>NC_044406.1:86940068-87259996 GCF_006542625.1 Nomascus leucogenys
ACTTTATTTTAAGTGCCATATATATATATATATATAATTTAGACCATGTTAAATTCTTTATTTTGTAAATTTTATTATTTCTATTTCAAATACTTTTTCTAATCCTTCCTTTTTCATAGTATCCTGTCATTTTTTATGAATACACTATCCTCTTGAGTATTCTAGATTTCAATATACACATTTACTTGTCTTTTCAATATTTCTAAAATTAATATGCACTTTGCTATGAACTGAATTGTTTACACCAAAACTTATATTTTGAAGCCCCAGCCCTCAATGAGATTGTATTTGGAGATAGGGCCTATAAAAGTCCTCCAGAACTGTAAGAAAATAAATTTTTGTTGTTTAAGGTACCCAGTTTATGTGTTATTTTAGCCCAAGCTAACTGATATGTACCTTTAAACAAATTTGTAAATATTTTTCCTTAAAAAACTGATTTAAAAATATATCTTAGAATGAACATTTTTTGGAATTGAGGAAATATATTATTTGTCCTTATAAAAATTAGGTTATGTTCCTTGACGGTTTCCTCTTCATTTTTTCAAAAGTATTTTTTCTACTTGAAATATTGGTTCTTCCATTCAGTGCTGTTGGTTTTCATCAAAAGTTTAGCAGTTTTTTTTACTTTTATATCTATAAAATGGAGGACTACATTATTCAGTGTAAGTTTCTGTTGTCAGTTGTGATGGTTACTTTTCCAATAGACCTGCATAAACAGACTTTACATTAGTAAATCTATAAGGGACAAAAATTAGTAGAAGTCTCATTTCTCATCAGGCTGTGAGAGCAGAAGAGTACCAGCATACTTGCAGATGCCCAGCTGAAAGAAGACATCTATCCATTTATGCTACAAAGAATCCTAAGAATCAATGTAGTAACTTCACCCTTCTTCAGCCACTTGTCTAATTTCTTGCTATTGCCAATATGTCTCTTGTATTTATCACTACCTTTTACTTCCTCTGCCACTCTGTGAGTTCTGTTTTATGTTTTCCCTTGCATACTACAATTTGGGTCATACCATCTACCCATTTGAATTCTTTCATTGACTTCTCATTGCTCTTAAAAAAATCAGAAGTTCTTAACAATATGCAAAGTCCTGTGTGGTATAATTCTCATTGGACTTCATTTCTATACTGTTTCTTTTGCTGTCTTTATTGCAGCCATATTAGCTGATATGGTTTGGCTCTGTGTCCCTGCCCAAATCTCATCTTGAATTGTAATCCCCACACATCAGAGGAGGGGCCTGGTGGGAGGTGTTTGAATCATGGGGGCGAACTTCCCCCTCGTTATTCTTATGATAGTGAGTGAGTTCTCACAAGATCTGGTTGCTTAAAAGTATGTGGCACTTCCCCCTTTGCTCTCTTTCTCTCTTGCTCCATCATTGTGAAGATGTGCGTGCTTCCCCTTCACCTTCTGCCACGACTGTAAGTTTCCTGAGGCCTCTCAGTCATGCTTCCTGTTAAGCCTATGGAACAGTTAGTCAATTAAACCTATTTTATTTATAAATTATGCATTCTCTGGTAGTTCTTTATAGCAACATGAAAATTGAATAATACAGAAAACTGGTCCCAGGAATGGGACATTTCTATAAAGATACCTGAAAATGTGGAAGTGACTTTGAAACTAGGTAATGGGCAGAGGTTGGAACAGTTTGGAGGGCTCAGAAAAAGACAGGAAGATGAGAGAAAGTTTGGAACTTCCTAGAGACTTGTGAAATAGTTTTGACCAAAATGCTGATAGTGATATGGGCAATGAAGTACAGGCTGAGGTGCTGTCAGATGGAGATGAGAAACTTATTGGGAACTGGAGTAAAAGTCACTCTTGCTATGCTTTAGCAAAGACACTGGTGGCATTTTGCTCTGGCTCTAGGGATCTGTGGAACTTTGAACTTGAGAGAGATGATTTAGGGTATCTGGTGAAAGAAATTTCTAAGCAGCAAGGCATTCAAAATATGACCTGGCTGCTGCTAATAGCATGCAGTCATATGCATTCACAAAGAGATGGTCTAAAATAGGAACTTATGTTTAAAAGGGAAACAGAGCATAAAAGTTTGGAAAATTTGCAGCCTGACCATGTGGTAGAAAAGAAAAAACAATTTTCTGGGGAGAAATTCAAGCCAGCTGCAAAAAATTTTATAGGTAATGAAGAGCCGAATGTTAATAGCCAAGACAATGGCAAAAATGTTTCTAGGGCATTACAGAGATCTTCATGACAGCACCTCACATCACAGGCCCAAAAGCCTACAAGGGAAAAATGGTTTCATGGCCAGGCCAGGGCCCCACTGCTCTGTGCAGTCTTCAGTCATGATTGCAAGTTTCCTGAGGCCTCCAAGTCATGCTTTTTGTTAAGCATGCAGAACTGTGGGTCAAGCAAACCTCTTTTCTTTATAAATTACCCACTCTCAGATAGTTTTTATAGCTGTATGAGAATGGACTAATACACTAGCCTACTTGCCAATTTTTGAACCAGCCATGTGTTCTCCCATCATTTTTTAACACATTGTCTCCTTTAACATCCATATGATTTCATCTTTGCCTTTACTCATCTTTACAATCTCAGGTAAAACATTACTTCCTCAGAAAATACTTTTTTCAATGTTATGAAGAAGTAAAATTATTTTCTTTTGTTCTCTCTTAACCCATGCATCTTGATGTCATAGAAATATGTATAGTTATTTGACTAATGTCTTTCTTCCCCACAAACATTAAATTTTGTAAGGACAGGAACTGTGTTTGGTTTCACTCACAATTTTATCTGTGGTATCTAGCACAAAACTTTTATATACTAGGTAATCATTATATATTTGATAAAATAACATAAATTAATATGTAAATTAAGCACTATAGTATATTTCACCTCTGAATTGGATTGACATTAATTTTTGTTTCTTTTTTTGTTTTCTCTACTTACCTTTTGATGATACTTCAAGTCTCTTGAATTTTGCTCCTCTTGTTTTTCTGGCCTGATCTTTACAGGATCTTATAGTTCGTCTATTATGAAATATTGATTCTTAAGTTTTCAGCAGCCTACTTTTAAACATGTTTGGGTTACAGATTCTTCCACTATGTTTTTTACTTTCCTAAATCTAATTTTGGGTTAGAAATTTTTCTTTACTTGTAGAATTATAAAGGACAATAGTTTATCCTGTTGTGACCATAATAACTGTATGGGTTACAGACAAGAACCTGGTTTACTTCTCATAAACTGAAGAATAAGAGCTTCAAATGGCAGATATTAAAAGAGTGGTATGCAGTTTTGAAGCATGGATCATGCCAGGCGTCTGTACTCAACAATGGGGGCACTACTACTGGGGAATTAGTGAAGGCAAAAGCGATATGAGAGCACTGAAAAGTGTGGAAGTAATGTAAAGATAAATGCTCCAGATTGCATAAAAATACACAAGGATGCCAAAGCCAAAATCTGCCTGTTGCACAGTTTACCCCATTGCTAGCTAACAGATGGGATATATTATATTTAACATATTCTTGAAGCATAGTGGCTCAAGAAATGAACATGATGTAATCATTAATAATTTTAGCACTTAGTTGTAAATAATTGGAAATCATCATGTTTCTATTGACAATGGCAAACTTGATCCAACTGTATAATTAAAAATACTACTAGGTTATCAAAAGTGTGTAGTTATGACAGTAAGGTCCAAGGAATTAACCATAAGCAAAATGACTTAAAGCCTTATATCTAGTCTGAGTTAGGAAAATACTATTTAATGTTACCTGTCATACCTGACATGTATTCTTTATTTTGTATTTCATACACTGTAGTAAGTGATAGATACTTTTGACACTCCTGCTGCCCACATTAGTCTTAACAGCTCAACTGTTGAAGTTGTCTTATAGCCTAAGTGTCCTTAATTTCAACATGTTCATTCTCCCCATCTTTTTTTTCTACAAGTTTAATGAAACACATTTTAATTAGCAATGCACTAATGAATAAATATAAACAGATCTATGGCCCAGTACACAACCATGATGAAGCCTATAAGGCTGAATATAAAAATGTGAATCTTCATATAGAAGACAAATACGATGAATTAAATATATATCAAGTACTCACTGCAAATAACATTATCAAAATTTAAGTAAAACAAAGTTATTTCTCAAAAAATGATTTCAGAGATATCATATAGTAGTTGATTTTCATCAGTGTTAATTATTTCTTTAGTTGGGAGAAAGTTATTTTTAAAACTTGTGATCATAGAGAATAACTATAGGTTATTGAGTAAGGAGACATTAGCCAATAACTACTACTCCTCAATACATGAAGTAAATTGCACCAATAACAGAATAAATTGATGTCAGGGTATTTTTGGTTTGTATAGCATGCACAAAACATAAAGTTGGAATGTTTGTGTTAACGTCTTGATTCTGTGATTAATTAGCCAAGCGATTTGGAGAAGTGAACTTTCTCTTTTTTGGGGGGGTCTCAATAACTTTAAACATTTGTTTTCAGTTTTCTTAAGGTATAATTGACAAATAAGATTGTTTCTATTTAAAGTGTACAATGTGAAAATGTGATATACATATAAAAATAAGTCAAAATCATAGAAACAGAGATGACAATGGTGGTTGCAAAGGGTGAAGGTAGGGAAAATGAGGAAATGTTTGTCAAAAATTACAAACTATTAGTTATAAGATGAATAAGTTCTGAAGATAGAATAAACTTTGTCTCTATTAACCTTAATTATGCTATTTGTCTAATAAAACAGATACCATTCTCAAAAGGTTTTTGTGAGAGATAATTTGATTCAAGAACAAGTAATTAGTGTTTGAAAACTACAAGGCAATAAGCTATTTTCCCATTTTACTTTCTATTCTTTCAGAAAATATTTCCATTTTCATTCTTTAAGCATTTAGACTTACAGGTTTCAAGCATGGAAATTTATCCAAAGTGACTATGATATTACTTGTAACTGTGGCTGTTTTTCAGAATAATAAACTCCATGCATTTTTTTATTTTACTGATTTTAACTTATTTTATTGAAATGATCGTTAATGTTTACTTTTTAAATTCATTTCTTATAATTAATTATTTTTATTTATAAGTTACATAATAATGGGACATATTTATGGAATATAGTGTAATATTTTAATGCACATACACATTGTATAATGATCAAACTGGGGTAATTACCATATTCATTATGTTAAACATTTATCGTTTCTTTGTGGTGACAACATTCAAAACTCTTTCTTTTAGCTATCTTGAAATATATACTACATTACTATTTGCTATAGTTACCTGTGTAATAAAACAGCAAACACCAGAACTTATTTTTCCTGTCTTACTGTAACTTTATGTCCAACCATTGACCAACCTCTTCCCATTCCTGCTTGTCCAAGTTTCTCCAGCCTCTGGTAACCACTATTCTATCATCTACTTTTATGAAATAAACTTTTTAGATTCCACACATAAGTGAGACCATGCAGCGTTTGTCTTTCTGTTGCTGGCTTATTTCACTTCACATACTGTCCTCCAGATTCATCCATGTTGCCGCAAATGACAGAATTTCATTCAGTTTTATAGATGAATAGTATTCCATTGTGATATATATATAAAACATTTTCTTTATCCATTTATCTGTAGATGGGCATTTAGGTCAATTCCATATCTTAGTTATGGTGAATAGTACTCCAATAAACATGGGAGCACAGATGTCTCTCTGATGTACTGATTTTATTTCCTTTGGGTATGCATGCAACCAGAGCTATTAAGCAAGATAAAGATATAAAGGACATCATATGGGAAAAGATAAAGTCAAATTGTTCCTATTTACAAATGACATGATTATATATGTTGAGAACCCTAAAGACTCCACCAAAAACCTGTTAAAACTAATAAATATATTTAGTAAAGCTGAAAGATACAAAATCAACATACAAAAACCAGTAGCATTTTTATGTTCCAAGAGCAAACTATCTGAAAAACAAATCAATAAAGCAATCTCATTTCCAATAGCTACAAAAAAATGCCTAAAAATAAACTTAACTAAGGAGGTAAAATATCTCTATAAAAAAACTGTAAATCATTGATGAAATAAATTGAAAAAGACACAAATAAATGGTAAAAATGTTTCATACTCATGAGTTGGAATAATTAATATTGTTAAGATGTCTATATTTCCAAAAGCAATCTACAGATTCAATGCAATCCCTATCAAAATATCAATGACATTCTCCACAGAAATAGGGAACACAATTCTAAAATTCATATGGAAATGTGAAAGACCCCATATAGCCAAAGCAATCTTGAGCACAAAGAAAAAAGCTGGTGGCATCACATTACCTATTTTTAATGTATACTATAAAGCTATAGTAACCAAAACACCATGATAATGGCATAAAAACAGACATATAGACCAATGGAGGAGAAAATAGAAACCAGAAAAAAATCCACACACTTACAACTAACTGATTTTTGACAAAGGGAACAAGAATACACACTGGAGATTTTTAAAAACTCACTACCAAAAAATGGTGCTGAAGAAAATGGATATCCATATGCATGAGAATGCAACTAGATCCCTATGTCTCACCAGATACAAAAAACAACTGTAAATGGATCAAGGACTTACATGTGACACCTGAAACTCTGCATGTCAGACGAAAACATAACAGAGACACTTAATCAAATTGAACTTGGTATAAAGTTTTAAAATAAGACCCCAAAGCACATACAACAAAAACAAAAGTAGTGCAATGGAATTACATCAAACTAAAAAGCTTCTACACAGCTAAGGAAACAATAGAGTGAAGAGACAAACTTCAGTGAGAAAAAGTATTGGCAAACTATGCATCTGGCAAGGGGATAATATCCAAAATATATAAGGAGCCCAAACAACTCAATAGGAAAAATATAATCCCATTTTTAAAATGGGGAAAAGAGCCTAATTCCTCCAATGATGATGTAAAAATGGCTAACATATATATTTAAAAATGTTCAACATCACTAATCGTCAAACACAAATCCAAACCATAATAAAACATTATCTCATCCCAGTTAGAATGACTGCTATTGAAAAAATAAAAACAAAAAGTAGCAAGCATGAGGAGACGAGGGAACTCATACGCTGTTGGTGGAAATGTAAATTACTACAGTCATAATGGAAAAAAAATTATAGCATCTCCTCAAAAAGTTAAAAATAGAGCTCCCACATGAAATAATTTTAGACATTCAGAAAAGTTGCCAAGATAGTACATGAAGTCCCCATATACTTTTCATCCAACTCCCTCTAACATTAGCGTCTTACATATCCATAGTATAATGATCAAAATTAAGAAATTTGCAAAATAATATTAAGGAAATGTCAGATTGGATTCAGATATCACCATTTTCCCCCTAATTTTCTGTTTGTTTGTTGTTGTTTTCTGTTACAGGGTCCAATCCAGGATCCTGTATTGCTTTCTGTGGTAATATATTCTTAATCTCCTGCAATCTGTGATAGATTTTCAGGTTTCTGTTGTCTTTCATGATCTTGATGTTTTAAAGAGCACTGGTCAGTTGTGTTGTAGAATGTCCTTTAATTTGAGTTTGCCTGATATTTTCATGTGATTAGATTGACGTCATTCGTTATGGGGAAAATACCAAAGAGGTCTTGTGCCCTTCTCAGTACATCATACATTATACCAATATGTCTTATTACTAGTAATGTTAACCTTAGTTAAAATAGTGTCAGCCAAAGTTATCCACTGAAAAGTTTCTACTTTCCAATGTGTAATTAATAAATAGTTTGGGGCAGATAATTTGAGTGTATGCCAAAATTATTCTATCTAAACTTTTGCCCATTAATTTTAGCATTTATCAGTGGATCTTTCATGCAGCAATTATTACTCTAGTGTACTAATGGTGATTTTCTATTTTTTCTTTCCTTCTACATTTAATTAATTGATATTCATCCATAAGAGTTTTCATACTTTCTCCACTTATCAACTATTTATTCAATAAATATATCAGCGTGAATCATAAGTACATATTTCATTATTTGGGTTGTATTTTATTGACGTTATTATTTACTGTGCTGATCAGATTGTTCCAGGTTCTGCCCTTGGGTGATCTTTTGAGTAGGCTCCTATGTCATTTTGACATGCCCCCATCTGTTTTATCCCCTAACACTTTCTTACTTTTTGGCACCACAGGGTGTCCCATGTTTACCTTGTATTTCCCATACGCCAGTCCTGTGAATAAACAGTTCTCCAGAGAGTGCTGGTTTCCTTTACTGGAGAATGGCATTTAGAAGCTATAAGCTGAGTGCTAGGTGTGCTCATTGTTACTAGGGTATTCACAGGTTATAGGCTCTCTTAGCAAGCAGAACTAATGTGTATACTAAGCCAAGTGTGCATACATATTTATATTAATTTCTATATATTTTAAAAATATGATTTGATACTGATATATCCATCTTAAATTTCAGCACACCAGAGTTTCTTCTATCTGCCCTTTTGTTTATTTGTAATTTTCTTCTCTAACAGTGAGAAACCTGGCTCTCATTATTTTCAATGTACTTACTTCTTCAACCTTAGTTGAACCCTATCAATGTACTTACTTGTTAAACCCTAGTGTATTTTTTTTTTGATACATGTAAGGAGTTCGAGAATTGCCCGTCCCTATTCCTGTGAGAAACAAATTTACCTACTATAGTAGAGTGTTTGTTTGCAGTTTTTCTTGTCTTTAATCTTACAGTATCAGGGCAAAATGTTGTTCCAAAGTGATTTAGTTCATTTTTTTATTCCTTTTTCCCTTCAGTAGGGTAATGCCATAAATGTTTATTATGGTTAGATTTATTTGAAATAGTTTGCATTTATCTTGAGTTATGCTGATATCCTAATTTAGGTGTTTAAAATTAATTTAGCAAAATTTATTCTCTGTAAGGTACAGTTATATGGAATCTAACAAATGCATAGAGCCATACTTCCATGGTACCAAGCAGAACAGTTTCATCACTCAAAAATTCCTCATTGGGCCGGGCGCGGTGGCTCACGCTTGTAATCCCAGCACTTTGGGAGGCCAAGGCGGGCAGATCACGAGCTCAGGAGATCGAGACCACGGTGAAGTCCCGTCTCTACTAAAAATACAAAAAAAATTAGCCGGGCGTGGTGGCGGGCGCCTGTAGTCCCGGCTACTCGGAGAGGCTGAGGCAGGAGAATGGCATGAACCCTGGAGGCGGAGCTTGCAGTGAGCCGAGATTGTGCCACTGCACTCCAGCCTGGGCGACAGAGCGAGACTCCGTCTCAAAAAAATAAAAATAAAAAAAAAATTCCTCATTAACTGCTTCTTTGTAGTCAATTTCTCCTCCCCATTGATATCTGGCAAACAGTGGCCTGTTCTATATCCTTATATTTTGCCTTTTTTAGGAATGCCATATAAGTAGAATGATACAATGTGTATCATTTACGTTTCTTTTTGCTTAGAAAAATGCATTTAAGATTCATTTATGTTCAGTGAATCCATGGTTTATTTCTTTTCACAACATACTACTCAGCAAATTAGTATGTATGATGGTTTGCTTATGCATCATCTGTTTTTTCAAAAAAGAGTTGTTTCCTGTTTTTTTTTTTTTTTTTACTATTGTTAATGAAACTGCTGTGAGCATTAGCATATAGGTTTTTAGTTTGAGCATAGTTTTCAGTTTACCTGGTTAACACTTAGGAATGGGATTGCTGTGACTCCTGATAACTTTCTAAGAGATTGACAAACTATTTCTCCAAGTGGTTGTACCATTTTTGTACTGCTACCAGCAAGGAAGAGTTCCAGTTATTCCCATCCTCCCTTTGTATTACCAGTTTTTATCTGTCTCAATAGACATTTAGTGCTATCTTACTCCAGTTTTACTTTGCATTTCCTCGGTAACTAATGATGTCAAACAAATTTTCCTATATTTATTTGCCACTCATATGCTTTCCTTGATAAAACATCTATTTAAATATTTTCAAATTGGGTTGTTTCCTTTCTTGTAGAGTTATAAGTTATTCACATATTCTGGATACAAGTTCTTTTTCAGAAATGAGATTTGCAAATACTTCTACAAGTCAGTGTTTTAGATTTTTATTCTTCTAATAGTGTCTTTCCAGAAAAAAATTTTAATTTTGATGAAATTCAATGTGTCTGTTTTGTAATGAATTGAACTTTTGTTGCCATGTCTAAAAGTTATTTGCTAAAACAAGGTCATGGAAATTTTCTCCCATGTTTTCTTCTAGAAAGTTTGTAAGTTCATGTTTTATATTTATGTCTATGATACATTTTGAATATGTTTTATATACAATATAGTATCTGGTATGTGTTTAGCTTCATTATTTTGTGTATGGACATCCAAGTAATGGTCCCAATACCACTTGTTGAAAAGATTAACCATTCTCTACTGAATTCTCTTTGCAATTGCTTTCATCAAAAGTAAGTTGTTTATAGTGTGAATCTACTTCTGAAATCTTTATGCTGCTGTTAGTCTCTTCCATATTTCTATCCTTTTGCCCATAGCAGATTTTCTTGATTATTGTAGTTTTGGACAAAAAACTTGCAGTCAGGTATGCAAGTCCTCTAACTCTGCTCCTTTTCAAAATTGTTTTGGCTCTTCTAATTTCTTTACCTTTCCATATACATTTTAGAATCAGGTTTTTGATATGCACAAAAACATGCTGGGATTTTGATTTTGATTGCATTGAATTTAGCAATATATCATGGAGAAGTGACATATTAATTATATTGAGTCTTACATTTATGCATCTGAAATAGGTCCACAATAATTTTGGTTTTTAATGATTTCCTTTATCAGTGTTTTGTGGTTCCCAGCAAACAGATCATGCACATATTTTGCTACATTTGTATCCCAGTATTTTAATTTTCATGCTATTGCAAATGGCATTTTTATTTAAAGTTGATTACAAGTACATATAATTTAACATTTATTTTCTGTATTGATATGGCATTCTGAAAAGACTGAACTCTGTAGTTCTAGGAACATCTTTGCTGATTCTTGGGAATTTTCTATGAAGACAATTATGTCATCTGTGAATACAGTTTACTTCCTTCCTTTCCCATTGGTGTGCCTTGTATTACTTTTTGTTGCCTATTTCACTGGCAAAAATATCCAGTATGTATTGAATAGGAGTAATAAGATAGAAGAAACTTTCCTATTTCCTGCCATAAGAGTACAACATTCTGTCTTTCAACAGTAAGTATGAAGTTAGCTGTAGGCTTTGAGTAGTTTGTAGATACCTCTTACGTTAAAAAAAAGTTCCCTTCTATCCTAGCTTTTGAGTGTTTTTTTTCCAATTATTATAAATGAATGTTAAATTTATGCTTTCTCTGCATCTAATGAGGTGATCACATTATTTTCTTCAATTTGTTAACCTAGTAAATGATATTAATTTTCAAATGTTGAACCAACTTCTCATCCTTTAGATGAATCTGACTTGGTCTGATATTTTATCCTATTATATATTGCTGAATTTAATTTACTAATATATTGCTGAGGACTTTCTGTCTAGTTTAATATGAGATATTGATTTTTAGTTTTCTATTCTTGTATTGTCTTTGTCTGTACCCAGTACTATGATCACCTTCTAAAATTAGTTGAGAAGTATTCCCTTTTCTTTTCCTGTAAGAGATTATCTGGTACTTGTGTGGTAGAATTTGAAAGTGAAACTACATGGACCCGGACTTTTGTTTGTGGAATATTTTCAACCGGATTCAATTTCATATGTATATTCATATATTTTTTCTTGAGTGAGATTTTGATAGTTTGTTTTTGAAGGAATTAATCAATTTAATTTAAATTGTCAAATTTAAGGTCATAGAGTAGTGTTCCCTTAATATTTTATAAATTAATGGTTAGTAGTGAAGTCTCTTCTTACATACCTGACATTGGTAATATGTATCTACTTATTTTTTCTTGCTCATTCTGATTACAGGTTTATGAGTTTTATTAATCGTTTCAAAGGGCTACATTTGACTTCATTGGTTTTCTGTTTTTAATTTCATTGTTTATTTTGTTGCTTATTTTTCTTATTTTCTTTCTTCTATTTCCTTTTATATAATTGACTCTTTTTTTTTCTAGTTTCTTATGGTGGAAGTTTAGAAATCTGATTTTATGTCTTTCCGCTTTTCTAATGTAAGTATTTTATCCTGTAAATTTCCCTTTAAGGATTGCTTTAAATGTACCCTGAAAATTTGATATATTGTATTTTCATTTTAATTCAGTCCAAAATATTTATTTAACTTTGCTCTTGAAACTTCCATTTTGACACATGTGTTATTTGGAAGAATGTTTTCTTAAATTTGAAATAATTGTAAATTTTCCTGATATCTTTATACTATTTATTTCTGTACAGTTGTGTTATGATTCAAAATTATACATTTAAGGACTCGTGAAGGACTCATTTTCTTAAATTATAAATTTTATCACTATGTTATAAATTTTCTGATGATAAAACATTTTTTCAAGAAAATGTGAGTCCTTAAATGTATAATTTTGGATCATAACAGAACTATAAAGAAATCAATAGTATGAAGATATCAGGAAAATTGACAATCATTTTGAATTTAAGAAAATATTCTTCCAAATAACACATCTGTCAAAATGGAATCACATTTATAGTGATTGAGATTGTTAAATTTCACCATTTTAAGTTTTCCTATATATTCCATGTGTTTACTGTTTTTTTATTTTCCTGTCTCAGGTTAATTGATAATTACTAGGATTACATTTTATCTCTCTATTAATTAACTATACCTCCTCTTAAAATTCTATTCACAATTGCAATGCAGATTACTTTCAATTATTCAGTCTACATCCAAATAATATTTTAACACTTCCTGTATAATAAAAGAATCTTAAAACATTATATTTCCCAATCTTCTTTTCCCACCTGAATACTATTAATATTATACTTCTGTTTTCACACACACACACACACACACACACACACACACACACACACACACATAAACATAATACATTGCTACTGTTTTTGCTTTAGGCAGTTACATTTTAGAGCAGTTAAAGTTAGAAAAATATTATTGTACCATTTTTTTTCCATTTCCAGTTCACTTTATTTCTTTTTGTATAATGAAATTTCGGTATGGTGTCTTTTCTGCCTGAAGAACTTCTATTAACATTTTTTATAGAGTAAATCTACTGCAAATATATTCCCCAAATTTTTGTTTGATCTTTATACCTCTATGTAATGTTTGTTTGCTCCTGTATGTGGTATTTCTTTTTTGTCTGGCTGCTTTAACAATTGTCTCTACAGTTTTTAAGCAGTTTGAGTATGATATGACTAGGGATGTGTGTGTGTGTGTGTGTGTGTGTGTGTGTGTGTGTGTGTGTGTGGCTATTTATACTGCTTGGTATTTTCTGAATTTCTTGGATATGTGGTTTGGTGTTTGTCATTTACAAACCTATCACCCATTACATAATTCTTCAAATGCTTCTTTTGTTTCTTTTTCTCTATCTCTCTGTCTCTTTCTCGCCTCTCCTTTTAGGACCCCAGTTGCCCTTATATTAGACAGTTGTTTATTGTTTCACAGTTATTGGATAATCTGGTTTTCATTTTTTTAATATTTTCTCCTCTGTGTTTCAGTGTTGATTACTTCTATAGACGTATACTCAAGTTCACTAATTATTTCCTTAGCTGTATTGAGCTTACTAATGCATTTCTAGAAATCATTGTTTTCTAATTGTTTAATTTTTTTATATTTTTATTATTATTATTAAAGGTACATAATATTTATACATATTTATTGGGTACGTAATTAGGGTATCCATCACTTAAAGCCTTTATCATTCCTTTGTGTTAGGAACATTCCAATTCCACTCTTAGTTATTTTAAAATATACAACAAATTATTAACTATAGTGCCCTTATTGTGCTACCAAGTGTTGGATCTTATTTATTATATCTTACTGTATTTCTGTAACCATTAACCATCCCAACTTTATCCCCCCATCCCTGCCACCCTTCCAAACCTCTAGCAACCATCATTCCACCCTCTATCTTTATGAGTTCAGTTTCTTTAAGCTCCTACATATGAGTGAGAACCTACTACACAACCTTTTTATTTCTGTGCCTGGCTTATTTCCCTCAACATAATGTCCACCAGTTCCATCTATTTTGTTGTAAATGACAGGATTTTATTTCATTTTTATGGCTGAATAATATTCCAATGTGTGTATGTACCACGTGTTCCTTACCCATTCATCTGCTGATGGAAACTTATGTTGCTTCCATATCTCAGCTGTTGTGAATAGTGCTGCAAGAAGCATGAGAGTGCAGATGTCACTTTTATAAAATGGCTTTCTTTCTTTTGAATATATATCCAGTAGTGGAACTGCTAGATCCCTTGGTAGTTCTAGCTTTAGGTTTTTGAAAAACCTCCATATAGTTTTCCACAGTGGCTGTATTAATTCACATTCCCCTCAACAGTGTTAGAGGGTTCCCTTTACTCCACATTCTCCCTAGCATTTGTTATTCCCAGTCTTTTCAATAAAAGCCATTTTAATTTGGGTGAGGTAATATCACATTGTAGTTTCAATTTGTCTTTCTCTGATGAATAGTGATGTTGAGCATTTTATAGACCTGTTGACCATTTGTATATCTTCTTTTGAGAAATGTTCATTGAGATATTTGCACATTTTAAATAAGATTATTTGCTTTTTATTAAGTTGCCTGAGTTCATTTTATATTCTGGTTACTAATCCCTTATCAGATGGGTAGTGTGCAGATGTTTTCTTCCATTCTGTGGGTTATCTCTTCACATTGTTTATTGTTTACTTTGCTATTCAGAAGCTTTTTATCTTGATGTGAAATAAATTTATTCTTTATCAATGTCTTTTTTAAATAATATTTCCATTTGATTGTTTAGTGATAGCCTACATTTATAATAAGAGTTTGTTTGGCAGTTGATTTTATTTTTCAATGTCAGCTCTACCCTTAGCCTTAAGTCTTTCCTTTGCATTGTTTTCTGTTGTTTTGAGTATTCCTCAGTTTTAGGCTGGTACTTTGTCCTTAGCTAGGGTGACTGGCAAATTGGTGAAGGTCAGCAAACTGCATATTCGTGATAGAGGGTTAAGTCCCTGGTGGTTGCATGTACATAGAGACCATTGTCAGTGCTGTTTCTCTTCTTGCATAGTTCTGAACATAGAATTTATTCCTGTCCCACTTTAATGCCCAACTGACCTGTCCCCTTCCTACAGCTGTAATCAGATTTCACAAGTACTCTAAATATGACTGACAGTGTTTGTTGTCCCTCCTACCACAAATTTAAGTTATTGTTTGCTGGAGTAAATAAGGAAGAGGAGACCAGATGAAGTTTTTTGCCCATCCTACTGTATCTACTGTTCCCATCCTTCATTTATGAATATGAGGGAGACTTTCTCAAGACTTCTCCAAGCTCTCTGTGATCACAAAGTGGGATCTTAGAAGAAAAAGCAAGAAAGAGGATGTAGACGTCCTATGTACATGCAACCACCAGGGACTTAACCCTCTATCACAAATATGCAGTTTACTGACCTTCACCAATTTGCCAGTCACCCTAGCTGAACTCATTGATGTCCAGTTGCATCTTACCCATACAATCCAGGGCTCAAGTCTCATCTCTCCCAGTGTGTCTGTCTCTCCCAAGATTCTAGTCATTTTCTCATTTTGAGATGTCAGTACTATGATGGGTTCTAGAAAAGTTATGAACTTGCTGTTGGTCCAGCACTTTATAGAGTTGTAAGATCTGGAGAAATGCTCTTTCCAACTTTCTTCATTTCCAAGTAAAACCAGAATTGTCATTCTAATCATTTTTATTCTTACATTTCAAAACATCAAGATTCGAAAGTTCAATCAGATGTGATTAGGCTTATCCTTATGCTCAAATACCTCTTCTTGTTTCTCAGGGAGCAGCTATCAATAAGACATATATATGTTTTCTCTCTGAATGTCACCATCGATTCAGACAGCAGCAACCTCAAAAACAAAACAATATTTTCATTTCCATGTAAGTGTCCATATTCCCAAATTTATTTATGTTTCAACATTTAAAAAAGAAAATATACCATATGTATAGTGTATCCTAAAATATATTTTTTCAATTTTTGTCTCAATTATGACCATTTTGTAAATTGAATATAAATGCAAATAAGGTTACTACAGTCTAGAATGTTAGTTTGATAAAGGTTGCTTATAATGTCATAATTTTAGTGCTGTCTACAAAACAAAACATAAACCCAGTTTTAATTCTTCATGTTACTAGCAAGTGTGTGCATCCTGATTTCTTGATTTTGTTAATAAATCTACAGAAAAAAATAGAGGCTGTAAAATCAGATAATTACTAGTTGTGCAGTCTTAGGCAACTACTTTAAGTATTCTCTTCCTTAGTTGTTATAATACTTACAGTAGTTCCAACTTAGCATGGGTTGCAGTAACAGGTAAATGGTTATGCTCAAAATAACATGGAATCAAGCTTTCTTTTCTTAGCAGTGCACCAAGAGCACTGTCGAGTTATAGAGATACCAAGTTCTCAATTCAATAGATGTGTTTTGGAGCTGGCTTATACCTGCTCATGAGATCTGATTTTTAAACTTTCAGAAATTTTGCAAGTTGGTTTTTACATCATTCGTAGCTTGAAATTGTCTTCACAGTGGAATTATTTATATTAGAAAATGCTACAAATTAGAGTTCCTTTTCCACCGTTAGAGAGCTGCTTTACCAGGATATCACTGCATATGCCTGGGCAACCCAATCATATGACACCCAGAAGGCCTCAGATGGATTAAAAATTCTGAGCTCTGCATGTAACAGCTTATTTATGATCAGAAAATGGATCAGTTGGTTAATGAGTAAAAACAATCATAGGTCATTAGTCCATGTAATTCACAGAATAATAGCAATGTATGTAGATGTATGACAAGATAATGCAGTATGGATTTTCATTCTCTGATGTTACTAAGCAACTTCAGGAAAACACGCATTTACAAGTAATAAAAGAAGCATTGAACAATTAACCAAACTACCTTATTTATGTAAATTAACTAAAAACCTGAGATGTGCAAAATAAGGGAGCAATTAAAAATGTAGAATAATATGAAATGTTAGTTATTTAACTTTTCTGTCAGAGAAAATTTAACGGTTTTAATTCTTAAGAATTTTATTAAATTTCAGGGAAATAACAACATTGTCTCTCTCTTAAAAGAAAGAAAGAAGTGTTGCTGTGATGTAAATTTAACACCATGCTCATTATAAAAACTTTGGAACAGAGAGAAAAGCAGAAAGAAAAGAAATCATTCAGTCTTCACCCACAAAGATAACCACTGTGACTATTTCAAATTGTTTCCTTCCAAATTTTGCTCTAGGTTTCTTTTGTCTTTCTTTTTAAACTTTTATTTCTTTTTATGCATTATATTTGTGTTTAATATACCTATGGTCATATGCATATTTCATAACACACTTATGTAAGACATATGCCCTTATGTACAGATATTTTTAGATTCATTCACATTATAAATGTAGATTATTAGTGCAGAAAACAAAGAGAAGTACATTAAATAGAAGTATATTTAAAAAGAAGAAAAAATACAAGTTAAATTATGTCAATTACATTACAAAGATTTTGGGATAATGCACCAAAATGTTAACAATGTTTATACTTGAGTGGCGATTATTTTTATCTTTAAAAAATGCATACCATAAAAATGCATTAACATAATTAAGACTAAATCATACATACAAATATTTAAGTATGGTAAACATGAACATTTAGAAGTATTTGATAAAAAAATGGTAAGAAGAGGTTTATTACAAATAGGAAATTATTTGCTTTGCTTAATTAAATAAAACCTCATTTAATGTAATTTATAAAATGCCAAAAACACAACTATTTTTAATTGATACATTATATTTTACATATTTATGGAGTGCATGTGATATTTTGCTCCATGCACAGAATATGTAATGATCAATTCAGGGTATTTAGGGTACCCATTACCTCGAGTGTTTATCATTTCTATGTGTTGAGAACATTTCAAGTCTTCTCTTCTAGCTATTTTTAAATATACAATACATTGTTGCTAACTACAGGCACCCTACTCTGCTATCAAATATTGGAACGTATTTCTTCTGTCTAACTATAAGTTGCCCGTTAACCTCTCTTCCCCACTCCCCCCACCACCACACACACACCTTCCCTAGCCTCTGGTATTTATCACTCTACTCTCTACCTCCATTAGATCGAAGTTTTTAGTTCCTGTGAGTGATAATATAAAACATTTAACTTTCTGTGTTTGGCTTATTTTACTTAACATACTGACCTCCAGTTACATCCATGTTGCTGCTAATGACAGAATTTCATTTTTTATGGCCATATAGTACTTTATTGTCTATATATACCACATTTTATTTATCCATTCATCCTTTGATGGACACTTAGGTTTCATGTCTTTACTACTGTAAATAGTGTGGCAATAATTGTGTAGGTATAGTCATCCCTTTTATATACTGATTTTCTTTTCTTTAGATAAATACCCATTATTGGGGTTGCTGTATAATATGGTAGTTCTATTTCTAGTTTTTTGAGAAATCTGCATACTGTTTTTCATTGTGGCTGTACTAATTTACATTCCCACTAATAGTATATATGATGCCGCTTTTCTCTGCATCTTTACCAATGTCTCTTAATTTTTGTCTATGTAGTAATAGCCATTCTAACTGGGGTAAGATAATATCTCGTTGTGGTTTTAATTTGTATTTGATTAGTCAGGTTGAGCATTTTTTCAATATACTTGTTGGCCATTTGTATATTTTTGAGAAATTTTGATTTATGCACTTTCTTCACTTTTTAATGGGATTATTAGATTATTAACTTTTGGGTTATTTGAGATTCTTGCATATTCTGGATATTAGTCACTAGTTAGATCAATAGTATATAAATATTTTCTCCCTTTCAAAAGATTTTATCTTTAATTTGTTGATTGTTTCCTTGGCTGTGTAGAAGCTTTTTAGTTTAATATACTTCCATTTTTTAAATTTTGCTTTTGTTTCTTGTGCTTTTCAGTTGTTAGCCATAAAATATTTGCCTTGACAAAATTCCTAAAGCGATTTTCCTATGTTTTCTTTTACTAGTTTTATAGTTTTAAGTCTTGCATATAAGTTTTTAATCCATCTTGAGTTGATGTTTGCATATAATAAGAGATAGCAGTCCAGTTTCATTTTTCTGCATATGGACATACAATTTTTCAGCATCATTTATTGAATAGGGTGTCTTTTCTTCAATATATGATTGTGGTACTTTTGTCAAAAATCAGTTGGCGGTAAATATGTAGATTTCTTTCTGAGTTATTTATTCTGTTCCATTGACTTATGTATCTGTATTTATAGTAGTACCATGTTGCTTTGGTGAGATGGTTACTGTATTGTTAAGCAATTTTGCTTTTGTGTTGTACTAAAAATTATTTTTTAATGTTTTTTTAACAAAGTGCATTCAAAGTGTAGTAATCATTGTTAACAAATATTAGAGCAGAGTACTACTTATTGCTTTCAAAGGTCAAAGCATGTGAAGAGATTCTAAATGTGTTTAGATGAATATTTTAGTTAAAATAACTCACATTCCAAGAAAATACAAAATCAATTTAGACTACAGATGAATCCTACAAATTCTAAATGTCCGTGCCAAATTTAAAGCAAAAGTTACTCCACTCTTTTGGCAATTTTGTGGCCATCTAAACATTATGCTGCACATTCTACTTTTCTTGATCACCTTCTATGGTAGGCAGAATTGTAAGATGGCCCTAAAAATTCTCAGCATCTGGCATACACATACTTTCTCCTTGTTGTTCAGTAAAACACTAATCTAAGTACTATTGTGAAGAGATTTTGTAGATGTTATTAAAGACACAAATCAGTTGATTTTAAGATAGGGAGATTATCCAAGTGGGCCTAACCTAATAACATCAGCACCTTAAAGACGGAGTGTTCTACGGCTAGTGATGGGAAAGCAAGACTCCAGTTGATGACAAAAGAGGATGCACTCTTGTCTTCTGGGAGTAAAGCAAACATCCATTTTGCTACCTGCTTATGAAGGCCACATGACGAGGAACCATAAGCATGCTATAGAAGCCCAGAGTAGTCCCTACTGACAGCTAGAAAGAAAGCAGAGCCTCAATCCTTGTACCACAAAGAACAGAATTCTGCCAATAGTGAGCTTGAGAGAGGACTCTGAGTCAAGATAAGAACTGCAGCCCCAGTTGATACTTTGGTTTTAGCCTGGTGAGCCCTTAAGAAGAAAATCCACCCATTCCAAAACCTCAGGCCTACAGAAATTAAGATAAAAAACATATGTGGTTTTAAGCTGCTAAGTTTGTGGTATTTTTTTATACAGCAATAAATAACTAGTACACACTCTAAAATGTAAGGCATTCTAGCTATTTATCCTGTCACATATCCTTCTCTCTTGCTCCATGATTTCATTTCCTGATCAAAATTCACAATCCTTCCTTCCCTTCCCGAACTTTGCACTGTGTAAAGTTGATAGTCGTGTCTGTTTTAAATATATTCACTGATTGCTTTTTCTATATCTTTACCTTAACTGAAACAGGCTCTTCTCCACGGGCAAGTTTTGCCTATAACCTTATCAAAGCGAGGGTATTCATTCTGTCATACACTATGAACCTCAGGGTCCATTGAGAATAATGGTAATAATAGAGAACATTTGCTGAATATTCATGTGGCAGGTACTGTGTGCCACAAATGTGTGCCTTTACACACATCCTTTGCTTTACAAAACAAAAATTATGCGTAAGGATGTGTGCCAGCAAATGATACCTACTTCATAGCACTCTCTCCTTCCTTCTTTATGAACTGAACCTCAATGTTGTTCGAAGAACTAAGTTCCCAACTAGGAACTGCATTTCCCAGCCCACCTTGCAGATAGATAGCTATGTAACAGAGTTCTGGTCAATGAGATGTGAAAAAAAGAAAAAATGGTTTGGACTTCCTGGACAGCTCTTTAGAAACAAAAAGAATTCAAGTGGCATGAAGTTTTGCTGTTTGTTCTTTCTTGCCAGCTTAAGCCTAGTTGTGTTGCCTTTTGGGAAGGAGGTTTGGAAGGAAAGAGTCATCTGGCAACTCTGAAGACTAGATTCACTTTAAAAGATAGGTGGTGGACCCCAAAAACAGATGGAGATTGAGAACACCACCGCCAGAGTCACAAGAACAGCAATAGGGAAATGGTGCTCAACCAATACAACCGTGTCCATCGGCTGGGCATAGTAGCTTACGCTTGAAATCCCAACACTTTTAGGAGGCCAAGGCTAGTGAATTGCTTGAGCCCAGGAGTTTGAGATCAGCCTGGGCAACATAGCAAAACCACATCTTTACGAGAAAAAAAAATAGCTGGACATGATGGCATGTGCCTGTCGTTTCAGCTATTTGGGAAGCTGAGGCAGGAGGATTGCTTGAGCCCAGGAGGTGGAGGTTGCAGTGAGCTGAGATTGTGCCACTGCACTATAGCCTTGACCACAGAGTGAGAACCTGTCTCAAAAGAACAACAACAACAAAATACACTCCTGATCCAATCACCTTTCACCAGGTTCCATCTCCAGCACTAGAGAGTACATTTCAACAAGAGAGTTGGGTGCGAACACAGATCCAAACCTTATCAGCAGGCCACCATCTTTTATCACCCTGCAGCACTTGCCACTGTTGCCCTGAGACTCCAGCTTCCCAAACAGCTGAAACGACAGGCACATACCATCATGTCCAGCTATTTATTTTTCTTGTAAAGATGAGGTTTTGCTATGTTGCCCAGGCTGATCTCAAACTCCTGTGTAGATCCCAAGTACTGTGTAGCTGTTCCACAGAAAGCTGACCAGACGGTTTTCAATGAAGATTTCTGTTCCTGCTTCTCCCCACTGAGCAGGGCCTCCCAACCTGGGACTCCAGCTCAACTACCCTGCCCCTGCCTGAACACTTCAGTTGGAAGTGGCTTTGCATTTCTCTGAGGAGGAAATCTTAGAAACAAACCACAGGCCATCAGCCATTGCAGCTGCAGTGGTACCATCCTAATTGTCCTTAGGCTAGGGAAAAAAAACAAAGGACCTGGTCGCTGTGCTGGCACCTCCAGCACACTGCAGCCACCATCCAGAGAGAAGTCCAGTCTCTCTTCCCTGTAACTCTTCATCCCCCAATCTTCACAAAGCAAGGCCCCTGGCTCGTAATGTTGGAACAGCTGCCCCACCCCTACTTGAGCATACCCACTGGTAGTGGCTCCCGGAGGCAACTGAAAGCCCCTCTGCCACTGCCACAGCAGTGGATCTATCCCTGCTGCCCTCAGTCTGGGAAAGAAACAAAGAGCTTGGAGGCTTCACACACACTTCTAGCACACCACAGTCACCATATAGAGAGGCGCCCAGTCTTTCCTGTCTGTGAGCCCTGAACTCCCTGCTTTTCACCAAACAGAGCCCCAAACTTGAGCCAGAGAGTGCAGTACCCCATACTGTGGCTGAACATTCCCATTAGCAGTGGATCCACATTTCTTTGAGGTGGAGCTCCCAGAGGCAACCAAAAGTCTCTCTGCCACTGCTCTTCCAGTTGTTCTACCCTTGCTGCCCTTGAACTGTGGAAGGAGCAAAGACCCTGAGTGCTTTAACCACACCTCTAGCAAGCTGCAGTTGTCCTAAGGAAATCAGGCCAGTCTGTCTCCCTCATCATCTCCTTGCCTTCCCTGCTCACCACCAGGTAGGGCCCCTGTGGCTTGGGCACACAACAGAACCACCCTAGTCTGAGATAATTGCACTGATTGATAGTGGCTCTGCATCTCTTTGGGATGGAGCCCCAAGTGACAAGTAAAAGGCCCTTTGCAACAACCACTGCCATGATCTCTTCCTCTGCTGCCCCCAAGCTGTGGAGGGAGCATAAAGCCTGAGCTCACCCCAGAGCTGTGGTGTGCAGCCTATGAGTGCCAAGCCAAGATCTATAGCTAGTACTAGAGCGGGAGAGGAGCCCACATTTTCAGACCACTGAGAGGGTGCCTGATTGCAATCTTGAGGAAATACAGAGGAGTCACGTGGCTGAGCAAAAGCCTACCTACTGACCATAACACTTAAATGCCATCTACTGGATAATAGCCCAAACTTCAACACCAAAAAATACTTTGCTAGCATACTCCCTTGTGGAACCAAGAACAAGACCTCATCTACAAATAAAGACCTTACACAAAGCCTCAGACCTCTGAAAACATTCAGAAAAGAAGTCTACTGACTGTACTCAAATTACATTAAAGTTAAAGGAACATCAGCCCACACAGATGAGAAAACACCAACAGAAGAACTCTGGCAGCTCAAAAGCTAGAGTGTCTTCTTTCCTCCAAATGACTGTATGACTTCTCCAGAAAGCATTCTTAACTGAGCTGAAATGGCTGAAATAAAACGTAAATCAAATTTATAATATGGATAGGAATGAAATCTCTGAGGTTCAGCACAAAGTCAAAACCCAATCCAAGGAATCTAAGAATTACAATAAAACAATACAGGAGATGATAGACAACATGCCCATTAGGAGAAAGAACCAAGCTCCTCTGATAGAACTAAACAACATACTACAAGAATTTCATAATGCAATCGTTAAGTATTAACAGCAGAATAGAACCAGCTGAGGAATAATAAATCTCAGATGTCCAATACTGACTCTCTTAACTAACTCAGACCAAAAAATGGAAAAAGCATAAAAATCATAACTGGGAGAAAACAAGCAACTTGGAAAACATATTTCAGAATACCATTCATAAAAATGTCCTTAACCTCACTAG
Organism: Nomascus leucogenys; assembly: GCF_006542625.1. NCBI lineage: Eukaryota > Metazoa > Chordata > Mammalia > Primates > Hylobatidae > Nomascus > Nomascus leucogenys. The sequence continues at coordinate 86,963,861 of NC_044406.1, forward strand.
AGATTCTAACATTTAAATTCCAGAAATGCATAACTCCAGTGAGATACTACACAAGAAGACCTTCCCCAAGACATACAATTATCAGATGCTTCAATGTGGAAATGAAACAAACAAAAAATATTAAAGGCAGATAGAAGGAGCAGACCACCTACAAAGGGGACCCCATCAGGCTAACAGTGGACCATCCAGCAGAAACCCCACAGGCCAGAAGAGATTGAGGGCCTATATTCAGTATTCTTTTCTGTCTTTCTTTCTTTCTTTTTTTGTTTTTGAAACAGAGTCTCGCTTTGCCGCCCAGGCTGGAATGCAGTGGTGCAATCTCAGGTCACTGCAACCTCTGCCTCCCGAGTAGCTGGGACTACAGGCATGCACCACCAGGCCCAGCTAATTTTTTTTTGTATTTTTAGTAGAGATGGAGTTTTGCCATGTTGGCCAGGCTGGTCTCGAACACCTGATTTCAGGTGATCTGTCTGTCTTGGCCTCCCAAAGTGCTGGGATTACAGGTCTGAGCCACTACACCTGGCCTCAGCATTCTTAAAGAAAATAATTTTCAACCAAGATTTTCATATCCAGCAGAACTAAGCTTCATAAGTGAACAAGAAATAAGGTCTTTTCAGACAAGCAAATGCTGAGGAAATTTGTTACCACCAGACCTACCTTACAAGAGGCTCTGAAGGAAATGCTAAATATGGAAAGTAAAGACAGTTACTAATCACTACTAAACATACTTAAGTAAGCAGACTATTGACACTATAAAACAACCACTCAAACAAGTCTGCATACTAACCAGCCAACAGGATGATGTCAGGATCAAACCTGCACATATGAATATCAACCTTGAATACAAACAGAATGATTGTCCCAATTAAAAGGCTCAGAGTGGCAAGCTGCATAAAGAAGCAAGACTCAACTGTCTTCAAGGAACCCAGCTCACGTGCAATAACACTCATAGACTCAAAATAAAGGGAGAGAAAAAGACCTGCCAAGCAAATGGAAAACAGAAAAAGCAGAGGGGGGCTATCCAAATTTCAGGCACAATAGACTTTAAGCCAACAAAGATCAAACAATACAAAGAAAGGCACTAAATAATAGTAAAAGGTTCAATTAAACTATCCCAAATATATATGCACCCAACACAGGAGCACCCAGATTCATAAAACAGGTTCTTAGAGACCTAAGAAGAGACTTTGATAACCACACAATAAGAATGGGAGACTTAAATACTCCACTGACAATATTAGACAGATTATTGAGGCAGAAAAGAACAAAGAGAGTCAGGATCTGAAGTCAGCACTGTATCAAACGGGCTTGATAGATATCTACAGAACTGTCTACCCCAAAACAAAAGTATACATTCTTCTTATCACCACATGGCACAGACTCTAAAGTCAACCTACAATTCAAACTATGCTATAAGGATACAGTAACCCAAACAGCATGGTATTGGTACAAAAACAGACACACAGATCAATTGAAAAGAATAGAGGGCCCAGAAATAATTCCAGGCACCCACAACCCTCTAATCTTCAACAAAGTCTACAAAAATAAGCAATGAGGAAATGACTAGCTACTCAAAAATAATGCTGGTATAACTGGCTAGCCATATACAGAAGATTGAACCTAGACTCCTTCTTTACACCATATTCAAAAATGAATTCAAGATTAAATGTAAAACCTGAAACTATAAAAATCCTGGAAGATAACCTAGGAAATATCATTGTGGACATAGGCCTTGGTAAAAATTTTATGATGAAGATGCCAAAAGCAATTGCAACAAAAACAAAACTTGACAAGTGTCAACTAATTAAAGTAAAGAGCTTCTGCACAGCCAAAGTAATGATCAACAGAGTAAATAGACAACTTACAGAATGGGAGAAAACATTTGCAAAATATGCATCCAACAAAGGTCTAATATTCAGAAATTTTCAGGAACTTAAGCAAATTTATAATTAAAAACCCAACAACCCCATTAAAAAGTGGACAAAGCACATTAACAAACACTTCTCAAAAGAAGACATACGTGCAGCCCACAAGCCTATGAAAAAATGCACAAAATCACTGATCATTAGAGAAATGCAAATCAAAACCATAATGATATACCAGCCCATATAATAAGAATGGCTATTATTTAAAAGTCAAAAATTACAGATGCTGGCAAGGTTGTGGAGAAAAAGGAATGCCTATACACAGCAAGTAGTAATTTAAATTAGTTCAGCCATTGTGAAAAGCAGTGTGGTAATTCCACAAAGAAATTAAAACAGAATTACTATGTAACTCTGTAATCCCATCACTGAGTATGTACCGAAAGGAATATAAGTCATTTTCCCATAAAAACTCATGCATGTGTATGTTAATTGCAGCAGTATTCACAATAGCAAAGACAAGAAATCCACCTACATGTTAATCAATGATAGATTAGATAAAGAAAATATGGTACATATACACTATGGAAGACTACACAGTCATAAAAGCAATGAGATTATGTCTTTTTCAGCCACATGAAAGGAACTGAAGACTATTATCCTAAGCAAACTAATGCAGGAAAAGAAAACCAAATATTGCATGTTCTTACTTATAAATGAGAGCTAAATAATGAGTAAACATGGACACAAAGTGGGGAAAAACAGACATTGGGGCTGACTTGAAGGCAGAGGATGGGAGGAGGCAGAAGGTCAAAAAACTACCTATCAGAGTGACTATAGTTAAAAATAACTTAATTGTACATTTTAAAATACTTAAAGAGTGTAATTGGATTGTTTGTAACTCAAACGATAAATGTTTGGGAGGATGGATGTATAAAAAATAACCTACCGGTTGGGTACTATGCTTATTACCTGTGTGACGAAACGATCTATACACCAAACCCCACAACACGCACTTTATCTGTATAACAAACCATCACATGTACCTCTGAACCTAAAATAAAAGTTATAGAAAAGATAAAGAATAACAAACTAAACACTAATCGGGCTATGTTTCTTTAAATTAGGTTTTGCATTACATATAGCTAGTCCTATTTTAGCCTAATATTGTATACTTTACATTAATTAAATAAATAAATACAACAGGATAAGGTGAGTAAAATTATTATCCCCATTTTAGAAACGAAGAAACAGAGGCACAGTGAATATATGTAAATTTTCCAAGGTTACACAGGTATGGAGGGAGCCACCATTTGATCCTAGGCAATTTGGCATTAGATTCCATGTTCTTAACTCCAATGCCGTACTGTCCAATTCCATCTTAACACTTCCAAATCCATAGTTTTCCACCAGCACATAAAATTTCTACTCTTTTGAGGTTTATGCCATAAGGCTGGCTGTATTAACCAACAAATAGCCACTTTACTGTCATATACACAGCTTCTGATAATTTATCCACGATTATTGAAGCCTTTGCTTTTTTTTTTTTTGAGATGGAGTCTGGCTCTGTCACCTAGGGTGGAGTGCAGTGGCTCAATCTTGGCTCACTGCAACCTCCGCCTCCTGGGTTCAAGTGATTCTCCTGCCTCAGCCTCCCAAGTAGCTGGGACTACAGGCACGTGCCACCACGCCTGGTTAATTTTTGTATTTTCAGTAGAGATGGGGTTTCACCATGTTGGCCAGGCTGGTCTCAAACTCCTGACCTCAGGTGATCCACCCACCTCGGCCTCCCAAAATGCTGGGATTACAGGCGTGAGCCACCGCGCCCGGCCACCATGTTTTATAATCTTTATCTCCAAGCCAGGTTTTGCATGGTTTCCTTGAAATCTTCATCTTCAAACAACTTCACTACACTATTTTAGCCATACACTCTCCAAACCCAATGGATATATTGTGCACCTAACAGGCTTCAATAATGGCATTGCTTCTAAAATTTTAGACTCATGTTCTATTGTGTCATCACAATGCTCTATTCATATATTTTATCATTCAGTCACTTTCAGTATACCTGTTCCTTTAATCCAGGTCACTCAAATCCTCTACATTCCTCCCATCTGTTGACCATCCATTCTCTTTTATTTTCATATTCTATCAAGATTATTTTCAATTCAACTCCTGAAATCTCAGCGCCTACCTCCAGGCTGCTTATCAGGGATAGAGAAGATTGCATAACTATGAAGGTTAGAACCATTATAAACCCATAGACAACAAACTTATCTTGGACTTTCCCTTCCTTATAATGACTCATTCAAAGTATTTTTTTTTCTCCAAATTCCAACCTTTTAATTACCTTATGGCTTTCAACACATACCTACAAATAAAATGTTTCAGAGAGAAAACTGAATATGCAAAACAAGAATTTCCTGAATTTTCTTAAACCAAAGCTATTGCTGTGTACCATTTTGAAATGGTTCATGGACCATCTCAGCTCTTTGCCATGCTAGAGGAATTTAACTGTATCCCTAAAAATATTCTCCACCTACATGCCCTCACAAGTTTTCTCATTCTCTGAGGTAATGAAATTGTAGTTTAACTCCCTGTGCCCTCTTTGAATTTTATTAAAGTTGTATTACACTAAGGAAATACACTTCCTTGTTTATAGTATAAATGTGGGGTCATCACCTTATTCTACTGTAATTTTTTTCTTGTTGGTTTCTTTTTGCAAAATTCAGAGGTTAGATGTTGAATGCACATTCCTGTATTTCTATCTTTTCTAAATGTCCCAGCTCTTTTAAATTTTTAATTAGGAAAGCTTTTTTTCATGATTACAATTGTGATAAAACATTCCCATTTTTCTTGTACTGAATCTCATTCTTTTTCTTCCATATTAACATTCCACTAATATCATATGTATTTATTTATTATTAAAGACTGAATTATTGAGATTCTCAAATTAAGTCTCAATATCATTGATTTAATTTTCTACACAGTTATAACTTTTAAGGCCTTCAATACACATCTTAGTACTCACGTAGTTTTCTTAAATTCCTTCCTATTTTCATCTTAATCAGTTGTCTATTCATCTTAGATTTTTCTTTCCATTTTGGTTTCTACTCCCTTTTCAGGGGCCTTGAATGTATTTTATTTTGATGGAGACTGTAACATTCTTCTACTTTTTTTTCTGGTTCTTAAATTTAAGTTATTTACAAAACTCATTTTTTACCCTTTAAGTCCTTAGAAAAGTAAACATTTTTTTCATAGGTTTCATGTTGTTTTGGTATTGTTGTTATGCTATTTTCTTCTCAACTCATTCCCAAATAAAACTACTATTATATAGTCCTAATAGTGGACATTACTTGGTTGCACACTCATTTTGCTTAGCAGTAGGAAAATACCTTTTTTAGATCTGTATTAGGAAGTAAGTTAGATGTGTCCAACTTCTCATGCAATTTTTAGTCATTCATGTATTATACTGAAAAAAAAAATTTCTGCCTCCATTGACTGGGTCTCTGATACCCTAAAAAATGACTCTAATCAAAAACACTGTCCCCGGTACACATCTTTCTCCTGGCTTTTCTTGTCATTGTGTCTTTTCCACACCACACCTCCAACATGGGTTAGCATATATCATCTGAGAATCTAAGATGCAAGATGCCTGATTACTTTCTCCCTTTACTAACAGCTCAATTGTTTTACTTCAGTCAATGAATTTTGATGGCAGATTCATGGGAAACAAAAATGTGGCTTCTTCAAAGACCGTATGCATCAAAGTTATGGTGTGTTATTGATACAGACCTAATGTAGCTAACAGAATGATTTTTCTAAAACATTGCTTTCATCATATTTTACCCTATTCAAATACTTACAAGACAAAATCTAATTCTCTTGGTTTGACATTCACAGGTCACCTGAATAAGAACAATTCATATCCATCTCAGCACTTTTACTTGTACTGCTCCTCTCCTTTCTCTCTGCCTACCCTTGCATTTTCAAGTCAAGCAACAAAGTCTATCATTGTTGGAAGGACTCTGTCTTTGAAAAGCCTAACACTTAATTTCCACACTCTATGCTTTGTAATCGGTAAGCTCCAGGAAAGCGGGTACTGTGCATAACTTGTTCTTTTTTTCTTTTGATGCTGTCTTATTTTCCAAAGCCTAAAAAGCCATGTCTTACACTCATTTCTATCTTAAAGATATGCCATAACATAATTCTTATACGGAGTTGTCAACAAATTCTTGTTAACTATATGGATAGTTATTGATTGATTGAATGAATGCCTCTGTCATAGAATCTGAAGACTTTTCATATTATGTATTTATGAGAAGTAACCTATACCTAACCTCCTTCTTCATTCACCTCCTATAGATTAATATCGTTAGTCAAGTGGCATTTTTTCTATAATTAAAATAACATTTCAGGAAAGATAAATTTATAATTATATGGACCTATTGGAATTGATAAGTTGTACCTTAGTATTGGAAATGTGAAAACAAAAGGGAAAATGTTTCAATTTGTATGGAGAAAATATGTATGGTATATTACATGCTTAAGAAATATATCTGAAAATTTCTCAAGTAAAAGGATCAGTTTTGTTGATGCTTTCTATTTTAGAATAGTTAAAAAACCGTAATATGTTTTTATAAAGTGTGCTCTGAAGTGTTCCCCAAATCTGATATTTGCTACTAACAGAATATGTGACCTCAGGCAAGTCAGAGAACTTCTACGAGTTCAGTTTTATTATTTATAAAGTGCATATACTGACCAGCCTCACAGGGTTTTATGAGGATCAATTGAAATAATAAATGCAAAATAACTTTGTTAAGTATTATTTAAATATAAGAGGATATTAACATTCCCAATAAATGGCCAAAAAGAAATCTACTCAGTAAAACACAATGAAAAGATCTGAAAAGAGATGTGAGGTCAAATGTTATGTCATACCTTTTTAAAATCTTGAATGGCAAGAGATAAGAAGTCTATTAATTTAGAGTTGCCAGATAAAATACAGTATGGCCAATTAAATTTAAATATCAGATAAACAAAACATATGTGTTTCAGTATAAGTAAATTATACATATGGGCTCTTGCCTCCAAAGCATATTAAAGACACTGCTAAATATTTGTCAATTAGGAATGTGATTACTATGGAATCATAACAAACTAGTTATCTTTTCCTACCACTTGTTACTGATGTTGAAGAAGGAACATAAAAGGAGATTGAACATAAGTTAAAGATTGAGGAAATAATATGTTTTTCAGCTTAAGTGCAGCAAATATTGGTGTTCCATTATTTTATTTTAATTTGTGTGAATTCATAGAACATCAAACATATCTATGTTCAAGTAGGAGAACATAATCACTTATCAAAGTTTAATATAAGTGATTTCTCCTTCATTCCCTCTTTTAGATTTTCCAATATGGCATATGTAATTGTAAGTAATCATTGCATGTCTATGGTGGTTTTATAGTACCTTAGAACTAAGAATGGTCCTGAGAGTAGATGAATTATTCTAAAAGAACTGATATAATCCTAATAAACTTAGTGAAAGGAAGAGAACAAACGATTGATAACAAATGGACAAAACAGACTGACGTTAAAAACAAAGTCACACCAATTAATTTAGTTTATCAATTATAAATTATTGTGTTAGAATAAAAGACGTAAAAAACATTAGGGCAATATAGGGGAAATTTTTTGTTCATGTGAAGGTATTAAGTAAATTTTCACCTTCCATCACTACCATCTTCTTAACTCATAAATTTCATTTTAAAATTCTTTCTGCCAAGCCAGCCAGTATCTTGTCTAAAATGATATGCTTCTTTTCTTATGTGCACTTCCTTTATGAGAGTTCATCTTAAGGCACAGTTTTAAAAGAAATATGTCTTTGACAAATCTAAAAGCTTGACTGTCAACTTAAAATTCACTTCTCTCTTCGAAAGCTAAAACATGAATGAAAGAAAGAAGTTAACATCCCAAGGTCTTAATTTTCTGTATATAATTTATAAATTACTTAAAGGCTAAAGATTCTATGTTTCTACAAGATTTATTATTTATTTTCCAAATGGATTACAAAACCCTTGGAAGGTTGTTCTCTAGGCCTCGTATATATATTCAATCCAGGAAGATAGCACAACTTTGAGTTAACCATGTTAAGTCTATATACATCTGCTTCTGTATCCCACAGGAGAAATTTTCTAAACCACTCCATATAGATTTAATTTCATGAATGATGGTTTCTTCCACTATTTATTATCTCCACTCTTACTGCCTATAAATTCTTTGGTAAGTTAATTAAGATCTCTTAGTCTGCATTCCCACAAGTAAAATGGGACCCCCGAATGACTCAGTATCTCCATGACCCAACTTCATATTCCCTCAGGAGAAAAGGTCATTGACTGACTCCAGTCTAAGCAATGTAGTACTAATTTCTTCAGCATAGTGCCATGTAGGTTTGTGGAGGAAGTTATCAAACATTCAGAAGATTTGACTCAAATATCTCAATCTTAGTGGCTTCTCAAAGCATGCCCCAGTGCACACATCTTTTTCAGATTGTCCTTGTAAGTGGAATGTTTTCACTAAGTGCATTTGTATAGGGCACTCTTTTAATGATTGATGCAGGAAATAAAAAAATTTGATTACTATATTAACATTGTAATGAATACCCCCACTTTCACATAAACAATATTATGTAATATACATATATACAATAGATATACTGTACATATGCAATTGCAATAAACATTTTCTCTTTATGTTCTTTAAGAACTGAAAATGTGAATATTCAGAAAAACCTTGGGAGTAGCCCACAGAAAGACTGAATACGTTAAGAATCTAATCTCATATGTGCATTTGCTATTATAGATGCATTCACTTACTCACGCATAAATAAAAGCAGAATTTTCTATGTGCAGAACCCACTGCATTTTTTGAGTTTAAGTAAGTGAAAAATAAAGTCAACATTTCATACAAAGCATCTCTTTCCAAGAGCTGAATATTATGTATTTTGAATTGCCTTTTATATTTTGTTAAATTGGTGATTTTAAATGAAGATAACCTCATAACTTTTATTATCCAATTAACCACATTGTAGGCTATTAAAATCAAATATGTACATATTCAAATGCACACAGGATGACACATACTTTCTCTGTGCAGGTGACAGATGGCTTTTACTAATATTAAAAATTATTAACATGTCAAGTAAATTAGCAAACTTTCAGCAACATTTTTATTTCTTTAGCTTATTATTCTATTGTCTCTTAGAAGTACTGACCTGGAGCAACTTCCTAATCTTCTTGTCTATTCTGGAGTAGTGAGCCTTTGTTTACAAGCCAATACAAATGCTTCTATTTATGTATAAAGTCAGGTGTCAATCATTTCAGGTCACATACACTTTCCTATACTCAGGAAAGTTTGGCCACCTGAGTTTTGTTTCTAACTAAAGATGAATTTAACATTTATAAACATACAGTCAATACCTTCACACAATATATTCATATTATTTTGTCCCATTCTGTACCTATAATCAGTCATTCCAGTCACAAACATAAGAAAAAATCACCAGTGACTATTAAAGTTTGAAATATTTATTCTGTGTAAGACACTGTATTAGGCATTCTGGGACCTGCAAAGATAAAGTAAATATTTTCTACCTTCTTAAAGAAACACAGATAGTGTATAACTGGTAGGAGTCTGGATTCCCAAGAGAAGGAAGAGTTTGCTTCTAATAAAGAAAATTCTTGACTTAATTGAATTTTTAAAATAATTATAAGATATATCAAAATGCATAAAATAGATAATCATATATAAAGTATCCAATTTTACATCACCTATATTAAGCAGATGTTTTACTATTTTTGTTTCAGGTCTATCTAAAGATATATAAATCATTACAGGTGGACTAATGCCCTTTTGTGTTACTGATTCCAAATCACTTCCTTTAGAAGTAATCAATCACGAAACTTAAGGTGATGTGATCTTCCTGTTTACATTTTTATAATTTTCTACATAAATATGAATTCATAAACAGTATATGTATATTCATAATTGGTATATACAACCACAATATTTACATAACGAATCATATTTATTTTCATAATTTGATGTTTTACTCAATTTTTTTTTTTTTAGATTTGGGGGTAAAAGTGCAGTTGTATTACATGGATATGTTGTTGCCTAGTAGTGAATTCTGACCTTTCAGTGTACATCATCTGAATATTATTCATTGTTCCAAATGGATAATATTTTATCTATCACCTCCACCACCACAGTCCCATCTTTTGGTGTCTCTAATGACTATTATACTGTTATGTCCACGTGTACTCATTGTTCAGCTTTCACTTGTAAGTGAGAACATGCAGTTTTTGACATCCTGTTTCTAAGTTATTTCATTTAAGATAATGGCCCCCAGTTCCACTGCTGTTGCTGAAAAAGACATAATTTCATTATTTTTTATAGTTGAGTAGTGTTCCATGGTGTGTGTGTGTGTATACACACTTGACATTTTTAATCCAGCCATCTGTTGATGGATCCTTAGGTTGAGTCCATGACTATGTTATTGTGAAGAGTGCTATAATAAACATACTAGTGCAGATGTCTTTTTGATATAATGTCTTCTTTTCCATGAGTAGATACCCAGTAATTGAATTGCTGAATTGAATGGTAGTTCTATTTTTAGTTCTTTGAGAAATATCCATACTGTTTTCCATAGAAGTTGTATTAATTTACATTCCCACCAACAGTGTATAAGCATTCCCTCTTCTCCATATTCTTCCCAACTTCCGTTATTTTTTTGACTTTTTTACAATAGCCATTCTGACTGGCGTTAAGATGGTATCTCCTCATGGTTTTAATTTGCATTTCTCTGATGATTAAGGATGTTGAGCATTTTTTTTAATTAACTTTAAGTTCTGGGATACATTTGCAGGTTTGTCACATAGGTATACATGTGCCATGGTAGTTTGCTGTACCTGTCCACCCATCATCAAGGTTTTAAGCCCCACATGCATTAAGTATTTGTCCTAATGCTCTCCCTCCCCATGCCCCTCAACCCCTGACAGGCCCCAGTATGTGATGTTCGCCTCCCTGTGTCCAAGTGTTCTCATTGTTCAACTCCTAATTATGAGTGAGAACGTGCGGTGTTTGGTTTTCTGTTCCTGTGTTAGTTTGCTGAGAATGATGGTTTCCAGCTTCATCCATGTCCCTGCAAAGGACAGAAACACATTGTTTTTTTGGCTGCATAGTATTCCATGGTGTATACGTGCTGCATTTTCTTTATCCAGTCTATCATTGATGGGCATTTGGGTTGGTTCCAAGTCTTTGCTATTGTAAATAGTGCTGCAATAAACATATGTGTGCATGTGTCTTTATAGTAGAATGATTTATAATCCTCTGGGTATGTACCCAGTAATGGACTTGCTGGGTCAAATGGTATTTCTACTTCTAGATCCTTGAGGAATCGTCACACTGTCTTCCACAATGGTTGAAATAATTTACACTCCCACCAACAGTGTAAAAGAGTTCCTATTTCTCCACAGCCTCACCGGCATCTGTGGTTTCCTGACTTTTTAATGATCACCATTCTAACTGGCATGAGATATCTCATTGTAGTTTTGATTTGCATTTCTCCAATGATCAGTGATGATGAGCTTTTTTTCATATGTTTGTGAGCTGCATAAATGTCTTTTCTGGAGAAGTGTCTGTTCATATTCCTTCCCCCACTTTTTGATGGGGTTGTTTGTTTTTTCTTGTAAATTTGTTTAAATTCCTTGTAGATTTCGGATATTAGACCCTTGTCAGATGGATAGATTACAAAAATTTTCTCCCATTCTGAAGGTTGACTGTTCACTCTGATGATAGTTTCCTTTGCTGTGCAGAAGCTCTTTAGTTTAATTAGATCCCATTTGTCAAGTTTGGCTTTTGTTGCAATTGCATTTGGTGTTTTAGTCATTAAGTCTTTGCCCATTCATATGTCCTCAATGGTATTGCCTAGGTTTTCTAATAGGGTTTTTATGGTTTGGGGTTTTACATTTAAGTGTTCAATCCATCTTGAGTTAATTTTTTTATAAGGTGTAAGGAAAGGGTGGAGTTTCTGTTTTCTGCATAGGGCTAGCTAGTTTTCCCAACACCGTTTATTAAATAGCGAATCTTTTCCTCATTGCTTGTTTTTGTCAAGTTTGTCAAAGATCAGATGGTTGCAGATGTGTGGTGTTATTTCTGAGGCCTCTATTCTGTTCCATCGGTCTATATATCTGTTTTGGTACCAATACCGTGCTGTTTCAGTTACTGTAGCTTTGTTGTATAGTTTGAAGCCAGATGGCATGATGCCTCCAGCTTTGTTATTTTTGCTTAGGATTGTCTTGGCTATATGGGCTCTTCCTGGGTTCCATATGAAATTTAAAGTAGTTCTTTCTAATTTTGTGAAGAAAGTCAATGGTAGCCTGATGGAAATAGCATTGAATCTGGGCAGTATGGCCATTTTCATAATATTGATCTTTTCCATCCATGAGCATGGAATTTTTTTCCATTCATTTGTGTCTTTTCTTATTTCCTTGAGCAGTGGTTTGTAGTTCTCCTTGAAAAGGTCCTTCACATCCCTTGTAAGTTGGATTCGCAAGTATTCTATTCTCTTTGTAGCAATTGTGAATGGGAGTTCACTCATGATTTGACTCTCGGCTCGTCTATTTCAGGTGTATAGAAATGCTTGCGATTTTTGCACATTGATTTTGGTTCCTGAGACTTTGCTGAAGTTGCTTATCAGCTTAAGGAGTTTTTGGGCTGAGATGATGGGGTTTTCTAAATATGCAAATCATGTCATCTGCAAACAGAAACAATTTGACTTCTTCTCTTCCTATTGAATACCCTTTATTTCTTTCTCTTGTCTGATAGCCCTGGCCAGAACTTCCAATATTACGTTGAATAGGAATGGTGTTAGAGGGCATCCTTGTCTTGTGCTGGTTTTCAAAGGGAATGCTTCCAGCTTTTGCCCATTCAGTATGATACTGGCTCTGGATTTGTCATAAATAGCTCTTATTATTTTGAGATATGTTCCATCAATACCTAGTTTATTGAGAGTTTTTTGCATGAAAGGGTGTTGCATTTTATCAAAGGCATTTTCTGCATCTATTGAGATAATCATGTGTTTTTTGTCATTGGTCCTGTTTATGTGATGCACTACATTTATTAATTTGTGTATGTTGAAGCAACCTTGCACCCCAGGGATAAAGCCAACTTGATTGTGGAGGATAAGCTTTTTGATGTGCTGTTGGATTCAGTTTACCAGTATTTCGTTGAGTATTTTTGCATCACTGTTCATCTGGAATATTGGCCTGAAGTTTTCTTGTTTTGTAGTGTCTTTGCCAGTTTAGGTATCTGGATGATGCTGGTCTCATAAAACGAGTTATGGAGGAGTCCTTCTTTTGTATTGTTTGGAATAGTGTCAGAAGGGATGGTACCAGCTCCTTTTTGTACCTCTGGAAGAATTCAGCTGTGAATCTGTCTGGTCCTGAGCTTTTTTTGGTTGGTAGGCTATTAATTACTGCCTCAATTTCAGAACATTTTATTGGTCTATTCGGGGATTTGACTTCTTACTGGATTAGTCTTGGGAGGGTATATGTGTCCAGAAATAACACAGGAATAACTTCTAGGTTTTCTAGTTTATTTGTGTAGAAGTGTTTATAGTATTCTCTAGTGGTAGTTTGTATTTCTGTGGGATAAATGGTGATATCCCCTTTATCATTTTTTATTGTCTCTATTTGATTCTTCTCTCTTTTCTTCTTTATCAGTCTGGCTAGTGGTCTATTTTGTTAATCTTTTAAAAAAACAGCTCCTGGATTCATTGAGGTTTTGATGGCTTTTTTTGTGTCTCTATCTCCTTCAGTGCTGCTCTGATCTTCTTAGTTATTTCTTGTCCTCTGCTAGCTTTTGAAATTGTTTGCTCTTGCTTCCCTAGTTCTTTTAATTGTGATGTTAGCGTGTCGATTTTAGATCTCTTCAGCTTTCTGATGTGGGCATTTAGTGCTAAAAATTTCCCTCTTAACACTGCTTAAGCTGTGTCCAGAGATTCTGGTATGTTATCTCTTTGTTCTCTTTGGTTTCAAAGAACTTATTTATTTCTGCCTTAATTTCTCTATTTACCCAGCAGTCATTCAGGAGCACATTGTTCAGTTTCCACGTAATTGTGCAGTTTTGAGTGAGTTTCTTAATCTTGAGTTCTAATTTGACTGCACTATGGTCTGAGACATGGTTTTTTATTAAGTCTGTTCTTTTGCATTCGCTGAGGAGTGTTTTAGTTACAATTATGTGGTCGATTTTAGAATAAGTGCTATGTGGTGTAGAGAAGAATGTATATTCTGTTGATTTGGAGCGGAGAGCTCTGTAGATGTCTATTATGTTTGCTTGGTCCAGAGCTGATTTCAAGTACTAAATATCCTTGTTAATTTTCTATCTCATAGATCTGTCTACTATTGACAGTGGGGTGTTAAAGTCTCCCACTATTATTGTATGGGAGTCTAAGTCTCTTTGTAGCTCTGAGAACTTGTTTTATGAATCTGGGTGCTCTTGTATGGATTACATATATATTTAGTTAGTTCTTCTTGCTGCATTGATCCCTTTACAATTATGCAATGCCTTCTTTGTCTTTTTTGATCTTTGTTGGTTTAAAGTCTGTTTTATCAGAGACTAGGATTGCAAACCCTGCTTTTTTTTGCTTTCCATTTACTTGGTAAATATTCCTTCATCCTTTTATTTTGAGCCTATGTGTGTCTTTGCACATGAGACGAGTTTCCTGAATACAACACAACAATGGGTCTTGACTCTTTATATAAATTGCCAGTCTGTGTCTTTCAATTGGGGGCACTTAGCCCATTTGCATGTAACATTAATATTGTTATGTGTGAATTTGATCTTGTCATGATGATGCTGGCTAGTTATTTTGCACATTAGTTGATGCAGTTTCTTTTTTTTTCTTTTTTTTTAATTATACTTTAAGTAAGTTTTAGGGTACATGTGCACAATGTGCAGGTTTGTTACATATGTATCCATGTGCCATGTTGGTGTGCTGCACCCATTAACTCATCATTTAGCATTAGGTATATCTCCTAATGCTGTCCCTCCCCCCTCCCCCCACCCCACAACAGTCCCCGGAGTGTGATGTTCCCCTTCCTGTGTCCATGAGTTCTCATTGTTCAATTCCCACCTATGAGTGAGAACATGCAGTGTTTGGTTTTTTTGTCCTTGCGATAGTTTACTGAAAATGCTGGTTTCCAGTTTCATCCATGTCCCTACAAAGGACATGAACTCATCATTTTTTATGGCTGCATAGTATTCCATGGTGTATATGTGCCACATTTTCTTAATCCAGTCTATCGTTGTTGGACATTTGGGTTGGTTCCAAGTCTTTGCTATTGTGAATAGTGCCGCAATAAACATACGTGTGCATGTGTCTTTATAGCAGCATGATTTATAGTCCTTTGGGTATATACCCAGTAATGGGATGGCTAGGTCAAATGGTGATGCAGTTTCTTCATAGTGTTGTTGGGCTTTATATTTTGGTGTGTTTTTACAGGGGCTGGTACCAGATTTTCCTTCCCATATTTAGTTCTTCCTTCAGGAGCTCTTGAAATTTTTGCTGCCAGCACAGCAGTCTGAAGTGGACCTGGGACAATTGAGCTTGGTCGGGGAGGGGCATCCGACATTGCTGAGGCTTCCGTAGGCAGTTTTCCCCTGACAGTCTTAAGGAGCGGGGGAAATTCGGACTGGGTGGAACTCACCACAGTGCAGCAAAGTGGCTGTGGCCAGACTGCCTTTCTAGATTCTTGCTCACTGGGCAGGGCATCTCTGAAAGAAAGGCAGCAGTCCCAGTCAGGGGGCTTATAGATAAAACTCCCAACATCCTGGGACAGAGCACCTGGGGGAAGGGAGGGCAGTGGGCGCAGCTTCAGTGGACTTAAACATTCCTGCCTGCCATCTTTGAAGACAGCAGCAAATCCTGACAAGGAGGATTCTTCTAGCACAGTGCTCGAGCTCTGCTAAAGGACAGACTGCCTCCTCAAGTGGGTCCCTGACCCCCATGCCTCCTGACTGGGACAGACTTCCCAGCAGGGGTCAACAGACACCTCATACAGGGGAGCTCTGGCTGGCATCAGACTGGTGCCCTTCTGGGATAAAGCTTCTAGAGGGAGGTGCAGGCAGCAATCTTTGCTGTTCTGCAGCCTCCACTGGTGATACCCAGGCAAACAGAGTCTGGAGTGTACCTCCAGCAAACTCCAGCAGACCTGCCATAAGAGAGGACTGACTGTTTGTTAGAAGAAGAACTAACAAACAGAAAGCAATAACATCAGCTTCAACAAAAAGGACACCCACACAAAAACCCCATCCACAGGTCATCAGCCTCAAAGATCAAAGGTAGATGAATCCACGAAGATGAGGAAAAAACGGCACAAAGATCCTGAAAAATTCCAAAAACCAGAATGCCTCTTCTCCTCCAGGTGATCATAACTCTTCTCCAAGCGCACAAAACTGGATTGAGAATGAGTTTGACCAATTGACAGAAGTAGGCTTCAGACAGTGGATAATAACACTCCTCTCTGATAAAGGAGTATGTTCTAACCCAATGCAAGGAAATTAAGAACGTTGATAAAAGGTTACAGGAACTGCTAACTAGAATAACCAGTTTAGAGAAGAACATAGATGATCTGATAGAGCTGAAAAACACAGCACGAGAACTTCGTGAAGCATACACAAGTATCAATAGCAGAATCGATCAAGTGGAAGAAAGTATATCAGAGATTGAAGATCAACTTACTGAAATAAGTTGTGAAGACAAGAGTAGAGATAAAAGAATGAAAAGGAATGAACAAAACCTCCAAGAAATATGGGCCAATGTGAAAAGACCAAACCTACGATTGATTAGGGTCCCTGAAAGTGACAGGGAGAATGGAACCAAGTTGCAGAAGGCGCACCAGGATATTATCCAGGAGAACTTCCCAACCTAGCAAGACAGGCCAACATTCAAATTCAGGAAATACAGAGAACACCACTAAGATGCTCCTCGAGAAGAGCAACACCAAGACACATAATCATCAGATTTTCCAAGGTTAAAACTAAGGAAAAAATGTTAAGGGCAGCCAGAGAGAAAGGTCAGGTTACCTACAAAGGGAGTGCCCATCAGAATAGCAGATCTCTCTGCAGAAATCCTACAAGCCAGAAGAGAGTGGGGGCAATATTCAACATTCTTAATAAAAAAAAGAATTTTCAACCCAGAATTTCATAACCAGCCAAACTAAGCTTCATAAGCAAAGGAGAAATAAAATCCTTTCCAGACAAGCAAATGTTGAGGGATTTTGTCACCACCAGGCCTGTCTTACAAGAGCTCCTGAAGGAAGCACTAAATATGGAAAGGAAAATCCAGTACCAGCCCCTGCAAAAACACACCAAAATATGAAGGCTAACAACACTTTGAAGAAACTGCATCAACTAATGTGCAAAATAACCAGCTAGCATCATGATGACAGGATTAAATTCACACAGATTTGGTTGTCTTTTATTTATTTCACTTGTCTGATTTATCTGGCTAGAATTTCAGGTACTATGTGAATAGGAGTGGTGAAAGTGAGCATCCTTGTCTTATTGATGTATAGTTTGATTCCATTATTGTTCAAGAACAACATTCTGTATGGTTTCAATACTTTTAAATTTAAGTGTTTTTTTATTTCAATTATTTGAAGTTTAAGACTTTTTTTTGGTAATTACTCAGACTATGGTCTATTGGGGTGAATGTCCCATGGACATTTGATATATATTCTGCTATTGTTGGGTGGAATGCTCAATGTGATTTTGTTTATATGTTCTATATGCTTTCTGACATTTTTGTGTAATAATTCTATCGATTACCAAGAAAATAATGTTGTAGACATAAACATAATTGTGAATTCAACTACCTACCTTTCAGCTCTATCAGCTTTCGCTTCATGTATGTTAAAGCTCCATTGTTTGGCACACACACACATTTAGGTTTTGTTTAACTTCTTGATGTATTGATCTTCTCATCATAACTGAATATACCTCTTTGTCTCTAGTAATTTTCTGTGACTTAATATTTCTGTTATAAATATTAATGTAGTCAGTTCTGTTGTCATTTGATAAATGTGTCCATAGTATATAATTTTTAATCATTTTACTTTTAATTGCTCAATGTCATTCTATTTGAAGTGAGTTTCTTCTAGACACCATAAGTTTGGGCTATGTTGTTTTTATTCTGTCTAAAAATCCAGTTTGTTTTTTTATTTTTGGTATAGACCATTTGCATGTTAAATAATTATTGATATGTTAGGCTTAATTATATTATTTTATTATTAATTTTCTGTTTGTTTCCTGTTCCTTTCTTTTTTCTCTTGCTTATCTGTGAGTTTCATGAACGTATTTTTAGGATTCCATCTTGATATATTTATAGTATTTTTGAGTATATCCCTTTGTCTACTTTTCTTAATGGTTGTTCTGTGTATTAGAAAATACATATATAAACGTAGTGGACTGAATATTTGTATCCCTCTAAAATTCATATATTAAAATCTTAACCCAAAAATGATGGTATTAAGAGTTAGAACTTTAGGTATTAATTATCTCATGAGGGTTCCATCCTTATTAATGGGATTAGTGCTCTTATGAAAGGGACTCCATGGAGTTTCCTTGGCCTCTTTGTACCATGTGAGGATGCATAGAGAATCAGTTGTCTGTAAACCAGAAGAGGGCCTTGAATAAAGGAAAACATCCAAATGACCATCTCAATGGAAGCAGAAAACTGAATTGACAAAATCCAACATTGTTTCTTGATAAAAACACTCAACAATCTAGTGATAAAATGGAACTGATTTAACATGATAAAAAGCATCTAAAAATCCCCTACACTAGCAACATATCTAATGGCAAAAAAACCTGAAATTTTCCCCTAATATTAGAAAAAAGACCAATATGTAAAAAAAAAGATTTTACCCTAGAAATGTATAATCTGAAAATAAAATTATATTTCCATTTACAAACAAAAAAATTTTGAGTTAAATTTAACAAAAGAATGGCAAGATATATGCTGAAGACTATAAAACATCACTGAACAAAATTGTGAAACATGAGTAAATTAAAAGACATCCCATGTCTTTAGATTGAAAGACTTGCTATTATTAAAATGACAATACTCTAAAAATAGAAGTACAGATTCTGTACAATCTCAGTGAATATCCTAACTGTACTTTTTGTAGACATTGTAAAGCTCATCATAAAATTCATATGGATATACAAGAGACCCAGAATAGTCAAAAAAACTTGAAAAAAATGGAGAACCTACACTTCCTGATTTCAAAACTTACTACACAAAGCTACAGTAATCAAAATCATAAGGGAAATGCAAATCAAAACCACAGTAATATACCATTTAACATTTGCTAGAATGGCTAGAATAAAAAAGACAGACAATGGCAACTTTGGGAAAATATGTGGAAATTAGAAACCTGACACTTTGTTGGTGGAAATGTAAAGTATTATAGACACTTTTACATGAATTCTCTTAGCAGCACTATTCATAAAAGCCAAAAAGTGTTAATCTGTCAACTGATGAAAGAATCAACTGTAGTTTATCCATACAAGTGAATATTATTAAGCAATGCAAAGAATGAAGTAATGATATACACTACATGATTAACCCTTTGAAATACTATGCTAAATGAAAGAAACTAGACATAAAGGGCAATATATTTCATGACTCTATTTATATAAAATACCGAGAATAACTACATGTATATATATAGAAAATAGATTCATGGTTGCCACAAACTAGGTGGATGGGGGAATTTATCAACAGCTATTAATGAGTATAAGTTTCTTTGTGGAATGATGAAAATATTTTAGAAATATGTGACGGCAATAGTTGCTTTGTGACTATACTCAAAACCAATAGGCTGGGCACAGTGGCTCATGCCTGTAATCCCATGACTTTCGGAAGCCGAGGTGGGTGAATCACTTGAGATCAGGAGTTCAAGACCAACCTGGCAAACGTGGAGAATCCCCGTCTCTACTAAAAATACAAAAAATTAGCCAGGCATGATGGTGGGCACCTGTAATCCCAGCTACTTGGGAGGCTTCCCATGGCTGGAAATGGGGTTTCCTTTGGCTTCCTGCCACTTCCAGGTGGGCCATCACTCCCCCACCACTTTTCTTCATTCTCCATGGGTCAGGTGGTTTACTTAGTCATTCTCAATGCAAGAATCTGATATTTCAGTGGAAGGCACTAAATTCACTTGCCCCTTTTCATTCCTCTCCATGAGTACCATGGACCACAGCTGCTTGTAATCAATCAGCCATCTTTGATCTATGCAAGAAAAAAATTAAATATTTTGAAGAAATAAACAAGGTCATTGAGAAATATGGGAATATGTAAAGCAACCAAACCTATGAAATATTGGCATTTCTAAGAGAAAAGAAGAAAAAGTAAATAAGCTGAAAACCACATAACAAGCCAAGAAATTTTCACTAGAGAGGTAGGTAGACACTCAGATAGAAGAAATCCAGAGAGCACCTGCGATATACTATTCAAAATGAACATTAAAAGGCACAGAGTAGCAAGTTGGATTAAAAAACAGACCAATTCATCTACTATCTTCAAGAGACCCATGTTACACATAATGACACTCACAAGCTCAATGTAAAGGGTGAGATAAAGATCTGCTAAAGAAATGAAAACCAAAAAAAAAAAGCAGGCATCAATATTCTTGTATTAGATGAAACAGACTTTAAACCAACAACAGTAAAAAAAAAAATGTGTGGAGGAAAGGACATTGCATAATGATAAACTGTTCAATTAAACAAGAAAACTAAACTTTCCTAAATATATATGCACCCAATATTGAACCACACAGGTTCATAAATCAAATACTTTTAGAACTCAGAAAAGGGTCAGTCAGCCACACAATAATAGTGGCGGGGAATTCAACACCTTATTGACAGTGTTAGAAAATCATGGAAGAAAAAACAAATAAATTTTGAAATTAAATTTGACACTTAACCAATGAGACCTAATAGACATTTACACACTACTTCTCCCTTCAACTACAGAATATAAATTTTTCTCATCTTCATATGGAACATACTCCATAATTGACCACAAGTTCAACCATAAAGCAAGTCTTAATAAGTGAAAAAAGTCAAAATTATACCAACTATATTTCCAGACCACAGTGGAAAAAAAAAAACAACAGAAAAACAACAACAACAACAACAAAATCTCACAAAATGACACAATTGCATAAACATTAAACAACTTGTTCCTGAACAGCTCTTGGGTAAACAATGAAATTAAGACACAAATCAAAAACATTATCTGCAATAAATAAGAAATAGAGAGACAACATACCAAAATCTCTGGGATGCAGCAAAACAGTGATAAGAGTAAAGATTTAAGGGCTAAACATGTACCTCAAGAAGTTAGCAAGATCCGTAATAAATTATCTAACATTTATACCTAGAAGAACTGGGAAAAACAAGAACAAAATCACTAAAAGCTAGCAGAAGAAAAACAACTAAAATCAGAGCAGAACTGAATGAAATTAAGACACAAATATTCATACAAACAATCAACAAAACCAAAACATTGTTCTTTGAAAGGATAAACAAGATCAATAGAACACTACCTACATTAGCAAACAAAAGAGAGAGAAAATTCAAATAAGTACAATCAGAAACCACAAAGGTGACATTGTAAATTATCCCAAAGAAATAGGAAAGATCCTCGGAGACTATGACGAACACCTCTATGCACGCAGAGTAGAAAATCTAAAAGAAATGGATAAATTCCTGGAAACACATAACTTTTGATGATTGACTCAGAAAGAAATCGGAATCTTGAAGAGACCAATACTAGGTCCTAAAATTGAATTAGTAATAAAATATCTACAACCAAAAAAAATAGCCCAGGACTAGATAGATTCATAGGTAAATTCTACAAGACATACAAAGAAGAGCTACTACCCATCTTCCTGAAACTATTCCAAAAATTTGAGAAGGGACTCCTCCCTAACTCATTCTACAATTCCAGCATCACTCTGATACAAAAACTTGGCAAGGTACAACAAAGAAAGAAAACTACAGACCAATATCTCTCATGAATATAGACACAAAAATTATTGAGAAGGTACTAGTAAAATGAATCAAATAGCCCATCGAAAAGTTAATTAATTTACCATGATCAAGTAGGCTTCATACCTGTCATGCAATGTTGGTTCACCATACTCAAATCAATAAATGAGATTCACCACAGGAACAGAATTAAAAAGCCAAACAATACGATTACCTCAAAAGACAGAGAGAAAGCTTTCAATAGAACCTAACATCCCTTCATGATTAAAACCCTAAAATAACCCTAGGCATCAAAAGAACATATCTCAAAATAGTAAGAACCATCTATCACAAACCCACAGCAAACCTTATATTGGAAAGGCAAAAGTTAAAAACATTCCCCTTGGGAACTGGGACAAGACAACTATGCCTACTCTCACTACTCCTGTTTAACATAGTACTGGAGGTACTAGCCAGAACAGTCTCTCAAGAGAAAGAAATAAAAGGCATGCAAACATGAAAAAAGAGTCAAACTATCTGTTTTCATGGATGATATGATTTTATTCCCCCAATATTCTAAAAGCTCTGCCAAATGGCTCCTGGAACTGACAAATGTCTTCAGTAAAATTTCAGAATACAAACCATACTAAAATGTGTAGCAATTATATACAGAAATAACATTCAAGCTGAGTGCCAAGTCATGAATGCAAACCCATTTGTAATAGCCACACAAAATATAAAATACCAAGGAATACATCTAACCAAGGAAGTGTAAAATCTCTACAAGAAGAACTAAGAAACACTCCTCAAAGAAATCAGAAATGACACAAACAAATGGAAAACATCCATGCACGTGGATTAGAAGAATCAATATTATTAAAATGCCCATAATGCCAAAAGCAATCTATAGATTCAATGCAATTCCTATCAAGAACCAACATCATTTTTCCTAGAACTAGAAATAACTATTCTAACATTCAAATTTTAGAGCATTTCATAATTTGAATATTTTATATTTCACAATTAGAATATTTCATGATTAGAATATTCATAATTTGAATAGCCAAAGTAATTCTAAGCAAAAAGAACAAAGCCAGAGATATCACATTACCTGACTTCGAACTATACTCCAAGACTACAGTACCATAACAGCATGGTACTGGTACAGAAACAGACACATAGAACAAAGGAACAGAATAGTAAACCCGGAAATAAAGCCACACACAACCATCTGATCTTCAACAAAGTCAATAAAAACAAGTAAGTGAGAAAGGATTCCTGATTTGATAAATGGTGTTGACATATCTAGCTAGCCATATGTAGATTAATGAAACTGGACACCTACCTTCCACGATATACAAAAATTAGCTCAATGTGTATTAGATATTTAAATGTAAGACCTCAAACTATAAAAATTCTAGAAGAAAACCTAGAAGAAAATTCTGGACATAAGAGTTAGGAAAGAATATTAAGACCTCAGAAGCAATTGCAATAAAAACAAAAATTCACAAGTGGAAACTAATTATACTAAAGAGATTTTGCACAGCAAAATAATCAACAGATTAAATAGACAACATACAGAATGGGGGAAAGTATTCAAAACTATACATATGGCAATGGTCTACTATCCAGAATCTATCAGGAACTTAATTTGATAAGCAAAAAACAACCCCATTAAAAAGTGGGAAAAGGAAACCAAGAGACGTGTCGCAAAAGAAAACTTGAGTGGCCAATAAACATATGAACAAATTGCTCCACATTACTAATCTTTAGAGAAATGCAAATCAAAATCACAATGATTGATATACCATTTCATACCAGTTAGAATGTCAATTATTAAAATTTCAAAAAACAACAGATTCTCACGAGGCTGTGCAGAAAAGAGAATGCTCATTACACTGTTGGTGGAAATGTAATTTAGTTCAGCCACTGTGTAAAGAAGTTGGGAGATTTCTCAAAGAACTTAAAAAGGAGCTACCATTAGACCTAACAATTCTAGTAATGGGTATATACCCAAAGAAAAATAGATAATTCTACCAAAATGACACATTCACTCATATGTACATTGCAGCACTAATCACGATACAAAGATATGGAATCAACCTAGGTGTCCATCAACAGTGAATTGGATAACTTTTGTATTGTTGATTTTAGTTTTGTTGTTTCAAGATAGTAGATTGGAATTATTGTTAGCATGCTTCTTGCACTTGGAAAGAAAAATAGTGTGTAGAGATTCACGCTGTGAACTTTTTTTCTCCAAGAAGGCACATGGATACTTAGGAAAACTGAAAGAAACCACAGACCCTTTGAAAGAAGTGACAGGCTACACCATGACCCATGGTGGAAAACTGTGAGTCCCCAGAGTGTGACAGGGAGAGGGTTTCCCTCTGTGTTATAAACTCACACTGGGGAACCTGCAATCCAGGCCATGGTGGAATGCCTTAACTCTACCTACCACCGGAGCTGAGTTAGTGGGCAGCGGGAAAAATATGTAAAGCAGTGGCATCGGGATGTGCTTTACATGCACTTCCAGACTCCAGTAGGGATATAGGAAAGCCATTTCTGATTCTACCTCACAGGGGACCTCATAGAGATTAGCTGCTAACTCATGCAGTGGTCACAGGTTGAGAGAAGTTTCTTATTGATATTCGTAATACAATCTTCAGTGGTGACAACCTCCCTTGGCCAGAACTAAGGACTGAACGAGAAGTGTGCTATAATCACAGGCACAGGAGCTGGGCACCAGTGCTTCATTGATAGACCTTGAGGGGCATGGCCTGAAAGCTATGGTTTCTGTCTCAGTGGGGGAAGGCTTACAGCCTGTGGAAGTTTGGAGTTCTGAGTGCAGGCTGACTGGAACCCAGCTAACTGCTCCTAGTAAGTTTGAGACCTGCCTAGCCAAGGTCATGGGAGTTAGGTGGGACTTACTGCCACCTGCTACCCTCTGCTGCCTATGCAGACTCTTATATGCAGCAGAATCATCTACAATCCTACCTGGAACATTACCCCAGCGTTGAGAGAACAGACCTTTGATTCTCATTGGAGCTGCTGTTCGTGCCCACATGTGGGTAGCCAGAGCATGTACTCACCTGACCCAGCACACATCTGGCGTTACTCCTTCACCCTGCTCAGTAGCTTAACAGAAAAGTCGGGGACTTTTGGAATTTCCATGGCCCTGTCCACTGCCCGAAACACCAGAATACCTCCCCTGAATAACATAAGGCAAGCACAAAACTCACCACTATCACCACAGCAAGTGCTCATTTGCAAGTGCCACCTCTCAGCTGGAGTACAACAGGCACAGTCCATTACAACATCTGCAGGCACAATAACACAGTGCCCAGAAAAGATAAATCTTTGGGGTGACCTCAGTTATTACCATTGCCTGCATCACCCTGGCTAACCAGGAGGTTTTGAGTCAGTCCACTTGACAAATGCAGTACTACTACAGCTGGGATTTTAGAAAGTCAACAAACCTTATAACCAAGGAAATGTCACAGAGTATACATCACTCCCTTGCCACTTCCATCAGAGTTGGTGCTGGTACCTGCTGCTGGGAGACTAGAGAACTAGTCACATAACTAAATCCCTTGCAGATGTTCTCCAGCACCAGCATGGTGTGTGGCAGCCTTACTGGGCAACTAGACCCAGAATATCAGCAGGATTCATAACAGTCTGGCCCTCAGGAAGGGGAAAGGGGGAGTACATTACATCAAGGGAGCACCCTGTGGGACAAAAGAATCCAGACTGCAGGGCATAAGTACCAGGACTTTCTGCTTGTGAGAAGTCTCTTTCAGCACAGGCACAGGTTCAGAATGGAAAGGCTGAGGCTATAGCCCAACAATCAGGCCACCCTGGTGCTCAAGAAGGGTCTTGGAGAAAGGAACTTCCCCTCACTCACCAGTGCAGACAAGATGGGGCTTCTCCCATGAGAGGTCAGCATGAGGGAACCTTTAGACAGCCTTTCTGGAACACTTCAGGGTGACTGCACCCCCACAGAAGAAGGGCCTTTCAGGTTCAGTCTTGCATGAGGTATAGAGTCACAGTCCCTCTCTACATGGAACATCAGCATTCCTGTAGATGAAAAGGTTGCCTGTCTGAATAGCTGAAACACTGGGTGAGGAGCGTGACTGGTAGGTGGATTGATTTCCTGCTGGTCTGCTAGGGGAGCTGAGGTAGCTTCCTCCTGTCCCCCTGAAAAGACCTTGGTGTGTTTCACTGAGAGCTTCCTCAGCCACCTCTATCAATGCTGGAACCTCTGCCCACCATTGGGGTACAGTATTTACCCACATGCTTTGGCCATAGTTGGTTTTTACCCACAGATATTTCCTACTAGTCTGAAGCCTGAACTGTTTAACCCAGTGAATAAAATACTGAGAGAGAAAATAAATAAATAAATAAATACACATGACTAGAAAACAAGATAAACTTCAGGAGACCACTGCCATTCCAGAGCCACAGGAAACAGTAAAACTGTTCACACACTAAGCACATTGCTACTGCAACCAGCACCCAAGAAAGTCATCATACAAAGACTCTATAATCAAGACACTCAAATTCATCACCACTCAAAGCACCCAGAGCCAAGTTAAGTTACAATCAACAATAAACATTAAACACATGTCCTCAAAAAGTAAAAAAAGAAATACAAATAAAAGTAGAATCAAATATAAAATAAAAAATAACTGGAAGAAATAGTCTTCCTAAATGAAAATAAACCAGAAAAATAATTCAAGCAATATGAAAAAACAGAGTCTGAGAACACCACCAGAAGATCACACTAGCTCTCCAGCAATTGATTCAAACCAAAATGAAATATTTTAAATCCCAGATAAAGAATTCAAAGGGTTGTTTATGAAGTTACTCAAGAAAACACAAGAGAAGTGAAAGTGAACATGAATTAAGAATTTAGGATATGAATAAAACATTTTCTAAGATGATAGATATTTTAATGAAAATTCAATCACAATTTCTGGAAATGAAGGACACACTTAGGGAATTACAATATGCAGTGAACAGTTTTAACAATAGACTAGTCCCACTATAGACTAGTCCCACTATAAGAAATAATTTCAGTTCTCAAAGACAAGCCTTTTGAGTTAACCCAATCAGACAAAAATAAAACAGAATTAAAAGAAATGAAAAATGTCTCCAAGAAATATGGTATTATAAAATGGCCAAGCCTAAAAATCACTGGTGTTCCTGAAGGAGAAGAAAAGGCAAAAAGTTTTGAAAACTTATTTGAGGAAATAATCAAATAAAACTTCCCTGACCTTGCTAGACATTAATACATCCAAACATAAGAAGCTCAAAGAACTACTTGGAGATTCATGGCAAAAATAATGACATCATCAAGGCATATAATCATCAGGCTATCTAAAGGTAACATGTAGGAAAAAATTCTAAGAGCAGTGAGACAAAAGCATGAGGTAACCTATAAAGGAAAACAGTAAACTTCTCAGCAGAAACCTTACAAACCAACAATATTTGGTCTCCTTAAACAGAATAAATATTAATAATAATTTCTATCCAGCAAAACTGAGTTTCATAAATGAAGGAGAAATAGTCTTTTTCAGACAGACAAATGCTGAGGGAATTTGTCACTACCAGACCATCTCTACAAGAAATGTTTAAATGAGTTATAAATATTGAAACAAAAGATTGATATGCAGTAGAAAGAAACTCTTGAAAGCATAAAATTTACAGGGCCTATAAAACAATAACATAATGTGGAAAACAAAGTAGGTAATAATCAACATGATGACTGGAACATTATGTGACATCTCAGTATTAATGTTGAAGTAAATGATCTTAACGCTCCACACTTAAAAGATACAGATTGGTAGAATGAATACAAAATTACAACCAAATATCTGCTGTCTTCAAGAGACATCCCTATCATGTAAGGATTCTTATAGACTCTAAGAGGTAGAAACAGATATTCCAGCCGGGCGTGGTGGCTCACGCTTGTAATCCCAGCACTTTGGGAGGCCGAGGCGGGCGGATCACGAGGTCAGGAGATCGAGACCACGGTGAAACCCCATCTCTACTAAAAATACAAAAAAATTAGCCGGGCGTGGTGGTGGGCGCCTGTAGTCCCAGCTACTCAGAGAGGCTGAGGCAGGAGAATGGCGTGAACCTGGGAGGCGGAGCTTGCAGTGAGCCGAGATCGGGCCACTGCACTCCAGCCTGGGTGACAGAGCAAGACTCCTTCTCAAAAAAAAAAAAAAGAAAAAGATATTCCATGCAAATGGAAACCAAAAGTCAGAAGGAGTAGCAACTCATATTAGAAAAAACAAACTGTAAACAACAACACTTAAAAAGAGAAAGAAGGCCATTGTATCATGATAAAAAGTTTAATTTAACAAGAAGGTATAACAATTTAAAATACATACGTCCCTAATTTTGGAGCCCTCATATTTATAAAACAATTATTACTAGACCTACTAAAATAGACAGCAAAACACTAATAGTTGGAGATTTCAACAGTCCATACATAGCACTAGACAGATTATCAAGGGAGAAAATCAGAAAAGAGACACTGAACTTAAGCTGCACTCTAGAACAAATGGACCTAACGTATATTTACAGAACATTCTACCTAAGAACTGCAGAATAAACATTCTTTTCATCAGCACATGTACCATTCTCCAAAATAGACCATATGAAAAGCCACCAAAAAGTCTCAATAAATTTTAAATAGTCAAAATCATATGCAGTATCTTTTTATATCACAGTGGACTAAAACTATAAATCATTTTCAAAAGTAACCATGAAAACTATGTATACACATGGAAATTAAACAATCTGGTCCTGAGTAATTTGGGGGTTAAAAATGAAATCACAGTGGAAGTTTAAAAATTATTTGTAATGAATGATAACAGTGACACAAGTTATCAAAAACTCTGGGATGCAGCAAAAGCAATGCTATGATTAATGTTTATACTGATAAATATATACACCAAAAATTCTAAAAGATCACATATTGACAACTACCTTCATACCTCGAGGAACTAGAAAAATAATGGCAAATCAAACCCAAAGCTAGCAGAAGAAAAGAAATAACAAAATTCTGAGAAGAACTAAATGAAATTGAAATAGAAAATAGAAAATGTCAATGAAATGAAAAGTCGATTCCTTGAAAAGACAAAAAATTGATAGACCATTAACTACATTAACCAGAAGAAATGATTCAAATAATCTCAATTAGAAATAAAAATGGAGACATTACAACTGAAAGCACAGAAATAAAAAAGATAATTGGAGACTACGATAAATACCTCTATGCAGGAAAACTAGAAAATTTAGAGAAATGGGTAAATTCTAGGAAACATTAAATCCTCTTAGTTGAATCAGGAAGAAACAAAAACCCTGGGCAGACTAATAATAAGCAGTGAGTTTAAGTCAGTAATAATAATAATAATTTACCAACAACAACAACAACAACAACAAAAAAGCCCAGGATCAGACAGATTCAAAGTCAAATTCTGTGAGACATTCAAACAACAATTGGAACCAATCCTACTGAAACAATTTCAAAATATCTAGGAGGAGGGAATCCTTCTTAACTGATTCTATGAATCCAGTAACTCCTTGACAAAAAATAGAAAAGAACATTAAAAATTAAAACTACATACCAATATCACTGATGAAAATAGTTGCAAAATTCCTCAAAAATATAGTAGCAAACTGAATCAAACAGTACATTAAAAGACAATTCCCCGTGATCAAGTGGGTTTCATCCCAGGTATGCAGGGATGGTTAAACATATGCAAGTCAATATACATTATTCATCACATAAACATAATTATAAACAAAAACCATATGATCATTTCAATAGATGCAGAAAAACCATTTGATAAAATCCAGCAACGCTTTATGATAAAAATCCTCAACAACCTAGCTATAGAAGGAACATACATGAAAGTAATAAAAGACATATAGGAAAAACCCATAGCCAACATTATACTGATTGAGAAAGAGTTGAAAGCATTCTCCCTAAGAACTGGAGCAAGACAAAGATGCCCACTTTCACCACTTCTATTAAACATAATACTGGAAGCTCTACCCAGAGCAATTAGGCAAAAGACATGAATAAAGGGCACCCAGATGGGAAAAAAGGAAGTCAGACTATTTTCATTTGCCAATGATAAAATCTTACACCTAACAAACCCTAAATGCTCCTCCCAGATCTGATAAGTGAATCCAGTAAAGTCTCAGTTTAAAAAATCATTGTACACAAATCAGTAGCACTGATATACACCAACAATGACCAAGCTAAGAATAAAATCCAGAATAAAATCCAATTTCTTTTACAATAGCTGAAAAATAAAATAAAATATCTAGAAATATATGTAACCAAGGAGGTGAAAGATCTCTACAAGGAGAACTACAAAACACTGTTGAAATAAATCAGTAGATGAATGGATAAAGAAAATGTTGTATGTTTACAAAACAGAGTACTATTCATTCTTTAAAAAGAATGAGATCCAGTCAATTTCAAAAACATGGATAGAACTGAAGATTATTATGTTAAGTGAAATAAGCCAGGCATGCAAAGACAAACATCGCATGTTCCCACTTGTTTGTGGTATCTAAAAATCAAATCAACTGAATTCATGGACATAGAGAGTTGAAGGACGTTTACCAGAGGCTGGGAAGGGTAGTGGGTGGTTAGTGGGGGGGCAGGTGGGAATGGTTAATGGGTACAAAAAATAGAATAAATTAGACCTACTATTTGATAGCATAATTGGGTGATTATAGTCAATAATAACTTAATTGTATCATCTTAAATAACATAAAGAATGTAATCAGATTGTTTGCAATACAAAGGATAAATGCTTGAGGGAATAGACACCCCATTCTTTATCATGTGCTTATTTCACATTGCATACCTGTATCAAAACATCTCATGTAACCCCATAAATACATACACCTACTGTGCACCCACAAAAACATTTAAAAATAACTTAAAAATTAAAGAAAGAAATCACAGGACACGAACAAATGGAAATACATACGATTCTCACAGATTGGAAGAAGCAATATTGTGAAAATGACCATACTGCCCAAAGCTATTTACAGATTTGATAAAATTCCTATCAAAACACTAACATCATTTTTCACAAAATTAGAGAAAACAATCCTAAAATTCATATGGAACAAAAAAAAACCATATAGCCAAAGCGATCCTAAGTAAAAAGAATAAATCTGGAGGCATCACATTACCTGACTCAAATTATACTATAAGGCTATGGGAACTAAACCAGTATGCTACTAGCATAAAAGTAGATACATAAACCAATGGAACATAATAGAGTACGGACAAATAAAGCCAAATACTTACAACCATCTGATCTTCAACAAAGCATGCAAGCACATTAACTCAGGAAAAGACACCCGATTTAATAAATGGTGCAGGGGAAAATAGATAGCCATGTGTAGAAAAACGAAGTTAGATACCTATCACTCATCTCATATAACAATCAACTCAAGTTGGATTAAAGACTTAAATCTAAGAACTGAAATCATAAAAGTTCTGGAAGAAAACCTAGGAAAAACTCTTCTGGACAATGACCTAGGCAAATAATTTTTTTTAAATTTTATTATTATTATACTTTAAGTTTTAGGGTACATGTGCACAACATGCAGGTTTGTTACATATGTATACATGTGCCATGTTGGTGTGCTGCACCCATTAACTTGTCATTTAGCATTAGGTATATCTCCTAATGCTATCCCTCCCCCCTCCCCCCACCCCACAACAGTCCCTGGAGTGTGATGTTCCCCTTCCTGTGTCTATGAGTTCTCATTGTTCAATTCCCACCTATGAGTGAGAACATGCGGTGTTTGGTTTTTTGTCCTTACAATAGTTTGCTGAGAATGATGGTTTCCAGTTTCATCCATGTCCCTACAAAGGACATGAACTCATCATTTTTTATGGCTGCATAGTATTCCATGGTGTATATGTGCCACATTTTCTTAATCCAGTCTATCGTTGTTGGACATTTGGGTTGGTTCCAATTCTTTGCTATCGTGAATGGTGCTGCAATAAACATACGTGTGCATGTGTCTTTATAGCAGCATGATTTATAATCCTTTGGGTATATACCCAGTAATGGGATGGCTGGGTCAAATGGTATTTCTAGTTCTAGATCCCTGAGGAATCGCCACACTGACTTCCACAATGGTTGAACTAGTTTACAGTCCCACCAATAGTGTAAAAGTGTTCCTGTTTCTCCACATCCTCTCCAGCACCTGTTGTTTCCTGACTTTTTAATGATAGCCATTCTAACTGGTGTGAGATGGTATCTCATTGTGGTTTTGATTTGCATTTTTCTGATGGCAAGTGATGATGAGCATTTTTTCATGTGTTTTTTGGCTGCACAAATGTCTTCTTTTGAGCAGTGTCTGTGCATATCCTTCGCCCACTTTTTGATGGGGTTGTTTTCTGCTTGTAAATTTGTTTGAGTTCATTGTAGATTTTGGATGTTAGCCCTTTGTCAGATAAGTAGGTTGCAAAAATTTTCTCCCATTCTGTAGGTTGCCTGTTCACTCTGATGGTGGTTTCTTTTGCTGCGCAGAAGCTCTTTAGTTTAATTGGATCCCATTTGTCAATTTTGGCTTTTGTTGCCATTGTTTTTGGTGTTTTAGACATGAAGTCCTTGCCCATGCCTATGTCCTGAATGGTAATGCCTAGGTTTTCTTCTAGGGTTTTTGTGGTTTTAGGTCTAACATGTAAGTCTTTAATCCATCTTGCATTAATTTTTGCATAAGGTGTAAGGAAGGGATCCAGTTTCAACTTTCTACATATGGCTAGCCAGTTTTCCCAGCACCATTTATTAAATAGGGAATCCTTTCCCCATTGCTTGTTTTTGTCAGGTTTGTCAAAGATCAGATAGTTGTAGATATGCGGCATTATTTCTGAGGGCTCTGTTCTGTTCCATTGGTCTATATCTACAAGGCTACAGTGACCTAGGCAAATAATTTATGACTAAGACCTCAAAACCAAATGAGACAAAAACCCCATAAATTAATAAATGAGGCCTAAACCAAAAAGCTTTTGCACAGTAAAAGAAATAATCATCAGAGTAGTCAACCCACAGAATAAGAGAAATTAGTTGCAATCTATGCATCCAACAAAGAATTAAGGTCCAGATTCTACAAGGAATGCAAGCAGATCAGCAAGAACAAAACAAATTATCCCATTCAAATGTGGGCAAGTGACATGAATGGACATTCTCAGAAGATATACAAATGGCCAAAAAATGTATGAGAAATGCTCAACATCACTAATCATCAGGGAAATGCAAATTAAAACCACAATGAGATACCACCTTACCCCAACCAGAATGATCATTATTAAAAAGTCAAAAAACAGTAGATGTTGACATGGATGTGGTGAAAAGGGAATATTTACACACTGCTGGTTGGAATGTAAATTTGTACACCTTCTATGGAAGAAAGTATGGAGTTTTCTCAGAGAACTACAAGTAGATCTACCATTCAATCCAGCAATCTCACTACTGGGTATCTATCTAAAGGAAAAGTAGTTATTATATCAAAACAACATCTGCTTGCATATGTTTACTGCAGCACAATTCACAATTGCAAAGATATGGAGCCAATCCTAAGTGCCCATCAACTGATGATGGATAAAGAATATCTGCTGTATGTGTGTGTAATATATACATATATGTGTAATATATATGTGTAATATATATGCATATATTACACACGCACAACCCATGGAATACTACTCAGCCATAAAAAACTATGAAAGTATGTTTGTTGCAGCAACGTAGATAGAACCAGAAGCCATTATTCTAAGTGATATAATTCAGAAATAAAAAACCAGATATCCTATGTTCTCACTTATAAGTAAGAGCTATGCTATGGGTGCATAAAGGCATACAAAGTGGTATAATGGACAATGGAGACTCAGGAAAGTGTATGGTGGAAGGAGGCTGAGGGATAAAAAACTTCATATTGGGTACAATGTACACTACTCAAGTGATGAGTGCACTAAAATTTCAGACTTCACCACTCTACAGTTTATCCATGTGAAAAAAAACACTTGTACCCCTAAAACTATTGAAATAAAATTTCAGACAAGAAAACAAAACAAAACAAAAAACCCAGTGAATTGGACAAAGAAAATGTGGTAAATTTACCATGGAATATTACATAGCCATAAAAAGAATGAAATCATTTTCTTTACATTTCCTTTGCAGAAACACAGGTATGCACAGACATAAAGATGGCAACAATAGACACTGGGGACTACTAGAGCAGGAGAGATGGAGTGAGGCAAGAGCTGCAAACTAACTATTGGGTGCTATGCTCAGTACCTGGGTAATGGGATTCATTGTACTAAAGCTCAGCATCACACAATATACCAGTTAACGAACCTGCACATGTATCTCCTGAGTCTAAAATAAAAGTTGAAATTTTAATAAATAATAAGAAATAAAAAGTTAAAAATCATGCCAGAAACTTTGAGAAATTATCTCTAAATACATATGATTTATAAGATCTTAGTATAAAAATCTATATATAATTCCTAAAGATAAATAGACAATCAACCCTAGAATAACATACAAAATGAATATGAATAATACATTAATTAAAAAATATTCCTGAATGTCTTACAAACATATGGAAAGATGCTATTTCTCACTATTAGTCAAGGAAATATATGTTAAAAATAATGAGATCTCATATTAAATAATTTGGCAAATGTTATGGACATCATCACAAGTGTTGACAAACATAAAAAAAAAAAAAACAGACTGGCCAGAAATAACAGTACTATGTTAAATAGGAGTGGTGAGAGAGGGCAAACTTGTCTTGTGCCAGTTTTCGAGGGAAATGCTTGCAGCTTTTGCCTCTTCAGTATGATATTGGCTGTGGGTTTGTCATATATGGATCTTATTATTTTGAGGTATGTGCCTTCAATACCTAGTTTATTGAGAATTTTTAGCATGAAGAGATACTGAATTTAATTGAAGGCATTTTCTGTATCTATTGAGATGATCATGTGGTTTTTGTCTTTAGTTCTGTTTATTGATTGGCACATGTTGAACAAACCTTGCATCCCGGGGATGAAGCCAACTGCATTGTGGTGGATAAGCTTTTTGATGTGCTGCTAGATTCAGTTTGCCAGTATTTTATTGAAGTTTTTTGCATGGATGTTCATTAGGGATATCGTCCTGAAGTTTTCTATTTTTGTTGTATTATGAAAATGGCCATACTGTCCAAAGTAATTTATAAATTCAATGCCATTCCCATTAAACTACCATGGACATTCTTCACAGAATTAGAAAAAAACTATTTTAAAATTCATATGGAACCCATAAAGAGCACATATAGCCAAGAAAATCCTAAGCAAAAAGAAAAAAACTGGAGGCATCATGCTATAAGAGTTCAAACTATACTACAAGACTACAGTAACCAAAACAGCACAATACTGGTACAAAAACAGACACATTGAGTTAATAACTGGTGTTAAGTGAACTGGCTAGCCATATGCAGAAAATTTAAATTGGACCTTTTTCTTACACCTTATACAAAAATTAACTTAAGATGGATTAAAGACTTAAATGTAAAACCCAAAACTATAAAAACCCTAAAAGAAAATCTAGGCACTACCATTCAGGACATAGCACGGGCAAAGATTTCATGATGAAAACACCAAAAACAATTGCAACAAAAGCAAAAATTGACAAATGGGATCTAATTAAACTAAAGAGTTTCTGCATAGCAAAAGAAACTATCAGCAGAGTGAACAGACACCCTATAGAGTGAAAGAAAATTTTTGCAATCTATGCATCTGGCAAAGGTCTAATATCCAGAATCTACAAGAAGCTTAAGCAAATTTACAAGAAAAAAACCAAACAGCCCCATTAAAAAGGGGGCAAAGGACAGGAACAGACACTTCTCAAAAGAAGACATTCATGCAGCCAACAAACATATGAAAAAGCATATGTAAAAAAAGTTCAACATCTCTGATTATTCGAGAAATGCAAATCAAAACCACAATGAGAATGCCAACTATTAAAAAGTGAAGAAACAGTAGATGCTGGCAAGGCTACAGAGAAAAAGGAACACTTTTACACTGTCGGTGGGAATGTAATTTAGTTCAACCATTGTGGAAGACAGTGTGCTGATTCCTCAAAGATCTAGAAGCAGAAATACCATTTGGCCCAGCAATCCCATTACTGGATATATACCCAAAGGAGTATAAATCATTCTATTATAGAGATACATGCATGTGTATGTCAACTGTAGCACTATTCACAATAGCAGTGACATGGAAACAACCTAAATGCCCATCAATGATAGATTGGTTAAAGAAAATGTGGTATGTATTCATCATGGAATACTACACGGCCATTAAAGGAATGAGATCATGTCCCTTGCAGAGACATGGATGGAGTTGAAAACCATTATCCTCAGCAAACGAATGCAGGAACAGAAAACCAAACACTGCATGTTCTCACTTATAAGTGGGAGCTCAACGATGATAACACATGGACCCA
Source organism: Nomascus leucogenys (assembly GCF_006542625.1). Taxonomy (NCBI): domain Eukaryota; kingdom Metazoa; phylum Chordata; class Mammalia; order Primates; family Hylobatidae; genus Nomascus; species Nomascus leucogenys. The sequence continues at coordinate 87,000,364 of NC_044406.1, forward strand.
TGATGGAGAACAACACACACTGGGGCTTGTCAGGGGGAGAGGGGGGAGGGAGAGCATCAGGAAGGATAGCTAGTGAATAATGGGCTTACTACCTAAGTAATGGGTTAATCTGTGCAGCAAACCAGCATGGCACATGTATACCTATGTGACAAACCTGCCCATCCTGCACATGTACACTGGAACTTAAAAGTTAATGGAAAAAAAAGAGAAACAGACTCATACACTGCTTGTGGGTACATAAATTATAACAACATATTAGAAAGCAAATCAGCAAGCAAATTTACTTAAGATGGCATACTTAACAATTACAGTTCTAGGAGTATAATTTAGATTAAGGTTTTTTATCCTAAGCACTATTGAGATTTTCGGCTAGAGAAGTGCTTGATGTGGGGACTTTTTTACACAGGTATATTTAGCAGAATCCCTGAACAGTACCCACTTGATGCCATTAGCACCTGCCACCACCAATTGTGACAACCCTAAATAGCCCTAGATATTGCCAAATGTCCTCGAGAGGGAGGGGGAGCAAAATAATCTCTGTGTGAGAAGCACTGAACTAGAGAAATTTGAAAAACTCTCACACACACAAAGAGATATACCATTATGTGTTGAATTGTGTCTCCCACCAATTTACATGTTAGAGTCCTAATGTTCAGTACATCAGCATGTGACCTTATGCGGAAATAGGGTCATTGCACATGCAATTAGATAATATGAGGTCATTAGGGTAAGCTGTAGTCCAATATGACTGGTGTTATTACAAGAAGAGAAAATTTGGATATAGGCATAAAGAGAAGACAATGTCACGAGATAAAGGGGAAAAAATGGCCATCTACAATCCAAAAACAGAGGACCAAACTGATCTTTCTCTCACAGCCCTCAAAAGGGACCAAGTCTACCAATACCTTTATTTTGGACTTTTAGACTCCAAATTTTTACTTTTGAAAAGTAAAAAAATTAAAATTAGTTTGCTTTAATTTGTAAATTCTCTTCATAGACTAATGGTGAGACAACACACCACCAGTTTGTGGTATTTTGTCAGAAACAGTGACAAAGTAAATTACAAGCACTCCTTAGTAAATTAATACTAACGTGTAAGAATGTTTATTGCATCATTATTTATAAAATTTGGCATCTATACAAAATCTAAGAATAAAATAATTACTTGTAGCATATTCATACTTTTGAAAAGTATGCAGAAATTATAAATGAAATGGCACTATATATATTAAAATGTCTGCATGTAAATAATATTGAGTAAAACTATAATGTGCAAAATAACTTTCACATTATTACATCATTTATATAAAGCAGAGAAACATGCAAAGCCTCACACAAGCAAAAGCAAATTGAAATGGTAAACAACAAATTCCAGACAGTGACTAACATGTGGGTAAAGAAGGAAGGGAATGAAATTATAAAGGCACAGATATTCAGTGAAAGCCATCTTTATTTTTCCTATATTAAAACGTTTATACCAAGTGTGGTGAAATGTTGAGATTTGTTAAGGCTATGTGTTGATTCCATCTGTGTTCATTTATTTTTCTTCATATTTTAAATTATCAACATCTCACATAAATGTTTCTCATATTAATCTTTAGTCAAAATTTCTATAATTATTATGGCTGAGTCAAAACTGATGAATATGTTTAAGACTTTCGTTACACATTTTCAAATTGTCATCTTTAAGTTTGCATCAACTTACATTTTCAATAACAGTGCATGGGAGAGATGGTTTTATTTACTCTTAACCATAATGGTATTACCATTATGTTTAGATTTCATAATTTAATTAATGCAAATGGAACCTCAAAGTTTTTATCAATTTATATTTTTATGTTACTTTGACTTCTGGTAATATTTGATGTGTTTGTTTTAACAGATGTCACTTGTATATTTTATTTTGTAAGTTGTGAGTGTATATAGTTTGGTAGTTTATTAAACTTTACTGAGGTTTGGTTTATGTTTAAGGAATTGCCTTATTTTCAGTTTACAGTTCTATGAGTTTTGATAAATGTGTTTACACATATGATCATCACAACACTTAAAATATAGAATATATCTACCACCCTATAAAATTCCCTCATATCCCTTTGCACTTATTTCCTTCACCCCAGCCCCAGCAATCATTGATCTTATATCACTATCAATTTGTTTTGCCTCTTCTTGAACTTTGTATAATGGGATCATACTCTGTGTGCTCTCTAGTTTCTGACTTTTTTCTCTCATCTTGGTGTTGATTTTTGCTTTAATTTGTAAATGCTCTTCATAGACTAAAATATTAACCTTTTTCATGTTATATGTGTTATAAAATTTATCCAAATTTGCCCTTGCCCTCTTATATTTACTTAAGAATACTTTAAACGTTTAGATGTTTATAATATATACCTAATAAATTATGTTAACATTTTCTATTAGAGATTCTGCCTTTTCATAGAATGTGCTTAGATGCTTTTCAAAACCTGAAATCAGAGTTTTATCAGTGTGAAAAAGTGTGAGTAGGGAGAATGACTCTGGTGCACTGTGTCTCACCATATGTGAATAGTGCTTTCTGAAGTGTTTTGAAGGGGTGATCTTGTATAGGGGATGCTCTTTTCTCACTTTAATGTCAATGGAAGAGTCTTCGACATCACCAGGGTACCCAATACGAATTATCTGTCACTTAGGGAAACACAGGGGACTGATGCTTGATTCATACATAAGAAATATAAAGGAAGAGAATTTGGCTAAAAGGCTTGTGGCAGCAGAATAGAGGGCTTCAAATTAGGAGGGAATGATGCACCTGCCAACAACAAATCAAACAAATACATGTTAGTGACAAGATACCAAACATGTATGAGAAAACCCCATAAACCTAAGGAGCCCTAATGCCAGTGGAATATAAATGTCTTATATGTGACTGGTGCTATATTTCACCAGCATTAGGACTCCTTAGGTTTATGGGGTTTTCTCATGCATGCTTGTTATGTGAGGACTTCAACACTAGAATAGTCAGAAACCACAGTTTGTTAGCTATAAGAGAAGCATTAAGGGCTCAAAGCATAAAAATAGAAAAGAATTAATTAATCATGCTTCTGCATCTTTCAGGACAAGCCAACTTATATTAAACTACCCCCAAATCTCAGTGGCTTACCACAGTCAAAGTTTATTTTCCACTCACACAAAGTCTAATGCAGTGGGTGCTGGTTTGGATGTTCTCCTGCTCAACTGTCTTTCAGGTGAGGAACTCAGGGACCTGGGTCCCTTCAGCCCTGTTGTTCTGACATCTTGAGGTTCTTTACTTCCAGGCTTATCTATAGTTCCATTTATATTCCTATATTAACTGTATCTATATTCATATATTATATAAATAAAATCCTACACATTTTCAAGAGTCTGAGTTTTTAAAATTCTAAAAGAAAAGCTAAATCTCAACAATTTTTCTCTCAAGATAATATAAAAAATACAGATTTTTATTTGCAGGCATTTCTTTGCAATGATCAGAGGAAGTGTCCAGTTACTACAACCAGAATTCACTGAGAGATATATAGAGGTTAATGAATATAACCAGAAAACAATAAATCAGCCAGCATTTGAGGAAAATGAACACTATGAAAGAAAAGTAGCGACCTCAATAGAAAACTAAAGAATTAACCTCCAGGAAATAAAGTTAATACAGGAAATGGAAGAAAGCTTACAGTAAGTCCATTTTATATCCATAGAAAAATTTTAGTATATTTTATCCATTTAAACAGGGTACTATAAAATAAAACATAAAAATTAATGGTAAAAATCAGATATATGAAATTACTGAAATTATAAAATTTCATATATATAATTACAGAAATTATAAAATTATAGACACTGAAATTATAAAAACACTTCAATACATGTCGATGAATAACAGAATAGACTCAGCTAAGGATGTATAAAGCTCTCTAAAAGACATAAAAGAGGTATTCTCCAAGAATGCAGTACAAATGGACAGGGATCATATAAGAGGAGAGCTCTTATTCCAACATGTATCTAATCAGACTTCCATAAAGATAGAATAAAAGGAAATAACTTTGATGACTAGAAATCTGCCATTACTATGGATATATACAAGTCACATGTTCTACTCATCTCTCATATCCAGTTTATCAATGAATACCTTATCTTATTTCCAACTAGTAATCAGAGTGGACTTTTAAAGTATAAATGAGAGCACTTTATCTTTGTTTTAGTCATCCATTGCTTCTCATTGTATGTCGGAAAAATAATATTCTGCACCAAGTCTCCCAGTATCCTACTCTTCCTTTCCTTACAATATATCCATTACAATGACCACTTGTTATTTCCCAGAAAACCTCAAGATGCATTCTGTCTCTTGGTCTTTGGTCTCACTGTTCCTTTTGCCTAGACTACTCTCCCCAACTCATACCCAAGCTTTTCACAAATCTTCCTCCTAGGCATTCTTCAGACTAATATTACATACCAACTTCTTAGGGATGTTTACACACATAACAATAAGTATTTAATTTCTGTGGCTATTCTTTATCATAGCTTACTGTGTATCTTCTTTACAAATTTATCAGGATATGTAGGTTAAGAAATTTTTTTTTAAATTTTGCATACTTGTTGTCTAACACAATGAAATATAATTTCCAAGAGAATAGAGGTCTTTTCTATCCAGTTCCCCGTTGCATTTCCATCATTTTTATAGTGCCTAGTCTAGCACAGGATAAGTGCTTACTATATTTGCTAAATGAATATATGTACTATTTCATTTGAAAGGATCCACTAAGATTTTAAAGCAATTCATTAAAAATAGTGTGCATTTTTACCTACATAGTTATGGTAAAATTTCAGAATTCAAAGGATGAAGAAAACATATTAAAAAAATAAGAGAGCAAATTAACAATGAGCTGTCAAAGACTGGACACTTTCACAACTCTGAAATCTAATTCAAAACACAGCAAATAGGAATCTACTTAATAAAGGAAAGGATAAATGAATTTCAGTAAGACAGCACTGTGACATTTTTGATAACCATCTCATAACCCCCATTCTTCAGCATGGTGGCAGTGGCTATGAATATGATGGCCTACATTTTTGATGTGGCTAACTTGAGACAAGAGGCTAATAATAAAGAACTTGTTCTTAACATACTGTGTTCATGTGTTTTGACCTCTCTGGTGGTTCCCTGAGGAATCACACAGACTCACATTTGTTTTGCCCCAATCTCAGGGCTCGAGTAAATTTCCATGTTGCAGAGGTATCTGTCAAAATACTTTAAAACATTCGTTTCCATAACTACCAGGGAGTAGGTGACAGATGGGGCAAACGGATGACAAATCCAAAATCCTGGAAATGAGAAGGCTGAGAAGGTCCAGAATGAAGATATGAGTATTAAGTCACTTAAGAAAACCTTTTAGGTCACTGACTGATTGATCACTGACACAATGGAAAACACAGAATTTAGTTAATATACACAAAAGATAGTCATCACAAAAAGTTTTAGAAAGTTGCTACAAAAATGGATGACTGCAGGCCTCAACAATCAACAATAGCAAACCCTGAGGGAAGGAGATTTAAGTTCCAAAATACTCTTCAGGATGCCGAGCTTAAGTAGAAAATTTCAAGACATACAAACAGAAAAATAAATCCCATCCAGAGGTAAAAAAAAAAAAAAAAAATGACTTAAGCTGTTCTTTGGGGAACCTAGATATTCAATTAACTACACAAAGATTATAAATTAACTTTCTGAAATATGCTCAAAGAGCTTAAGGAAACTGGACAAATAACTAAAGTACAGCAGGAAAATTATGTATGAACAAATAAGAATATCAATAGAAACAGAGAATATAAAAGGTATCAAAGTAAAATTCTGAAGATGTAAAGTATAATAACTCCAATGTAAATATCACTGAAGGATTCAAGAAATTTAAATAGGTAGCAGAAAATATCTGTGAACTTGAAGGTAAAAAATGGAAATTATCCACCCTGATAAGCAGAAAGTAAAAAGAATGAAGAGAAGTGAACATAGCCTAAGGCTTTTGTGGGACACCATCAAAAATACCAACATACACAATGGAGTCTCAGAAAGAGAAGAGATAAAGAAATGGGAATAAAACAGATTTGAGGACCTAAAAGTCAAAAACAATTTAAATGTTATTAAAGACATGCATCTACACATCCAAGAAGTTCAATTAACTTCAAATAGGAGAAATTCAAAGTGATCAACACAAAGGCACATTATAATAAAATTGTCATAAGCCAAGAAGGAGAGAATCTTGAGCACCAGAAGTGACTCCTTATGTACAAAGAATTGTCAGAAATATTAACAGCACATTTCTCATCAGAAAATATGGAAGCCAGAAGGCAATGGAATGACATATTAAAAGTGATGTAAGAACAAAACCTGTCAACTAAGAATTCTGTATCTTGCAAAGTTGTTTGTCAAAAATAAGAGATATTAGAACATTCCCTATAAACAAAAGCTGAGAAAGTTTGTTACTTGAGTACCTGCCTTACAATAATTATTTATTTGAGTTCTTAAGACTGAAAGAAACACTGGACAGTAAATCAAAAGAATACAGAGAAATGAAGAAATTTGGTAAAAGTAAATACATAAGAAAATATAAAAGCCAGTATTATTATATTTCTGGTTTGTGACTTTTTATTTTATATGTTATTTTAAAAAGTAATATGTTAAAAGATTATTATAAATATAAATAGGAAAACAATGTACAAAGATGTAATTTATGACAACTTAAAAGGGTGGTAGGGCTCTATAAGATCAGGGTTTTGTAGGTTATTTAAACTAAGTTAATATCAAATAAATTAGATTGTTATATACTTAGGATGCTAACTGTAACTTCCATAGTAACTATTACAAAAATATCTAAAACTACATACATAAAAAAAATTAGAAGAGAATCCAAAAAAAGACTTAAAGACAAATAAGGCAGTAATGGAGGAAATGAAGTAAAAAAGAGTTATGACACACAGAAAACAAATAGCAGATAGGCGACATAAGCAAGATGACTGAATAGGAACACTTGGACTCTCCCACACGGACACACCAATTGAAAAGCAACACACAAATTATTTCCCTTTGTGAGAAATCCAGGAACTAGATGATAGGTTCCTGCAGCTTCATCTTCATGGGTGAGTATGAAACTATCCACATTGAAACCAGTTGGAAAAATAAATACATCCTCTAGCCATAATTCCCACTACCTGGCACAGTAACATATGTTCGGAATAGAACCCCCAGCTCCCAGCTTCTCCGTGAGAGTGAAAGAGATAGACCATACATCTAGCATACTAACACTTCCAGGCGCTACCTGAGGATCTGGCTTCTCTCTCATCTGTTTTGGAAAGCTGATAGAGTCTGACATATGTGTGTCTTCTGGGGGCTACAGAGAACAAAGAAGTGGTTTGAACTAGTGTGTGGGCACTTGCCACAGCTCTTCTACTTGGCTCAGCATAGAATTAGAGTGTGAAAACTACCAACTCTCTGCATCTCCCTGAGGAGGGAAGGAGTTGTATTGCATATGTTATGTCTTAACTTTTCCAAGTGCTATATGAGAGGCTGGCTTCTATCCCACCTATCTCTGAGAGTTTATGAGGCCTGACATTCAAATACCCTGGGGACTACAAAGACAAAATTAGTAGTTTGAGCGGGCATATTAACCATTTGCCACAACTCCTCCCTTAAACTTCGCACAGAGCGAGTGGGTAATAAAATCACCCAAGATTCCAGCTTCAACCAGGGAGAGAAAAGAAATTGACCATGCACTCAAATGCCCTAAATTTTCTAGGGACTGCCAAAATAACTGCTTTATTCCTTTTTTTTTTTTTTTTTTGTAGTTCTAATGTGACCCATTATACTCTAGTCATCTGAGGGCCAGTGAGAACACAGAGAGCAGTTTGAACTAGAATAAAACTGCTGCAATCCCTTTCCCCCAGATCAACATAGAGATAAAAGGCACAATTTCCCAGTTCTCAGCTTCTTCCTGGAGATGGAAAGATTGGAGCAGAGTGTCTAATGATGCACCTTCTCTGAAGCCTTCCTGAGAAACTGGCTTCATTCTTGCTTGTCTTGAAGCACTGAGGGGACCTGCAATACTCTAGATGCTAGGAACAAAGAAAGTGGTGTGGCCTAGCATTAAGGTTTGAGAGACCTCCAGAATGTCTGAATAGGCTAATTGGTAGGAGTTTTCTCCCGTGCAATGCCAGTGCTTGAAGACTGAGAGAGGTGACTCTCTTGTCTAATGTGTTAACAGCAACACAGAGAATCAAAGAAATGAGGAAACAAGAAAATTTGTTCCAAATGAAGGAAAAAGATAAATTTCAGGAAACCAATCATAATGAAATGAGGATATATGATACACCTGACAGAATTGAAAACGACCATTATAAAACTGTTCACAAACGGAAAACACTATATTTAAAGAAGTACAGCTAATATGCTGAGAAAGAAGAGAAAATAGGATCATATTAATTTTTCAATAAAACCATAAAAGACTGAGAAAAATAGGAACTAAGAACAAGGGAAACAAATAGAAAACAGTAACAAATATGGGGGCTTGACATATTCTAGTCTCCTGGGGGCTAGAAAGAATAAATGGTTGGTTTAAACTAGCATAGGATAACTTGCCACAACTTTTCTCCCAAGCTTAGTACAGATATTAATACAACTATACTGGTAACCACATTGGATGTCAATGGTCTAAATGCACCAATTCATACAAAGAGATTGTCAAAATAGAACATAAATCAGGAGCTAAATACAGGTTGCATATAAGGAGCCCACTTTAAATATAAAGATACATATAGAGTCAAAGAAAGTGGATGGAGAAAGATATGCTATGCCAACACTAAATAAAATAAATTGGGAGTAGCTATGTTAATTTCAGAAAGAGCAGACTTTAGAGTAAGGAAAGTTATCAGGTAAAAACAGGGAGATTACATTTTTTAAAACTTTTATTTTAGGTTCTGGGCTATGCGTGCAGATTTGTTATATACGTAAACTGCATGTCTCAGGGATTTGGTGTACACAATATCTCTTCACCCAGGTAATAAGCATAGTGCCCAATAGGCAGTTTTTTTATCCTCTCCTTTCTCCCAGTCCTCTACTCTCAAGTTATCCCTGGGGTCTGTTGTATCCCTCTTTGCATCCATGTGTTCTCAAATTTCAGCTTCCATGTATAAATGAGAACATGCAATATTTGTTTTTCTGTTCCTGTGTGATCTTAATTAGATTAATGGCCTCCAGCTCCATCCATGTTGCTGCGAAGGGTATAATCTTGTGTTTTTATGACGGCTTAGTTTATACACCACATTTTTTTAAATCCGGTGTGCTGTTGATGGGCATTTAGTCTGATTCTATGTCTTTGCCACGGTGAATAATATTGTGATGGACATATGTGTGCATGTGCCTTTATGGTAGAATTACAATAAAGACATGAGTACATGCCCAATATGGGTACATACCCAGTAATGGAATTGCTGGGTGAAATGGTAAATAAGCCCTAGTATTTGAGAGCACTAAAAGGGGATTCTAGTCAATAATTATTTAATTGTACATTTAAAAATAACTAATAGAGTATAATGGAATTGTTTGTAACACAAAGGATAAATTCTTGGGGTGGATACCCAATTTCCATGATGTGATTATTATGCATTGTATGGCTGTAACAAATATCTCACGTATCCCATAAATATATACATCTAATATGTACCAACAAAATTTAAAAATAAATTAATAAAATGAGACATTACATAATGGTAAAGAGATCAGTGCTCCAAAGAGATGTAACAATCCTTAACATGTGTGAGTCTAAAAACAGCGCATCAAAATACATAAGACAAAATCTAACAGAACTTCAAGGAAAAACGGATGAATCTACTATTATTGTTGGAGATTTTAACATCCATCTTTCAGAAATGAACAAGCCAAACCAGCAGAAAATTGGAAAGAGCATAGTTAAACTCAAAAACTCTATCAATCAACAGAATGAAATGTAAATATCTAAGCTACTTCATCCAACATCAGAATACACATTCTTCTCAACCTCACATGAAACATTCACAGGATAGATAAGATTCTGGACAATGAAACACATATTTAAACAGTTAAAATACGAGATATTATACAATGTCTCCTCTTAGACCACAATGAAATACAATTAGACATCAGTGAGCTCACTGAAGTCAGGTAAAAAATGCCTGCACAAATTTAGAGCAGTAAGACATGGCATGAGAACATAAATGAAGAGATTTTTTAAAAAACATTTTAAAAGGTATCAAACGGAAATCATGGAGCATAATTGAACTGAACTGAAAATTTCACTAGAGGGGTTCAAGAGCAAACTTGATTAAGTATAAGAAAAAATTAGCAAACTCAAAGACAGTTTATTGGAAATAATTAAGTCAGAGAAATGAAAATAAAAATTGAGTAAATAAAGTTTAAGGGATTTATGGGACAGTATAAAGTGGACTAATATATACATTATGGAGTCCCAGAAGGAGAAGGGACCAGAAATTTTATTCAAACAAACAGTGGTTGACAAGTTTCAAAATCTGGGGAAGAAAATGACCTACAAATCCAAGAAGCCAGAGGACTTGATATAAAGAGAATACAGTGAAATTTATACCCAGATATATAATCAAATTGCCAAAAATTAAAGACATAAAAAGAGTTTTGAAAGAAGCAATAGAAAAGTGACTTATCACATACCTCTATAAGTTTATAAGAAGGATTTTCTGCAGAAACCTTATAGGCCAGAAGAGAGTGGGATGATATAAAAAGTGAAAAAAAAAACCCTGCATATCAAGAATACTGTACTTGGCAGAACTATCCCTCAAAAACGAAGGAAGAGAGAATTTCTCTGACAAAAAAAAAAAAAAAGTTCAGTTTGTTCACCACAACTAAACCTGCCTTGCAACATATACTAAAGTAACTTCCCAATCAAAAGATATAGGATGGCTGAACAGATTTTTTAAAAATAAGATTTAACTATATACTGTCTACAAGAGATTTACTTTGGATTTAAGAAGACACATAGGCTGAAAATAAAAGATTGTGAAAAGATATTACATGCAAATAAAAACCAAAAGAGAATGAGGGTGGCCATATTAATATCTGGAAAAATATATTGCAAGTCCAAAACTTTAACAATAGACAAAGAAGAACATTACATAATAAAAGATGGATCAGTTCACCAGAAATAGTTGACAATTATAAATAAATATGCACCAAGCATCAGAGAACATAAATATATAAAGCGAACATTGATGGAACTGACAAGAGAAATAGCAATACAATAATAAGAGGAGATTTCAATACTCCATTTCAAAAATGGAAAAAAAAAATCCAGACAGATGATCTATATGGAAGCAGAGGACTTGAATAACACTATAAAATAAGTGGACCTAACAGACATATAAATAATATAACACAGAACAGTAGCAGAATGCACATTATTCTCAAGTTCACATGAATCTTTCCCCAGGATAGATTACATGTTAGGTGACAAAATAAGTTTAACAAACTTAAGAAGAGTAAAATCATAACAAGTATATTTTATATAAAAATTAAATGAAAAAGAATCATGGCCATGTGGATTTTTGAATTTTTATTTTTTTATTTTTATGGGTACAGAGTAGTTGTATATATTTTAGGTGATATGGGGTTTGGATTTGTGTCCCTGCTCAAATCTCATGTCAAATTGGAGGAGGGATGTGGTGGGAGGTGATTGGATTATGGGGTCAGATATCCCCCTTGCTCTTCTTGTGATAGTGAGTGAGTTATCATGAGACATGATGGTTTAAAAGTGTGTGGCACTTCCCCCCTCTCTCTCTCTCCTGCCAACATATGAAGATGGTCCTTGCTTCCTGTTCATCTCCTGCCGTGATTGTAAGTTTCCTGATGCCTGCAAGTCATGCTTCCTGTTAAGCCTGTGGAATTGTGAGTCAATTAAATCTCTTTTCTTTATAAATTACCCAGTCTCAGGTAGTTCTTCATAGCAGTGTGAACACAGACTAACACATAAAATTGGTACCAGGATTGGGGCACTACTGTAAAAATACCTGAAAATGTGAAAGTGACTTTGGAACTGGGTAACAGACACTGGGGTTGGAACATTTTGGAGGGCTCAGAAGAAGACAGGAAAATGAGGGAATGTTTGGAACTTCCTAGAGACTTGTTGAATGGTTTTGATTAAAATGCTGATAGTGATATAAACAATGAAGTCCAGGCTGAGGTGCTCTCAGATAGAGATGAGGAACTTTTACTGGAAACTGGAATAAAGGTCATGCTTGTTATGCTTTAGCAAAGAGACTGGTGGCATTTTGCCCGTGCCCTAGAGATCTGTGGAACCTTGAACTTGAGGGAGATGATTTAGAGTATCTGGTGAAAGAAATTTCTAAGCAGCAAAGAATTCAAGATGTGACTTCACTGTTTCTGAAAGTGTATACTCATACGTGTGTGTGTGAACAAAGAGATTATCTGCTACTGGAACTTGTACTTACAAGGGAAGTATAACATAACAGTTTGGGAAATTTGCAGCTGAGTCGTGGAAAAATGAAAAATCAATTTTCTGGGTAAAAATTCAAGCCTGCTGCATAAATGTGCATAAATAAAGAGTAGCCAAATGTGAATAGCCAACACAGTGGGGAAAATGTCTCCAGAACATTTCAGAGACATTCAAGGCAGCCCCCCTACCCATCCCAGGTCTGAAGATCTAGGAGGGAAAAATTATTTCCCAGGCTAGGCCCAGGGACCTGCTGCTCTGTGCAGCCTTGGGACATGGTACTCTGTGTCCCAGCAGCTCCAGCTCCAAAGATGGCTAAAATGGGCCAAGGTACAGCTCAAGTCATGGCTTCAGAGGATGCAAGCTCCAAGCTTTGGTGGCTTCCATGTGGTATTGGGCCTGTGGGTGCACAGAAAGCAAGAGTTGAGATTTGGGAACCTCTGTCTAGATTTCGGAGGATGCATGGAAATGCCTAGACCTCCAGGCAGAAGTCTACTGCCATGGCAGAGCCCTCAAGCAAAACCTCTATTAGGGAAGTGCAGAGGGGAACTGTGGGGTTGAAGCCCCCATGCAGAGTCCTCAATGGGGCACTGCCTAGTAGAGCTGTGAGAAGAAGGCCACCACCATCCTCCAGAACCTAGAATGATAGATCCACCAACAGCTTGCACCATGCACCTGGAAAAGCTGCAGACAATACCAGCCCACCAAAGCAGCCATGGAGCTTGTACCCTGCAGAGCCACAGGGGTGGAGCTGCCCAAGTCCATGGGAGCCTGCCCCTTGTGTCGATGTGGCCTGGGTGTGAGACAAAGAGTCAAATGAAATCATTTTGGAACTTTACAATTTATGACTGTTCTGCTGGATATCTTGGAAGCAACTATGAGCCTGTAAAATCAATAACTTGTTTTTAATTTTACAGGCTCATAGGCAGAAGGGACTTGCCTTGTCTCAGATGAGACTTTGAACTTGAACTTTTGGGTTAATAATGGAATATGTTAAGACCTTGGGAAACTGTTGGGAAGGCATGATTGTATTTTGAAATGTGAGAAGGACAAGAGATTTAGGAGGGGCCAAGGTGGAATGTTATGGTTTAGATGTGTGTCCCCGCTCAAATCTTATGTTGAACTGAAGGGGGTGGTCTGCAGGGAGGTAATTGGATTATGAGAACAGATTTCCTCCTTGCTGTTCTCATGATAGTAAGTAAATTCTCATGGGATGTAATGGTTTAAAATTGTGTGGCACTTGTCCCCTCGGTCACTCTCTCTCCTGTAAACCTGTGAAGAAAGTCCTTGCTTCCCCGTCACCTTCTGCCATGATTATAAGTTTCCTGAGGCCTCCCAGTCACGCTTTCTGTTAAACTTGTGGAACTGTGAGTCAATTAAACCTGTTTTCTTAATAAATTACCCAGTCTCAGATAGTTCTTTATAGCATTGTGAAAATGGACTAGTACAATAGGTTACATGAGATATTTTGATGCAGACATACAATGCATAATAATCACATCAGGGCAAATGGAAAATCAATGTACTCAAACATTTATCCTTTCTTTGTGTTATAATCAATCCAATTATGCTCTTTAGTTATTTTAAAATGTACAATAAATTATTGTTGACTGTAGTCACCCTGTTGTGCTATCGAATAGTAAGTCTTATTCACTCTATCTATTGTTTTTTGTACACATTAACCATACACATTTTCCCCTCCTCACTACCCTTCCTAGCCTCTGGTAACCTTTCCTCTACCTCTGTCACCAGGAGTTTAATTATTTTAGCTTTTAGATCCCACAAATAAGTGAGAATGTGTGGTTTGTCTTTCTGTGCCTGGCTTATTTTACTTAACATAATGGCCTTCAATTTCATCCAAGTTGTTGCAAATGACAATATTTCACTTTTTATAGCTAAATAGTTCTCTATTGTGTATATGTACCACATTTTCTTATCCATTCATTTGTTAATGGACACTTATGCTGCTTTCAAATCTTGGCTGGAAAAAACATGAGAATGCAGATATGTCTTTGATATATCAAGTTCCTTTGTTTTGGTTTCATACCTAGCAATGGAATTGCTGGATCACATGGTAGCCCTATTTTTAGTTTTTTGAGGAACCTCCAAACTGTTCTCCTTAGTGGTTTTACTAATGTGCATTCCCACCAACAATGTATGAGGGCTCCCTCTACTCTGCATCCTCACCAGTATTTGTTATTGACTCTCTTTTGGATTTAAGCCATTTTAATTGTTGTGAGGTAATATCTCATCATAATGTTGATTTGCATTTATCTTATGATTAATGATGTTGACCTCCTTTTCATATACCTATTTTCCATTTGTATGTCTTCTTTTGAGAAATGTCTATTCAGATCTTTTGCCCATTTTTAATTGAATTATTAAATTTTTTTCATATAGAATTGTTTGTGCTTTTTATGTGTTCTGGTTATTAATCCCTTGTTAGATAGAGAGACTGCAAATATTTTCCCCCCTTCTGTGGGTTTTCTCTTCATTTTGTTGATTGCTTTGCTATGTGGAAACTTTTTCAGTTGATGTGATACCATTTGTCCATTTTTGCATTGGCTCCCTGTGCTTGTAAAGTAGTACTCGAAAACTCTGCCCAGTCCAATGTCCTGGAGAGCTGCCTCAAAGTTTTCTTGCAGTAGTTTCAGAGGTCCAGCTCTTGGATTTGTTTTTAATGCATTTTAATTTGATTTTTGTAAATGGCAACAGATAGGACTCCAGTTTTATTCTTCTGCTTATGGATATCCATTTTTCCTAGCACTATTTAATGAAGAGACTTCCCTTTACCCAGTGATTTTTCTTGACACCTTTATTGGAAATGAGTTCACTGTAGATGTATGGATTTGCTTCTGCATTCTATGTTGTGCTCCATTGGTGTGTGTGTGTGTGTGTGTGTGTGTGTGTGTGTGTGTGTGTGTGTGTGTTTTATGCCAGTACCATGTTGTATTGGTTACTGTAGCTTTATAGTATAATTTGAAGCCAGGTAATGTGATTACTTCAGTTGTTTTTATTTTTGCTCTGGATAGCTTTGGCTATTCTGGGCCTTCTGTGTTTCCATATAAATTTAAGATTCCATTTTCTAATTCTGTGAAGAATATCATCAATATTTTTATATCATCATCCAACTCTATGCTCTGCTACAAGAGACTTCCTTGGATACAAATAAACAAATCGGTTGAAATTAGAAGTAACGAAAGGAGAGCTAGCTTGGCTAACACAAATATGAGATAAAATACAATTAAAAAAGAAATAGGTCTACAATAATAGTTGAACACTTCAGTACTTCACTTTGAATAATAGATAAAACACTTAGGTAGAAAATCAATAAGGAAATAGAGAACCTGAACACTATAAATGAAGTAGATCCAAGAGACAGATATAAAATGGTATACCCCAAACCAGCTGAATCCACATTTTTCTCAGCTGCACATGGAAAATCATCAAGGACACAAAACAAATCTTAATAAACTTAAAAAATGATATTATAGAAGGAAACACAAGAAAGGAAACCACAGACAAATATCCCATATGAAAATAGATCCCCAAATCCTGAATGATATACTAGCAAACCAAACCCATGGTGTATAATAAAAGGCTTATACACCATGACTAAGTAGGATTTATCTCAGGAATGCAAAGTTGGTTCAACACAAAAGTGCCAATCAATGAAATCAATCACAGTAATAAAATGTAGGGAAGAAAAACACATAATTATTTCAATTAATGTAAAAATTATTCAAAAAAGAAAATACAACAATATAATAAGAAGTGAAGCACTCAGAAAACTAGAAAGAGAATGAAACTCACACCATGATAAAGAACACTTAAAGAAACCCAGAACTAACATCATATTCAATAGCTAAAGACTAAAGTCTACCCTCATGAGATCAGGAATAAGACAAGGATGCTCATTTTCAAGATTGTTTTTCAACATTGATCTGGCAGTTCTAACTAGAGTAATAAAGAAATATATATATATGTGTGTGTGTGTGTGTGTGTGTGTGTGTGTGTGTGTGTGTGTGTGTGTATAATCCAAATTGGAATGAAAGAAGGAAAATTACTTATATTTGCAGATGACATAACTCTATACATAGAAAGAACCTAAAAAAACCTATTAGTGATAGTTAATAAATTCAGCAAAATTTCAAGGCACAATATCAACATGACAAATTAGATTGTGTTTTAATACACCAGCAACTAACCATGCTGAATGGAAATTAAGAAAGCAATTTCATTAACAAAAGCATTTAAAGAATAAAACATCTAGAAATAAACTTAACCAATGAGACAAAAGGTTTGTGTACCAAAAGCCACAAAATACTGCTGAAAAACAAGAACTAAATAAATTGAAAGATATCCTATGTTTATTTACTGGAAGACTTAATATTATTAAAATGGCACTACTACCCAAAGTGACAAAGATATTCAATAAAATCCTTATCAAAATTCCAATGGCCTGTTTTGAAGAAATAAAATAAATAAATCTTCAAATGAATATGTAAGTGCAAGAAGCCTCAAGTAGTCAAAAAATTTTAGTAAAAGTAAATGTAGGAGAACTCACACTTACTGATTTCAAAACTTATTATAAATCTACAGTAGTCAATACAGTGTGGTGCTTGCATAAAAATGGACATGTAGACCAATGGAATAGCAAAACCATTCAAAAACAAACCCACTTACCTACGGAAGAAGATTTTCAGCAAAGTCCCAAGAAAATTAAACAGAAAACATAATAGTCCCTTCAAAACAGGATGCTGGAACAACTAAATATCCACATACAAAGGGGTGAACTTGGACCCCTACTTCACACAATGTACAAAAAAGTAACTCAAATAAACCCATGACATAGATAGCAGAGCAAAAACCACAAATCTCTTAGTAGAGATAAATTTTCATAACTTTTAATTTGGCATTAATTTCTTAAATATGACACAGAAAGCATGAGCAATGAAAGAAATTGATAAATTTGACTTTATCAAAATTAAAAACTTCATGCATGAAAGAACATTATCAAGACAATCTAAAGAATGGCAGAAAATGGCCGGGCGCAGTGTCTCACGCCTGTAATACCAGCACTTCGGGAGGCCGAGGCGGGCGGATCACGAGGTCGGGACATCGAGACCATCCTGGTTAACACAGTGAAACCCCGTCTCTACTAAAAAATACAAAAAAATTAGCTGGGCGTGGTGGCGGGCGCCTGTAGTCCCAGCTACTCGTGAGGCTGAGGCAGGAGAATGGCGTGAACCCGGGAGGCGGAGCTTGCAGTGAGCCGAGATTGCGCCACTGCACTCCAGCCTGGGTGACAGAGCAAGACTCCATTTCAAAAAAAAAAAAAAAAAAAAGGGCAGAAAATATTTCCAAATCGTATATCTAAGCGTCTAGTATCCACAAAATAAAAGTAATGTTTACAAGTCAGTAACAAAAAGGCAATACATTCCACTTAAAAGTGGACGAAATAATTCAATAGACATCTCTCCAAAGAACATACACAAATGACCAGCAAACACATGAAAATATGCTCAACATATTTAGTCATGAGGGAAGTGTGAAGGAACACCAAAATGAAACACCACTTTGTACCTACTAGTATGGCCTTAATATATTTAAAAATGGAAAACAAGTGTTTGTGAGGATGGAAACAAATTGGAACCCTTATATCGATCAGGTTGGTATATAAAATGGTTCAGCTTCTGTGGAAAACAATTTGGCAATAACTCTACAAGTTAAATATCACATTATTATATTACACCACAATTCCAATATTAGGTATATATTCCAAATAATTGAAACAGGTACCAAGCAAATATGTGAATACATATGTTCATAGCATATTCACAGAAGCAAATGTCCACATTTTATGAACAGATGAATTGATAAATAAATCATGGTATATACACATGATGGAATATTATTCAGCCATCAGAATGAAATGCTGAGACATGTTAAAAGATAAACTGAGGCACATTAAAATATTAGAGTTATTTGAGCAAACATCAATTTATGAATTGAGATCTGTCAGACTGCAGTGGTTTGGGGGCTCCACAGAAAGGGCACGAGATGAAGGCTTCTATAGATTGAGCATGGAAGCAAGGCAAATAAAATATTTGATTAAAGTGGAGCAATGTCCTTATTTGTATTATTCCAGTAGAAAGTCCCCATTTAGAGGTTATTTGGTGGTTTCTAATTGGTTAAACTTGAAAATTTATTTCGCTGTTTACACTGAGTTGGGTTGTGGTTTTCTTTCATACAGTCATGGGATGTTGGATCTGCCTCAGCCTAAAGGCTTCCCAATTAATTATTCTAACAGATATTATATGATGTGGACAAATTTGAAAGCATACTAAGTGAAAGAATTCACACACACAAAAGGTTGCATATATTAAATGACTCCATTTATATTAAATATTTAGAACAGGCAAATCCATAGGAACAGAAAGCAGATTGCTGCATACCTGAGGCTGGGTAGAAAAGATGAATAGCAACTGCTTAATGATATGAGGATTTGTTTTAGGTGGTGGTGAAATGTTTTGTAAATACAAATTGTGGTTGCACAATATTGCTAATGTACTAAATACATGTAACTAAATTGTTAACTTTAAAATGTTTCATTTTATGTTATGGGAACTCCATCTCAATAAAAAAGAACCTCAAGTAAAATTAATTATGCACAAAATATGACAGCAATATATTGACATATGCTTTTTCCTATTTCTGTGGGAAAATTATTTAAAATACGTAGTGTAATACTTAGTTAGACCACCGTTCAATTATGGGAGCAAAATTTATAACTCGGAATATACAAAATTTGTAAAGTATATGACGTGATCTCTGAATAAGATAATACCTGTAAATTTCTTAAATTAGTGTCTGACACATAGGTTCAATTAGCCACTGTCATTATTTGAAGGGCATTATGTAATTACTTCAAAGTCATGACTGAACTAGAAAACTTATCTTGGTACTATGGCATTGGTGAAACTCATGAAGGTGGGCTCCCCAACTACAGGATTAAAATCCTAGTCTTAGCTCTACTTTGCATGCTTACCTAAATCCTTCTATCACTGTGGAAATAAGGGCCTCAACCCTTGCTCTGATTTCCACATCCTGACCAGTCGTTTGGCCATCATTTGAACAAAAATCCCAAGATAATTTTAGAACTTGAGAATGATTGAAATTTCTGATTTTGAAGACATAATTAGGCACAACAATGCATATTTATCTAGAGGGGAGAGAAAGGAAATCCATATGTACAAAAAGAAGCATCAGATTTCTTAAACACTTAAGGAAAAAAAATACAACAATGAAAATTAGTTCAACCCAACCAAAATCAGGAGAGAGACGGGTGTGGAAAAAGGGATGGAGGGGGAGAGAAAGAGAGAGAAAAACAATATGTAGGGAAGCTTTTAGAAAGTGCTCATATTGATGGATAATATTCTAAAATTGTAAAATACAGAAAATGATTATCCTGTTCCATATCAAAGGATGGTAAGCAAATTTAGGAAGCATTTTCTATTTAAAATAATATAAATAGAGTACCAAGGTGGGCAAATTAAAATAAATAATGGATAAATGAATATTCAGAAACACTAACACTGTGGTGAAAATTATTAAAGATAAAAAATACAAATATTTCTATAAAGATGGAAGACAGTTCCCACCAAGAATATATAAGGAAAATGAAACCTTTTTACCTAGCAGCATAGCTTTGAAGTATATATCACATACGCTATTCAAAATACAAGAAACAGAAAATGTACAATATTTTCAATCATTATTGAAATAAATTTTAGCAATTCTCCATTATGCTACCAAAACTCTCGATTTCAAAAAGAATAAAATGTAGAGGGCATACCTATGTATAGCCATGTGATAATATTATAAATATACAACAATATGAACATATCCTAAAATAATCCAGTGGAAAATTAAGGACAAAAATGTTATTTTGCATGGCTCATTCAATAAAAGGGAATTGAAACGTGAACTCACATTTTCTTGGGACATCAACAACACTAAGGCACTCATACCAAAAGCTATGGGTTATGGCAAAAGTGGTGCTGATAGAAAATTTACTAATATATTCATTTCTCAAATATCCATTCAGCACCTACCATGAGCCAGGCATTATTCTTGGTGTTAATATAGATATATTTAGATGAATATTATTCAGGTAGAAAGTACCAACAATAAAATGGACAGATTTTAAATGTTCAGGTAAATGAGTTTTGACAGTTATATACACTCATGTACCCACCACTACAATCATAATATATACAACATTTCCACTATGGCAAAATGTCCCATCATGCTCCTTCTCAGTCACTCTGTCATATTTTTGGACAAACAACTGTGGTTCTGATTTCTAACATCATAGATGAGTTTTACATGTTCTTTGACTTCACACGTTTGTTATCAGATAATACGTATTTTTTTATTATTATACTTTTAAGTTCTGGGGTACATGTGCAGAATGTGCAGATTTGTCACATGGGTATAACACGTGCTATGGTGGTTTGCTGCACCCATCAACCTGTCACCTACATTAGGTATTTCTCCTAATGCTATCCCTCCCCTAGCCCCCCACCTCCCGACAGGTCCTGGTGTGTGGTGTACTATGCAGTCATGAAACAGGATGAGTTCATGTCCTATGCAGGGACATGGATGAAACTGAAAACCATCATTCTCAGCAAACTATCACAAGAACAGGAAACCAAAAACAGTATGTTCTCACTCATAAGTGGAAGTTGAACAAGGGAGTTGAACAAGGAGAACACAAGAACATAGGGAGGGGAATATGTACTTTTTGAGTCAGTTTTCTTTTTCAAACAATGTAACATTCACCCCGTCATATGTATCAGCTGCATTTTTTTAAGTTTAAATGCTATTTATTTCTTTTTTTAAGAATTTATTTCTTAAAAAATTGGAGTCAGGGTACATGGGCAGGTTTGTTACAAGGTGATATTGCTAGATGCTGAAGTTTGAGGTGGATGGTCCTCTCACCCAAGTAGTGAGCATAGTACCCAATATCTTCTCTTGCTTCCCCCTCTAGTACCCAGTGGCTATTGTTTCCATCTTCATGTCCATGAGTATTCAATGTTTAGCTCCCACTTACAAGCCAGAATATGCAGTATTTGGTTTTCTGTTACTATAATAATTTGCTTAGGATAATGGCTTCCAGCTGCATCTATGTGGCTGCAAAAGACATAATTTTATTCTTTTATATGGCTGTATAGTATTCCATGGTGTATATGTACCATATTTATCCAATCCACCTTTGATGTGCACCTAAGTTGAATCCTTAACTTTGTTATTGTGAACAGTGCTGCAGTGAACATACGAATGCACGTGTCTTTTTGGCTGAATAATTTATTTTCCTTTAGGTATATCTTAGTAATAGAATTGCTGGGTCAAAATGCAGTTTTATGTTCTTTGACAGATCTCTGAACTGCTTTTCACAATGGCTGAACTAATTTGCATTCTCACCAACAGTGTATAAGCATTCCCTTTCCTCCACAGCCTCACCAGCATCTGTTAAATTTTGACTTTTAAACAAACGCCATTCTGACAGGTGTGAAATGGTGTCTCATACTCATTTTGATTTGCATTTCTCTGATGATTAGTGATATGGAGCATTTTTTCATATTTTGGATGCTTATACATCTTTTTTTGAGAAGTGTCTGTTCATGTCCTTTGTCGATAATTCAATTTAAATAAATTGAATTACTTGCTTTATGCTTGTTGATTTGTTTAATCAGTTGCACCAAAATAAAAAATTAACAAATGGACCTAATCAAATGTAAGAGCTACTGCACAGCAAAAGAAATTATTAAGAGAGCAAACAACCTATAGAAAGTGAGAAAATATTTGCAAACTATGCATCAAAGGCCTAATACCCAGAATTTACAAGATACTTAAATCAACAAGTTCTGTGTTTTTAATTGCTGAGAATAAAGCATTTATGATTGCATTGTGTGGATATACTACAGTATGTTTGTCCATTCACCTGCTAATACACATTTGGATTGTTTCCAGTTGGCGATGATTACCAATAAAACTGCTAGGAACATTTGTATACAGGTATTTTAGTGGATAGTATGCCTCTATTTCTCTTGGGTAAATGCCTAGAAGTGAAATTATTGGATTGTAGGGTAAGTTAATATTATAACTTCATATGAAACTGCCAAATTGTTTTACTAAGTAACTGTAACGCATCTTCTTTGTTCGAAATTTGGAAAACATACGAATATATATACACACACACACACACACACACATATATACACACACACACACACACACATATATATATGTGAAAAGGAGAAAAGAAAATCTTTCTGTGCCCATATCAGAGATAAAAACTGTACCCATATCCAGAGATAACTATTAGCATTTTGGTGAATTTCCATTCATTCATTCTCAGTCTCTCCTTTTATTTCTCCTTCCTCTCCCTCCTACTCTTGCTTTATCCTCATTTCCTCTCTCTCTCCTCTCTCTCCTTACATACACACACACACACACACGTATATATGTGTATATATACACACATATATATACTCTATATATACACATATATACACTATATATACACATATATACTATATATACACACATATATACTATATATACACATATATAGTATATATATACATATATACGTGTGTGTTTGCATATCAACTCTAAATTTAGATCATATTCATAGAAACTAACAAAAATTTGATCATACTCTATATATGGGTTTAATATTCCATATTTATTGAATTTATTATGAATTTCCCACGTTTTAAATTTACCTTTAAAAGTATGAAACTTTAGCTCTTCCCCCTTTATCCAGTACCCATTTCTTAATATTACATCGTTATACAACCCCCTTACATTGAATTTTTAACAAATTTTATTATTTGCCTAATATTTCCTATTAGCTTCATGAGGGTTGCCTTGTCGCTGTTTTCCCAGTACCTAAGGGCTAGCAAGTATTAAGTTTGCCATTAATAATTATACAATAATTTTGACATTTGTATTTAAAGAAACATCACCTCAAGTATATTTTATTTTAAAAAATTTAAGGGAACCGGCCGGGTGCGGGGGCTCATTGCCTGTAATCCCAGCACTTTGGGAGGCCAAAGTGGGTGGATCACCTGAGGTCAGGAGTTTGAGACAAGCCTGACCAATATGGTGAAACCATGTCTCTACTGAAAAAAAAAAAAAAAAAAAAAAAAAAAAAAATTAGCCAGGCATGGTGGTGGGCGCCTGTAGTCCCATCTACTCGGGAGGCTGAGACAGGAGAATTGCCTGAACCTGGGAGTTGGAGGTTGCAGTAAGCCAAGATCGTGTCACTGCACTCCAGCCTGGGCGACAGAGCGAGACTCTGTCTCAAAAAAAAAAAAAAAAAATATGAGGGAACCATGTAATGTGGTGTATCACATTTACGGATTTGTGTATGCTGAACCATCTTTGGATTCCAGGGATATATATCACTTGTTAGTGGTGAATGATCCTTTTAATGTGTCCTTGAATTTGCTTTGCTAGTATGATGTTTAGGACTTTTGAATCTATATTCATCAGGGATAATGACCCTGTAATTTTCTTTTGTTTGGCTTTGGTATCAGGATAATGCTGTCCTCATAAGATGAGTTTGGAAGTGTTACTGCCTCTGTAGTTTTTTGAAAGAGTTTGATAGAGTTGTCATAATTTTTTTTCTTTTGAACTTTAATTTTAGGCTCACGGGGTACATGTGCAGGTTTGTTACATTGGTAAATTGCATATTGTGGAGGTTTGATAAACAGATAAATTTGTACCCAGGTGAACAGCATAATACCTGATAGGTAGTTCAATCCTCACCCTCCTTCCAACCTCTACCCTCAACTAGGTCTCAGTGTCTGTTGTTTCCTTCTTTGAGTCCATGTGTGCTCAATGTTTAGCCCTCACTTATAAGTAAAAACACGTTGTATTTAGCTTTCTGTTCCTGCATTAATTCTCTTAGGATAATGGCCTCCAGCATTTCATGTTTTTGCTATTGTTTTTTAAATGCTTGGTAGAATTCATAAGTAAAGCCATCAGCTCCTGAGCTTTTCTTTGATGGGAGATTAGTTCATTTTTAATTCAATGGCCGTTCTCATTTAAAATCTGTTCACATTTTCTATTTTTTAAAGATTCAGTCTTGGTAAGTGATATGTTTCTAGGAATTCATCCATTTCTTCTAGGTTATCCAATTTGTTGTGTACAGTTGTTTTTGGAAGTCTCCTGTCATCCTTCATATTTCTGTAGTATCAGTTTTAATGTACCACTTTTTGTTTCTAATTTTATTTATTTTAATTTTCTCTTTTTCTTTATCTAGCTAAAGGTTTTTCTATTTTGTTTATCTTTATTTAAATAGAAAGCTAAGGTTTTTCAATTTTATTTATCTTTAAAAACCAACTCAATTTTTTTGAACTTTTCTATTGTTTTTTCTAGTCTTCATTTTAGTTTTTTCTGCTCTGATTCTTTGTTATTTTATTTCTTATACTAACTTTGAGTTTAGTGCATTCTATTTTTTTGCTTCTTTAACCATTATAGCTAGGTTTTTTATTTGAGATCTTTCTGTTTTCTTCATGTAGGTTTTTATCACTATAAACTTCCCTCTTATAACTGGTTTTGCTGCATCCCATAAGTTTTGATATATTGTATTTCCATCGCTCATCTCAATATATGTTTACATTTTTTTAAATTTCATGTTTGATCCATTGGTTGTTCGGAGTGTGTTGTTTAATTGCCACATATTTTTAGATTTTTAAAAATTCCTCTTATTATTGATTTCTAGTTTCGTGCCATTGCGGTCAGAAAAGATACTTGACATAATTTCAGTCTTCTTAAGTTTATTAAAGCTTGTCTTTTGCCTAATATTTGATTTATACTGGAGAAAGTTTCAGGTGTGCTTGAGAATGTATATTCTATGGCTATTGAGTGGAATGTTCTGTATATATCTGTTAGGACCATGTGGCCTACACTGTAGTTCAAACCCAGTAGTTTTTATTGATTCTTTTTCTGGATTATCTATACATTGTTGAAAATTAGGCATTGAAGGTGATTATTTTTGTATTGTTGTCTATCTCTCCCTTCAGATCAATTAATTTTTAATGTATATTTAGGTACTGTGATGTTGGGTGTATATATATTTACAATTTTATTTCCTCTTGATGAATTGACCCTTTTATCATTATAAAATAACTTTTGTCTTTTTGTACAGTTTTTGACATAAATTCTATTTTATCTGATGTAAGTATAGCTATTTCTGCTCTCTTTTTGTTTCTATTTGAATATAATATTTTTGCATGCTTTCACAGGTATGTCTCTAAATCTGGTGTGAGTCTCTTGTAGGCAGTATATAGACAACTCACCTTGTTAATCCATTTAGCCACTCTGCATTTTGATTGGAGAATGTAATCTATGTGAATTCAATGTAAGTTTTGTTATATAAGGACTTATTATTGCTATTTTGATAATTGTGTTTGGATGTTTTGTTGACATTTTATTCCTTCTCTTTCTGCCTCCATATTTCTGTAATAGTATGCTTTAATTTCATTTTTGTTATATTTTTTGCATCTACCATAGGTTTTTGCTTTATGGTTACCCTGAGGTTTACATATACAATATTATAACAGTCATTTAAGATGATAACATTCTAATTCCAATGGCATATAAGCATTCTAGACTTTTACTTTTCTCAATTTTATGTTTTTGATGGCACAGTGTATATATTTTTATATTGCATATTTATTAACAAATTATTGTAGCTGTAGTTATTTAATTTGTTTTGTCTTTTAACTTTATACTAGAGATCTAAGTGATTTACATACCACCATTAAAGTATTAGAATATTCTGTTTTTGACTATTTATCTGTATTTGAATATTTATTTACTTTCACTAGTGATTTTTATACTTTTATAAGATTTCATGTTACCAATTAGAATTCTTTCATTTCAGCTTGGAAAATTTCCTTTAGCATTTCTTTTAAGGCAGATCTAGTAATGATGAACTGCATCAGCTCTTATTTGTCTGGAAGTCTTTTTCTTTCCTTTATTTCTGAACAATAGCTTTGCCAGAAAAAGTAATCTTGTTTGGCAGTTTTTTGTTTCAGCACGTTCTTCCTGTCCCCTGACCTGCAAAGTTTCTGCCAAGAAATCCAGATAGCCTTATAGTCATTTCCTTGTATGTGAAGAACCACTTTTATTTTTTTAATACTCTTTGAAGACTGGAATTTTTTCTTTTTTTAAAGTTTGGTTATAATATATTGTGGTGTACTTTCATTTGGTTTGAATCTTGCTGCATTCCTTTGAGCTTGATGTACATACATGTTTGTATCTTCTTCCAGATTTGGGGAGTTTTCAGCCAATATTCTTTAAATCTTTCCCTTTATTTATCTATTCTCTTTCTGGAACCCCTATAATGCAAAGTTAGCTCTTTTGATGGTGCCTTATAAATCCCCTAGGCTTTCTTTATTTTTATTCTTTTTTTTCTTTTTTATCCTTTGCCTAGATATTTTACAATTACATGTCTTAAGAGTTCACAGATTCTTCCTTCTCCTTAGTCAATTCTGCTATTGATGCTTTTTATTTGCATTTTTCATTTCTTATATTGAATTCTTCAACTGCAGAATTTCACTATTTTTAAAATTATTTCTATCTCTATATTGAACTTCTCAATTTTGTGTGTATTATATTTCTGATTTTGTTCATTTTTACATCGGTGTTTTTTTGGAACTTGCTGAACTTCCTTAAAGCACTTATTCTGAATTCTTTGTCAGACAATTCATAGATCTCCTCGTCCCTGGGGCCAGTTACTGGACAATTATTGTATTCCTGTGGTGGTGTCATGTTTCCTTGATTTTCATGTTTTGTGTTGCCTTGATTGATATCTGTGCTTTTGATTAATCCATTATCTCTTCTTAACTTTGTGGACTGATTTCAGTGGGAAAGACCTTCCCCTATAGGTGGGTGCAAGGGAACTGGTTGGATGAGGTGTTGTGGTCATGGCTCTGGTGAAACCACAGTAGCATAATCACCATGGAGCTCTATTATCTGAGACTGGCATCAAAGAAGATTGTAGGAGTCCTCAGCAGCCAAGCCTATGGGTGTCTGCAGCAGCAACAAAGGCTGATGACGTCTTCAATGGTAATGGCTTCTGAGATTCTCCTAATAACATTTTCTCCCACAGGGAATGTAGTGGCTGAGTGGATCCCTTTTGTCCCCAAATCATGCTTGCAGGTGTACTTCAGTGGTGATGGCACCAGTGTCTGATGTGCAATGCCTGTGGAATAGCAACAGAGCTAATGTATGAAGTGTGGGCATGCATAGAAGGATGATGGCTTTGGGGTCTGAGGAAGCAGTGGCACCCCATTTCCATGTTTTTAACAGTATGTGATGCATGGGTGCTTGCACTGTGGACATGGCGCCAGGATCTGGAGTACAGGTTGGTGCAGAGCTACTGCTGCTCTGGGAACCAGAGTAAGAAGACACCTGCTGTAGTAGTGGCTCTGATGTCTGTGGTGCAAGTAGTTACAGCGTGGTTTCAGAGCCAGTGTCTAAAATGTAGGAACTTATGCATCAATAATGGGGTCAGGGACACGTGCTAAGTCACTCTGCAGCTGGCATAGCTGTCCAAGGCACATGTGCTCACAGAGCAGCAGCAGAGACAGGGACTATAGCATGGGAGAACACAGAGTAACCATGACTCTAAGGCCTGGGGCAGTGCTATTTCACGGTGGCACTAGCATCAATTTCTGAGCCATAGGAATTAGTGGTGTAGTTATGGACTTGGATTCTGGAGTGCACACACATGGAGCAGCTGCGGTCCCATGGTCTGGGTAATGCATGTTGTTGGGACATGCATTGGGGTGTGCACCATTCATTGGTGGTGGCCCTGGTTCTGCGGTAACACAACAATGTCTTCTTCTTAGGGGGCATAATACTGTGTCTACTTCTCTGTGGGTTCCATAGTGGTAATGGCTGCTGCTTACCTCAGCAGAGAAAGCTGCTCTTGGCACATGCCATATGATTGATACTGATAGTCCCCAAACTGGCCGCCTCCATATTTCTCACATATGCTGATCTCCCCAGTGATCCTTTCTGTGAAGTACTCTCTATTTTATTGATCCATTATGTTGTTGCTGATCCTTAATTGAATCCTTCATCCCTCCCAAGGCTATTATTTTTTGGTAGATAGCTGTCTAATTGCTCTTCTTTGTGTGAGAATGAAGGCTTGTATCTTATGCGTCACCATATGATTGATATTGCTAGCTATACATTTTTAAATAAAGTGTCTAAGCCTTCTCTGAATTAGTTTTACTAGCTACTCTGTCAATTTATTCCCTCTGCAGCTGTATTCTTATTCTTTCATATTACTATTTTTCTAGAGAAAGCATGGCATTAAAAAAAACATATGTAACAAACCTGCACATTGTGCACATGTACCCTAAAACTTAAAGTATAATAATAATAAAAAAATGTATGGAATGAAAAAAAATAGCATACAAGGGCATGGATTTCCACGTACTCAGAAGAGTTGTAGAATGATGCAGGAAATATATACCTAGAATTTTACCCTATGATTCTGAGACAGAGTATTACAACCTCAGCATTATGGTCATTTTCAACTAGGTAATTCTTTGTTGGGGGGAGATTTTCTGTTCATTTTAGGGTATTTAGCAGCATTCCTGGCCTACATTCACTAGATGCCTGTAGTGCCCTCCCACAAGGCATACAAATAAAATAATTACAATTTGCCAAATGTTCCCTGTGAGGAAAATAAAAATTGTCCTCAGCTGAGAACAATTGTTCTGATGTAACACCACTCTCAGACAACAGTGCAACAAAAATAGAGATCAATACCAAGAATATCTCTGAAAACTATACAATTACATGGAAATGACATAATCAGTGCCTGAATGACTTTTGGGTAATCAATGAAATTAAGGGGAAAAATCAAGAAATTATTAAAACTAGTGAAACAAAAGAAACGACATGTCTGAATTTCTGGGACACTGCTAAAGCAGTAATAGGAAAGTTTATAGTTCTAAATCCCTGCATCAAAAAGAAAGATCTAAAATTAACAACCTAACATTAGACCTAGAGGAATTAGAAAAACAAGAGAATATCAACCATAAAGCTACCAGATGGAAATAAAGAACTATAATCAGAGCAAAACTGAATGAAATTGAGACATGAAAAACTGTGCAAAAGATTAATGAAACTAAAAGTTTACTATTGTAAAGAATAAATAATATTGATAGACGACTAGCTATACTAATAAGAGAGAAGATTCAAATAATTGCAAGCAGAAAAGGCAAAGGAGTCATTACCACCAACCCTACAGAAACACAAAATACCCTCAACGACAGTTATAAACACCTCCATCCAGATAAAATAGAAAACCTAGAAGAAATGGAGAAATTCCTGGAAACATACAACCTCCTAAGATTGAATCAGAAAGAAAAGGAAACCCCCAAAAGACCAATGGGTTCCAAAATTGAGTGAGTGATAAAAACCTACAACCAGAAAAAAGCCAAAGCCCAGACAGATTCACAGCCCAATTCTACCAGATGTATAACAAAGAGCTGCTACCAATCCTTCTGAAACTATTCTAAAAGATTGAGGAGAAGGGACTCCTCCCTTACTCATTCTACAAGGCCAGCATCATTCTCATAATGAAACCTGGCAGAGACACAGTGAAAAAGGAAAATGTCAGGTCAATATCTCTGATGAACATAGAGGCAAAAATTCTTAACAAAATACTAGTAGAACCAAATTTATACAGAACTAAAAACAAAATACACATGATTCTCTCAATAGATGCACACAAAGCTTTTGATAAAATTCCATATCCATTCACGTTAAAAACCCTCAACCAACTACATATTGAAGGAACATACCTCAAAATAATAGGAGTCTTCTATAACAGACCCACAGTCAATGTCATACTGAACAGGATGGAAGCATTCTCTTGAAGAGTTGGAACAAGACAATGATGACCACTCTCACCACACCTACTCAGTATAGTTCTGGAAGTCCCAGCCAGAGCAATCAGGCAAGAGAAAGAAATAAAAGGCATCAACTTAGAAAGAGAGGAAGTCAAATTATTTCCCTTTTTAGACATATGATTCTATACCTAGGAAACTCAATAGTGTCTATCCAAAGGCTCCTAGAAATTATAAACAACTTCAGCAATGTTTCTGGATACAAAATCAACATACAAAAATCACTAGCATTTCTATAAGCCAATCACATTGGCTGATAGCCAAATCAAGAACATTATCCAGGCCAGATATGGTGGCTCACGCCTATAATCCCAGCACTTCGGGAGGCTGAGGCAGGCAGATCATCTGAGGCAAGAGTTCAAGATCAGCCTGGCCAACATGGTAAAACCCTGTCTCTACTAAAAATATAAAAAAGTTAGCCAGGCATGGTGGCAGGCTCCTGTAATCCCAGTTATTTGGGAGGCTGAGGCAGGAGAATCGCTAGAACCTGGGAGGCAGAGGCTGCAGTTAGCCAAGATTGCACCATTGCACTCCAGCCTGGGCAACAAGAGCAAAACTCCATCTCAAAAAAAAATGTTATCCAATTCATAATAGCCAAAAAAAAGTAAAATATCTAGGGATACAGCTAACCAGGGAGATGAAAGATCTCTACCACAAAAATTACAAAATACTGCTGAAAGAATTCAGAGGTCACACAAATAAATAGAAAAACATTCTGTGTTCATGAATAAAAAGAATTAATATCATTAAAATGGCCATACAACCCAAAGCAATTGGCTTCAATGCTATTTTTATCAAAATACCAATGAGATATTGTCATGGAATAAGAAAAACTATTGTAAAATTCATATGTAACAGCAACAACAAAAAAAAACCTAAATAGCCAAAGCAATCCTCAGCAAAAAAAAAAACCCAGAGACATCACACTACCCAATATCAAACTGTACTTCAAAGTTAGTTATAGTAATCAAAACAGTATGATATTAGTACAAAAACAGACATGTAGAGACCAATGGAACAGAGTAGAGAGCCCAAAAACAATGCTACACACCTACAACCACCTGATCTTGGACAAAGTTAACAACAACAAGCAATGGGGAAGGGCCTCTCTATTTAATAAATAGTGCTGGATTAAATGGCTGCCAAAATGCCAAAGCTTGAAACCAGGCTCCTTCCTTTCATTATATCTAAAAATCACATCAATATTAATGAAAGACTTAAATGTAAAATTTAAAACTATAGAAACCCTAGTAGAAAACCTAGGAAATACCATTCTGGATATAGGCCCTGGCAAAAATTGTATGACAAAGACTTAAAAAGCAATTGCAACAAAGACAAAATTTGACAAGTGGGACCTAACTAAACTATAGAGCTTCTGCACAGTAAAAGAAACTATCAACAGAGCAGAGAGACAGCCTACCGAATGGAAGAAAATATTTACAAACTTTACATCTTATTAAAGTCTACTATCCAGAATCCCTGAGGAACTTAAACCAATCAACAAGCAAAAAACAGCCACATTACAAAATGGGCAAAGGACATCAACAGACATTTTTGAAAAGAAGACGTACATGTGGACAACAAGCATGGGAAAAAAATGCTCAAGATTACTAATCATTAGAGAAATGAAAATCAAAACCACAATTAGATATTATCTAACATCAGTCAGATTCGTGATTATTAAAATGTCACAAAATA
Organism: Nomascus leucogenys; assembly: GCF_006542625.1. Lineage (NCBI taxonomy): Eukaryota > Metazoa > Chordata > Mammalia > Primates > Hylobatidae > Nomascus > Nomascus leucogenys. The sequence continues at coordinate 87,032,579 of NC_044406.1, forward strand.
ACATGATGGCAACATTGCAGAGAAATGGGAATGCTTATACACTGTTGGTAGGAATGTAAATTCGTTCAGCCATTGTGGAAAGCAGCCTGATGATTTCTCAAATAACTTAAAACCTTAAGTACCATTTGACCCAGCAATCCCATTATTGGGTATTTATCCAAAATAATATAAATCTTTCTACCATTAGGACACATGCATGCATATGTTCATCACAGCATTATTCACAATGGCAAAATCATGGAATCAACGTAAGTGACCATCAACAGAAGATTGGAAAAAGAAAATATGATACATATACACCATGGAATACTATGCAACCATAGAAAAGAACAAGATCATGTCCTTTGTGGCATCGTGGATGGTCCTGGTGGTCAAGATCCTAAGCAAACTAATTCAGGAACAGAAAATCAAATACTACATCTTCTCACTTATAAGTGGAAGCTAAACATTGAGTACACATGAACACAAAGAAGGGAAAAACAGATACTATGGCCTTCTTGAAGGTGGAGGGTGGGAGAAGGGAGAGAATTGAAAAACCTATTGAGTAGTATGCTTATTACCAGTAGTATGCTTATTACTAGTATAGTAACTACCAAATACTATGCTCATTAGTAAATACTGTACTAGTAATAAGCATACTACTGGTAATAAGCATATGATAAGCATACTATTAGCAATATACATATGATGAAATAATGTGCATACCAAATCCTTGTGACAGGCAATTCATCTATGTAACCATCTTTTATATGTACCCCTGAACCTAAAATAAAATTTTTAAAAATGTTTTAGCTAAATAGTGAATCTCATGTTATTATATTTACAAGCAAGAAAAAAATAATTATCTTCTCATTAACTAAGAAGCCTTTAAAAGAAAGTATGGTCTATTCTAACTGGATTCTGCAAATGATTCTAAATAATTACATCTAAGGAAATAGCATAAAATAAGAAATGTACATTTTAAATTCATATACATATTCATTCTTACTAATATTATCTGTTGATATCCTTTATATCTTCAGAATACAGTAGCTGGCCACTACTTTCACTTGTAAATTCAAAATTAAGTATAAAAATACCATTTGATTCAAAGCTTATAGGTTGAGAAAGGAGTGGTATAATTACATATAGTGATTATAGTACAAGTTAATATATATTTATTAGTTAAGAGTCTACTATATAGAATATATTTCCTTTCTCCTTTATTCATGTACAGTCATGCATCACTTAACAGGGATAAATTTTGAGAAATGTGCCCTTAAACAATTTTGTGGTGTAAACATCATAGAATGTATTTATACAAACCTGGATGGTATAGCCTACAACACACCTAGTCCAGGTGGTATAGCCTGCTGCTCCCAGGATGCAAACCTGTATGGCATGTTCCATTATTGAATACTGTAGGCAACTGTAATACAATGGTCAGCGTTTGTGTATCTAAACATATCTAAACCTAGAAAAAGTACAGTAGAAATATGACATAAAAGATAAAAAACAGTACACCTGTATATGGCACTTATCATCAATGGAGCTTGCAGGATTGGAAGTTGCTCTGGGTGAGTCAGTGAGGTAGTGGATGAAACTGAAGGCCTAGTACATTACTGTGCACTACTGTAGACTTTATAAACACTATACACTTAGCCTACAGTAAACATAAATAATTTCTTCAATAATAAATTAATCTTAGGTTAATTTAACTATTTTTTACTTTATAAAATTTTGTCTTTTTAACTATTGGATGTTGTAATAGCACTTAGTTTAAAAAACACACACATTGTATAGTTGTACAAAAACATTTTTCTTTATATCCTTATTCTATAAGCTTTTTTTTTTTTTACTAGTTTTAAACTTTTATCTTTCTACTTTTACAACTTTTTGCTAAGAAATAAGATACAACCACACACATTAGCTTAGGCCTACAGAGGGTCAGGATCATCAATATCACCAACTTTCATCTCCACATCATTTTCCACTGGCAGGTCTTCAGGGACAATAGGACACATGGAGCTGTCATCTCCAATGATAACAATGCCTTCTGGAATACTTCATCAAGAAACTGCCTGAGGGAGTCTTAGAGTTAACTTCGTTTTTCTAATATAAGTAGAAGAAGTATACTCCAAAATAATGATAAAAAGTATATTAGAGTAAGTACTAAGCAATAGGAATATTTTCACTCCATTATAATCTTATGATATCATCATCTTATATATGGTCTGTCAATGACCAAAATGTTGCTGTGCAGTGCATGACTGTATTTCTTTATCCACTTATTAGTATAAATCTGTGAGTTGTTTTTTTTTTATTTAGTGAGTTGTAATATCACACTGTACTGGTTTTTTTTGGCTAATGATACAAATTATATTTTTTCTGTGCTCATTGAAAATTTGGATATATTCTTTTATGGAGTACCTTTTCAATCTTGCGCCATTTTTGTATTTGTGGTTTGTCTTTTTACTTTTTACATGTAGAGGTTTTTTCAATATATTTTGCATGTGATTCCTTTCATTCATTGATATAAATGAGAAAGGAAAAATAGTGCTATGTTGATTCAGAAAAAGTAGATTTATTCTAGCTAGGATAACATTTAGAAAACTAAATTCAAAATTAAAAAGCGCCAATCAAGAGGATTATTTGATGTCACTCTTTTTCCAGAAGGAAAAGTGGATTATTTAAGAACTTTCCATCTTGGATCTTTTCAACCTTCTCTTCCTAATATCAATCTCTTCATTCCTAGTGGCTAATCCTAGGTCTCATTATCTTTCCTCCCCCTAGTATTTCAAAAACTTGTGAAAAGATTTCAGTTGCTTTTCAATTAGTAATCTAATTGAAGGCTAGGTATGATGAACCAGATTTATAAGTGACACTAAGAGTAGCTTTTCAAATCATATTATTAAATAAAAAAGCAACTTGTAGAGTACTGCCTGCAATATGATACCATTTATGTAAAGCAAACACATTTGTATATTTTAAGTGTCTATGAAACACTTGTAATAATGACAGTGGCATCTTTTAGGAAAAGGCAGTATGCTGATGAAAGAGACCAAGGTTAGTGTTGTAGAACAAGGTATTTAAAATTGTAATATTTTACTATTTCATTAATTATAATGGATTAAAATGCTTTTCATGTAACTAACAATGTATATGTAACAAGAGCTATAGAGAGGTGGCATCATCAACATGACAGAATAGGAAACATCAATAAATGGCCACTCCACTGAAAAAAAAAATTCAGCTGGTAACAACTGACAAAATAATCTTTTTTACAACTCTGGAATCTAAACAGATACAGCAAACAGGGGAGTGCTTAATGAAGAAAGAAGTAGCTAAATTTTGGTAAGAAAGTGTGGTAATTTTGCTTATTTACCTACCTACCACTCTCTATTCTGTAGCTCAGCAAGCTGCAGTTCTTGTGTGGCTTCCTGGTGTCACGGGATAATATGGATCTTTTCCTCAAAATACGGTGGATGTGCATTTTGACTTGTCTGGAGATTCCTTGAAGAATGAGTGCAAAATCTGATCTTAGTTTCGTACACCACCTCAGGCTAGAGTGCTCGCTGGTAAGTGTCTGATGAAGGCATGTCTTCATCAGACATATTAGTCATTATAGATGACTTGGACAATTGATGCAAGAAAAAGCAAGCATTAGACAGACTGAAAACTCTGTAAAGAAAAAGGCTAAGAAGAAAGATTCTTGGGGCAATGAGGTTTAGAAAGCCTACCATATATACTAGGGAATGTAGAGTGCAATTCATATACCTAGGGACAGATATATGCTCAGAAAAGACATGAGAGGAATCTAAGCCCATATTTCTGGTTGATCTTTAAGGCCTGAACTAACAGGAGGTGGAGGTTAACGCAGGGTTACATGTTGACTGGCTTAGCATTGATGGTGTACCCAGATAAAAGTCAATTTGGAAAGACTGAAAGAGCTTTTTCTGTCTGTTAGCCCCAGGCTCTCACACGTATCTCTGACAGATCACTGGCTGACCAGTGGGATACATAAAAAGAGACTTCAGTGACCACACCTAAAAAATAATATAAATTTTGCAAACCTACTTAGTAAAAGCTACTAAACAACTGGATGGTTACAGCCCTCAACAATCAATGACAATAAACGCTGGGGAGGGGGCATAATCTGATTTCTAGAGGTACTACATTCTAATATGTAATAAATGCAGCTTATAAGCAAAAATAAAAGGCATACAAGTAAGGTATGTAAAGTATAGAAAGTATGATTAATTCACCAGGGAAAAAACCCAAAACTGACAGAAATAATCCATGAAGAAGACTATAAATTAAATATACTAGACTAACTTTTTTTTATTATTACACTCTAAGTTCTGAGATACATGTGCAGAATGTGCAGGTTTGTTACATAGGTATGCATATGCAATGGTGGTTTGCTGCACCCATCAACCCATAATCTACATTAGGTATTTCTCCTAATGCTATCTTTCCTCTAGCCTCCCACTCCCTGAGAGGCCCCGGTGTGTAATGTTCCACTCCCTGTGTCTATGTGTTCTCATTGTTCAACTCCCACTTATGAGTGAGAACATGCAGTATTTGGTTTTCTGTTCCTGTGTTAGTTTGCTGAGAATGATGGTTTCTAGCATCATCCATCTCCCTGCAAAGGACATGAACTCATCCTTTTTTATGGCTACATAGTATTCCATGGTGTATATGTGCCACATTTTCTTTATCCAGTCTATCATTGATGAGCATTTGGGTTGGTCCAAGTCTTTGCTATGGTGAACAGTGCTGCAATAACCATACATGTGCATGTATCTTTATAGTAGAATGATTCATAATCCTTCTGGTATATACCCAGTAATGGGATTGCTGGGTCAAATGGTATTTCTGGTTCTAGATCCTTGAGGAATAGCCACACTGTCTTCCACAATGGTTGAACTAATTTACACTTCTACCAACAGTTTAAAAGCATTCCTATTACTCCACATCCTTGCCAGCCTCTGTTGTTTCCTGACTTTTTAATGATCGCCATTCTAACTGGCATGAGGTAGTATCTCATTGTGGTTTTGATTTGCATTTGTCTAGTGACCAGTGATGATGAGCTTTTTTTCATATGTTTGTTGGCTACATAAATGTCTTCTTTTGAGAATTGTCTGTTCATATCCTTCACCCACTTTTTGATGGCGTTGTTTATTTCTTGAAAATTTGTTTACATTCTGTGTAGATTCTGGATATTAGCCCTTAGTCAGATGGATAAATTGCAAAAATTTTCTCCCATTTTGTAGGTTGCCTGTTCACTCTGATAATAGTTTCTTTTGCTGTGCAGAAGCTCTTTAGTTTAGTTAGATCTCATTTGTCAATTTTGACTTTTATTGCCATTGCTTTTCTTGTTTAAGTTATGAAGCCTTTGCTCATGACTGTCTCCTGAATGGTATTGCCTAGGTTTTCTTCCAGGGTTTTTATGGTTTTAGGTCTTAGGTTTAAGTCTTTAATCCATCTTGAGTTAATTTTTGTATAAGGTGTAAGGAAGGGATCCAGTTTTAGTTTTCTGCATGTGGCTAGCCAGTTTTCCCAACACCATTTATTAAATAGGGAATCCTTTCTCCATTGCTTTTGTCAGGTTTTTCAAAAATCAGATGGTTGTAGATGTGTGGTGTTATTTCTGAGGCCTTTGTTCTGTGCCATTGGTCTATATATCTGTTTTGGAACCAGTACCATGGTGTTTTGGTTACTGTAGCCTTGTAGTATAGTTTGAAGACAGGTAGCGTGATGCCTCCAGCTTTGTTCTTTTTGCTTTAGATTGTCTTGGCTATATGGACTCTTTTTTGTTTCCATATGAAATTTAAAGTAGTTTTTTCTAGTTCTGTGAAGAAAGTCAATGGTAGCTTGATGGGAATAGCATTGAATCTATAAATTACTTTGGGCAGTATGGCCATTTTCACAATATTGATTCTTCCTATCCATGAGCATATAATATTTTTCCATTTCTTTGTGTCTTCTCCTATTTCCTTGAGCAGTGGTTTGTAGTTCTCTTTGAAGAGGTCATTCACGTCCCTTTTAAGTTGTATTTCTGGGTATTTTATTCTCTTGGTAGCATTTGTGAATGTGAGTTCACTCGTGGTTTGGCTCTCTGTTTGTCTACTACTGGTTTAAAGAAATGCTTGTAATTTTTGCACATTGATTTTGTATCCTGAGACTTTGCTGAAGTTGCTTATCAGCTTAAAGAGTTTTGGGGCTGAGATGATGAGGTTCTCTAAATAAACCATCATGTCATCTACAAACAGAGACAATTTGGCTTTCTCTCTTCCTATTTGAATACCCTTCATTTCTTTCTCTTGCCTGATTGCCCTGGCCAGAATTTCCAATACTACGTTGAATAGAAGTGGTGAGAGAGGATATCCTTTTCTTGTGCTGGTTTTCAAAGGGAATGCTTCCAGCTTTTGCCCATTCAGTATGATACTGGCTGTAGGTTTGTCATAAATAGCTCTTATTATTTTGAGATACATTCCATCAATACCTAGTGTATTGAGAGTTTTTCACATGAAGGGGTGTTGAATTTTATTGAAGGCCTTTTCTGCATCTATTGAGATAATTATGTGGTTTTTGTCATTGTTTCTGTTTATGTGATGCATTAAATTTATTAATTCGTGTATGTTGAAGCAGCCTTGCATCCTAGGTATAAAGTCGACCTGATTGTCATGGATAAGCTCTTTGATGTGCTGCTGGATTCAGTTTGCCAGTGTTTTATTAAGGTTTTTTGGCATCGATGTTCATCAGGGATATTGGCCTGCAATTTTCTTTTTTTTGTTGTGCCTCTGCCAGGATTTGATATCAGAATGATGCTGGGATCATAAAATGAGTTAGGGAGGAGTACCTCTTTTTCTATTGTTTGGAATAGTTTCAGAAGCAATGGTACCAGCTCCTCTTTGTACCTCTGGTAGAATTCAGCTGGGAATCCATCTGGTCCTGGGCTTTTTTTGTTTGGTAGGCTACTAGGTGCTGCATCAATTTCAGAACTTTTTATTAGTCTATTCAGGGATTCGACTTCTTCCTGGTTTGGTTTTGGGAGGGTTTATGTGTCCAGGAATTTATCCATTTCTTCTAGATTTTATAGTTTAACTGTGTAGAGGTGTTTATAGTATTCTCTGATGGTAGTTTGTATTTCTGTGAGATCAGTAGTGATATCCCCTTCATCATTTTCTATTGTGTCTATTTGATTCTTCTCTCTTTTCTTCTTTATTAGTCTGGCTAGTGGTCTATTTTACTAATCTTTTCAAAAAAAACAGCTCCTGGATTTGTTAATTTTTGAAGGGTTTTTCGTGTCTCTCTCTCCTTCTGTTCTGCTTTTATCTTCGTCATTTCTTGTCTTCTGCTAGCTTTTGAATTTGTTTGCTCTTGCTTCTCTAGTTCTTTTAATTGTCATGTTAGAGTGTTGATTTTAGATCATTCCTGCTTTCTCCTGTGGGCATTTAATGCTATAAATTCCCTCTACACACTGCTTTAGCTGTGTCCCAGAGATTCTGGTACGTTGTGTCTTTGTTCTCATTGGTTTCAAAGAACTTATTTATTTCTGCCTTAATTTCGTTTTTTACCCAGTAGTCATTCAGAAGCAGGTTGTTCAGTTTCCATGTAATTGTGTGGTTTTGAGTGAGTTTTTTAATCCTGAGTTCTAATTTGATCACACTGTGGTCTGAGAGACTGCTTGTTTTGATTTCTATTCTTTTGCATTTGCTGAGGAGTGTTTTACTCGCAATTATGTGGTAGATTTTAGAATAAGTGCTATGTGGCACTAAGAGTGTATATTCTGTTGATTTGGGGTGGAGAGTTCTGTAGATGTCTATTAGTTCCACTTGTTCAAGAGCTGAGTTCAAGTCCTAAATATCCTTGTTAATTTTCTGTCCTGTTGATCTGTCTACTATTGACAGTGGGGTGTTAAAGTCTCCCACTATTATTGTGTGGGTGTCTAAGTCTCTTTGTAGGTCTCTAAGGACTTGCTTTATGAATCTGGGTGCTCCTGTATTGGGTGCATATATATTAAGGATAGTTAGCTCTTCTTGTTGCATTGATCCCTTTACCATCATGTAATGCCCTTTTTTGTCTTTTTTGATTTTGTTGGTTTACAGGCTCTTTAACAGAGACTAGGATCACAATCTGTGCTTTTTTTGTTTGTTTGTTTTCCATTAGCTTGGTAAATATTCCTCTATCCCTTTATTTTGAGCCTATGGATGTCTTTTCAAGTGAGATGGGTCTCCTGAATACAACACACTGATGGGTCTTGACTCTATCCAATTTGCCACTCTGTGTCTTTTAAGTGGGGCATTTAGCCCATTTACATTTAAGGTTAATATTGTTATGTGTGAATTTGATCCTGTCATAATGCTAGCTGGTTATTTTGCACATTCGTTGATGCAGTTTCTTCATAGTGTTGTTAGTCTTTACATTTTGGTGTGTTTTTCCATGGCTAGTACCGGGTATCCTTTCCATATTTCATGCTTCCTTCAGGAAGTCTTGTAAGGCAGGCCTGGTGGTGACAAAATACCTCAGGTTTTGCTTGTCTGGAAAGAATTTTATTTGTCCTTTGCTTATGAAGTTTAGTTTGGCTGTATATAAAATTCTGGCTTGAAAATTCTTTTCTTTAAGAGTGTTGAATATTGGACCCCGCTCTCTTCTTGCTTGTAGGGTTTCTGCAGAGAGAGCCGCTGTTAGTCTGATGGGCTTCCCTTTGTAGGTAACCTGACCTTTCTCTCCAGCTGCCCTTAACACTTTTTCCTTTGTTTCAACCTTGGAGAATCTGACAATTATGTGTCTTGGGGTTGCTCTTCTCAAGGATGATCTTAGTGGTATTCTCTGTATTTCCTGAATTTGAATGTTGGCTTGTCTTGCTAGGTTGGGGAAGTTCTCCTGGATAATGTCCTGAAGAGTGTTTTCCAACTTGGTTCCATTCTCCCCGTCACTTTCAGGGACCCCAATCAATCATAGGTTTGGCCTTTTCACATAGTCTCATATTTCTTGGAGGCTTTGTTCATTGTCTTTCATTCTTTTTTCTCTAATTTTGTCTTTACATCTTATTTCAGTAAGTTGTTCTTTAATCTCTGATAAACTTTTTTTCCGCTTGATCGATTCTGCTTTGATACTTGTGTATGCTTCACGAAGTTTCTATGCTGTGTTTTTTAGCTCCATCAGGTCATTTATGTTCTTCTCTAAATTAGGTATTCTAGTTAACAGTTTCTGTAACCTTTTATCAAGGTTCTTAGCTTCCTTGCATTAGGTTGGAACATGCTGCTTTATTTCAGAGGAGTTTGTTATTACCCACTTTCTGAAACCTACTTCTGTTAATTCATCAAACTAAAAGTATTTACACAGTTTTGTGCCCTTGCTGGAGAGGAATTATGCTCATTTGGAGAAGGGGCATTCTGGTTTTTGTAATTTTCAGCATTTTTGCTGTTGTTTCACTTGTTTTCGAGGATTTATCTACCTTTGGTCTTTGAGGCTGATGACCTTTGCATGGGGTTTTTGTGTGGGGGTCTTTTTTGTTGATATTGATGTTTTTGCTTTCTCTTTGTTAGTTTTTCTTCTAACAGGCCCCTCTTCTGCAGGTCTGCTGCAGTTTGCTGGAGGTCCAATCCAGACCCTGTTTGCCTGGTCATCACCAGCAGAGGCTGCAGATCAGCAGAGATTACTGTCTGCTCCTTCCTCCGGAAGCTTCATCCCAGAGGGGCACCAGCCTGATGCCAGCTGGAGCTCTCCTGTATGAGATATCTGTCAATCCCTGCTGGGGGGTCTCTCCCAATCAGGAGGCATGGGGGTCAAGGACCCACTTGAGGATGCAGTCTGTCCCTTAGCAGAGCTCAAGTGCTGTGCCAGGATAATCATCCTTGTCAGGATCCACTGCTCTCTTCGTAGCTGGCAGGCAGGAACTTTTAAGTCTGCTGATGCTCTGCCAAGAGCCAACTCAGGTGCTCTCTCCCAGGAAGATGGGAGTTTTATCTATAAGTCCCTGACAAGGGATGCTGCCTTTTTTCAGAGATGCCCTACACAATGAGGAGGAATCTAGAGAGGCAGTCTGGCCACAGCAGCTTTGCCATGCTGTGATGAATTCTGCCCAGTCCGAATTTCCAGGCTCCTTAGGACTGTCAGGGGAAAACCACATACTCAAGCCTCAGTAATGGCGGACAGCCCTCCCCACACCAAGCTCAATCTCATCCCCAGTAGACTTCAGACTGCTGTGCCAGTAGCAAGAATTTCAAGCCAGTGGTTCTTAGCTAGCTGGGCTCCATGGGAGTGGGACCCACTGAGTGAGACCACTTGGCTCCCTGGCTTCAGCTCCCTTTACAGGAGAGTGAACAGTTCTGTCTCAATGGGGTACCAGACACCACTGTGGAAAAAACCCAAAAAAACAAAAAACAAAACCAAACTCCTGCAACTAGCTGGGTGTCTGCCCAAATAGCTGCCCAATTTTGTGCTTGAAACCCAGGGGGCCCTGGTGTAGGCACTCGAGGGAATGTCCTGGTCTATGGATTGCAAAAACCATGTGAAAAGTGTAGTATCTGGGCAGGATAGCACAGTCCCTCACAGCTTCCCTTGGCTGAGGGAGGGAGGTCCCTGACTCCTTGTACTTCCCAGGTGAGGCAATGCCCCACCCTGCTTCTGCTTGCCCTCCATGGACTGCACCCACTGCCTAACCAGTCCCAATGAGATGAACTGGGTACTTCAGTTGGAAATGCAGAAATCCCCTGCCTTCTGCATTGGTCTCCCTGGGAGCTGCAGACCAGAGCTCTTCCTATTTGGCCATCTTGCCAGATCTCTAGGAATTCCTTCTTTGAAAGAATATCTGAAGAAATAATGGCCAAAATATTTGCAAATTTGATGAAAGATATGAATATACATATCCACCAAGTTTCACGAATTCCAAGAAGTATAAACTCAAAAAGACCCAGATTATGACACATTAATATTAACACTGCCAAACCAAAAGATCAAGATAATCTACAAAACAGCAAGTTAGAAGCAACTTGTCATATACAAGGGATTCTCAATGAAATTAAGAGCTAATTTCTTACCAAAAATTATTAACAAATAGAAGGCAGTGGCATGACATATTTAAAAGGCTGAAAGAACAAAGAAACTTTTACTCAAAATGTCTATATTTGACAAAAGTGTTGTTTAATAATCAAAAATAAATTAAGAAATTCCCAGTTAAACAAAAGCTGAAGGCATCTGTTGCTGGCAGACCTTACCAAGAAGAAATGGTAAAGGGAGAACATCAGGCTGAAATAAAAGGATACTTGACAATAACTTGAAGACATATGAAAAAATTAAAAACTCTGGTAAAGGTCACTACACTGGTATATACAAAAGCCAGTAAAATACAGTGTTATTGTATTTTGATTTGTAACTCCACTTATTATCTCTTATGTGATTTCAAGATAAATGCATAAAAATAATTGTAAATCTATTTTAACAATGTAAACAATGTATAAAGGTATAATTTATGATAATAATAGCATAAGTAGGGGATCACAGATTCACAGGAGTAGAATTATTGTATGCTATTGATATGGAAGGAAAATGCTGGGAAGGGAAGAGCATGGTCCCTTCAAATGATACAGAAGGGGGAAGAGGAAGTGTTAGGTAGAGGAGGGCATGGTCCCTGGCTAAGGCTCTGCCCTAGGCCTATGCCCATGGACCTAGGTGAAGACAGGCATTTTCATTTTCCTGCCCAAATGTTGCATTTCCCAAGACCACCCTGGCCTGTCATGCCCCCATTCTGTGCCTATTAAAACCCCTGACACCCTAGCAGGTAGACACAGAGGCAGCTGGATGTTGAAAGGAGAACATCAGTGGAGGAACACACAAGTGGCTGGATGTCACACACCAAACGGCACTGGCATGTTGGCTGGCCACCAACTGGTAGAACAACATGGAGTTTGGCTGGAGCAGTGGGAGGAGAACCTGGGCCACTGAGTGGCCTGACTCCAGAGAAAAACCTTCCCACTCCATCACCTTCTGGCTTCCCCCATCTGCTGAGAGATACTTCCATTCAATAAAACTTTACACGAATTCTCCAAGCCCAGGTGTGATCTGATTCTTCCAATACACCAAGGCAAGAACCCAGGATACAGAACGCCCTCTGTCCTTGTGACAACTAGAGGGTCTAATTGAGGTGATTAACACAAGCCACCTATAGATGGCCAAACTAAAAGAGCACATGGAAGCACACACCACTGGGGCTTCAGGAGCTGTAAACATGCACCCCTAGACACTGCCATGGGGTCAGATCTCCACAGTCTGCCCATCTGTATGCTCCCCTAGAGGTTTGAGCAGCAGGGCACTGTAGAAGTGAACCACTTGTCCATCACACACCCTGTGAGGGGGACAAGGGAACTTTTCCCATTTCATTATGAAAGCTAAGTTGGTAACAAGTTAAGCTAGAATGTTGTAAAGTTAGTATGTTATAAAGTTAGAATGTTAATTTTAGTTCCTTTAGTAAACATTAAGAAAATGACTGAAAAGTATACAATAATGAAAAGGAGAAAGGAATCAAAATATATGAGCAAAACTCAAACACAAAAGAGAAAAAAATTGAACAATTAAAATTACATAAATTAAATGAGTAGCAAAGTGGCAGTTCTTCCTCGTCAGAAATTACTTTCTAAGTAATAAATTTGCCAGTTGAAAGACAGAGACAGGCAAAATAGATGTTTTTAAAAGCATGATCTAACTCTATGGAACTTAGACCCAAGTCACAGGCAAGTTGCAAGTGAAAGGAAAAAAAATTAATGCAAATAGAAACCAGAAGAGATACCGAGTGCCTATATGGATATCAGACAAAATATACTATAAGTTTAAAAATGTTTAAAGAGACAATAAAGAATATTATATACTAAAAATGATAAATTTATTCAGAAGATATAATAATTATAAACACACAAGTGATATACCAAGCCCCAATATGTGTGAAGTAAATGTGGAAAGAATCAAAAGCATAAATACTACTAAAATAAGGTTGGATACTTCAGTGCCCTACTTTCAATAATAAAACATTTAGGCAGAAGGTAAATAAGGAAATAAAGAAATTGAACAACTCTATGAATGAAGTAGAAATAACACACATATATAAACATTCCAAACAACAACACCAGAAAACATTTTTCTCAAGTATATAAGGATCATTCTCCAGAATATACCCCATGGTAGAACACTAACAAAGTCTTAATATATGTAAAAAGTTTGAAATTATACAAATTGTCTACACCCCCAGGGAAAAAAGGTAGAAATCAAAAACAGAAGAAAAACTGGAAAATTCACAGGTATGTAGAAATTAAGCAGCAGCATCTTTTATAGTCAATAGGTCAAAGACAAAATCACAATGAATATGAGAATTTAGAGGAATGAAAATGAAACTCAACATCTCAAAGAACCTCACATTACATCCTAAAATAAAGAGAAAATCAAACCCAAATCTAGAAATAAAAAAGTAGTAAAGATTAGATTGAATATAAGTGAAATAGAGAACAGACAAACAATAGAGAGAATTAATTGTTAAAAGTTGGTTCTTTTATTTTTTTATTTTATTATTATTATTATTATTATTATTATACTTTAAGTTTTAGGGTACATGTGCACAATGTGCAGGAGCCCACATTGCCAAGTCAATCCTAAGCCAAAAGAACAAAGCTGGAGGCATCACGCTACCTGACTTCAAACTATACTACAAGGCTACAGTAACCAAAACAGCATGGTACTGGTACCAAAACAGAGACATAGATCAATGGAACAGAACAGAGCCCTCAGAAATAATGCCACATATCTACAACTATCTGATCTTTGACAAACCTGACAAAAACAAGAAATGGGGAAAGGATTCCCTATTTAATAAATGGTGCTGGGAAAACTGGCTAGCCATATGCAGAAAGCTAAAACTGGATCCCTTCCTTACACCTTATACAAAAATTAATTCAAGATGGATTAAAGACTTACATGTTAGACCTAAAACCATAAAAACCCTAGAAGAAAACCTAGGCAATACCATTCAGGACATAGGCGTGGGCAAGGACTTCATGTCTAAAACACCAAAAGCAATGGCAACAAAAGCCAAAATTGACAAATGCAATCTAATTAAACTAAAGAGCTTCTGCACAGCAAAAGAAACTACCATCAGAGTGAACAGGCAACCTACAAAATGGGAGAAAATTTTTGCAACCTACTCATCTGACAAAGGGCTAATATCCAGAATCTACAATGAACTCAAACAAATTTACAAGAAAAAAACAACCCCATCAAAAGTGGGGAAGGACATGAACAGACACTTCTCAAAAGAAGACATTTATGCAGCCAAAAAACACATGAAAAAATGCTCATCATCACTGGCCATCAGAGAAATGCAAATCAAAACCACAATGAGATACCATCTCACGCCAGTTAGAATGGCGATCATTAAAAAGTCAGGAAACAACAGGTGCTGGAGAGGATGTGGAGAAATAGGAACACTTTTACACTGTTGGTGGGACTGTAAACTAGTTCAACCATTGTGGAAGTCAGTGTGGCGATTCCTCAGGGATCTAGAACTAGAAATACCATTTGACCCAGCCATCCCATTACTGGGTATATACCCAAAGGACTATAAATCATGCTGCTATAAAGACACATGCACACGTATGTTTATTGCGGCACTATTCACAATAGCAAAGACTTGGAACCAACCCAAATGTCCAACAACGATAGACTGGATTAAGAAAATGTAGCACATATACACCATGGAATACTATGCAGCCATAAACAATGATGAGTTCATGTCCTTTGTAGGGACATGGGTGAAACTGGAAACCATCATTCTCAGTAAACTATCACAAGGACAAAAAACCAAACACCGCATGTTCTCACTCATAGGTGGGAATTGAACAATGAGAACACATGGACACAGGAAGGGGAACATCACACTCCGGGGACTGTTGTAGGGTGTGGGGAGGGGGGGAGGACAGCATTAGGTGATATACCTAATGCTAAATGACGAGTTAATGGGTGCAGCACACCAACATGGCACATGGATACGTATGTAACAAAAGTTGGTTCTTTTAAAATACCAATGATGTTGACAAATTCTTGGCTATTCTAAGTAAAACGGAGATAAGATGCAAATAAGCAAAAGAAAAAAATCAAAATATGGTCATTACTACCAACTGTAGAGAAATAAAAAGGATTATGACAGAATACTATGAACAATGTGTGCCAAAAATTTAGATAACTTAGATGACAGAGACAAACTCATAGAAAAATGCAAATTACCAAGCTATCTCAAGAAGAAACAGAATATCTGGACAGGCCTACAAGTAAAGAAATTGAATCAGTAGTTTTTTAAAAATCTGGACAAATAAAAATTTAGGAACAGATGACTCTACTGTTTAATTTTATCAAATATGTAATGACAAATTAATGCAGATTTTTCTCAAACTCTTGAAAATAATATAAGAAGAGTAAACATTTCCTAACTTATTTTATGAGGCCAGTACTCCTTTAATATCAAAACCAGACAAAATCAACACCAAAAATCTAGAGATTAATTGTGCCAGGACTCCTTTAATATCAAAACCAGACAAAGACAACACCAAAAATCTATAGATCAATTGCTCTTAAAAACATAACTGCAATACCACCTTACTCCTGCAAGAAATGTCATAATCAAAAAATCAAAAAACAGTAGATGTTGTCATGGATGTGAAGATCAGGGAACACTTCTACACTCCTGGTGGGAATGTAAACTAGAACAGCCTCTATGGTAAACGATGTGGAGATTCCTTAAAGAACTAAAGTAGAGCTACCATTTGATCCAGCAATCCCACTACTGAGTATCCACCCAGAGGAAAATAAGTGATCATACACAAAAGATGCTTGCATACGCATGTTTATAGCAGCACAATTTGCAATTTCACAATCATGGAACCAACCCAAATGCCCATCAATAAACTAGTGAATAAAGAAACTGTGGTGTATATATATACGATGGAATACTGCTCAGTCATACAAAGGAATGAATTAATGGCATTTGCAGTGACTTGAATGAGATTGGAGACAATTATTCTAAGTGAAGTAAATCAGGAATGGACAAACAAACATGCTGTGTGTGTTCTCACTGTTTTGTGAGCACTAAGCTATGAAGACACAAAGGCATAAGAATGATACAATGGACTTTGGGGATCTGAGGAGAAGGGTGGGAGGGGGATGAGGGATAAGAGACTACAAATAGGGTGCAGTGTATAGTGCTTGGGTGATGAGTGCACCAAAATCTAATGAATCATCACTAAAGAACTTACTCATGGCTGGGCACGGTGGCTCACACCTGTAATCCCCACACTTTGGGAGGCTGAGGTGGGCAGATCACAAGGTCAGGAGATCGAGACCATCCTGGCCAACATGGTGAAACCCCGCCTCTACTAAAAATACAAAAAATTAGCTGGGCATGGTGGTGGGTGCCTATAGTCCCAGCTACTCAGGAGGCTGAGGCAGGAGAATCGCTTGAACCTGGGAGGTGGAGGTTTCAGTGAGCCAAGATCATGCCACTGCACTCCAGCCTGGGCGACAAAGCGAGACTCCATCTCAAAAAAAAAAAAAAGAGAGAACTTTCTCATGTAACCAAATGCCACCTGTAAAACAATAATTTATGGAAACATTTAAAAAATAAAATAAAACATACATGAAAAATTCTCAACAAAATACTAGCAAACACAATTTAATAGTATCTTAAATAATTGTACATAATGACTCTGAGCCCCAGGTATCTGAGACAAGTCTCAGTCAATTTAGGAAGTTTATTTTGACAAAGTTAAGTGTGTGCACACATGACACAGCCTCAGGAGGTCCTAACAACATGTGCCCAAGGTAGTTGGGACACAGCTTGGTTTTATACATTTTAGCGAGACATGAGACATCAATATATGTAAGATGTACCTTGGTTTGATCCCAAAAAGTCGAACAACTTGAAGTGGGCAGGAAGCGCATGGGTCATAGGTAGATGCGAGACAAATGGTTGCATTATTTTGAATTTCTAATTAGACTTTCCAAAGGAGGCAATCAGATATCCATTTATCTCAGTGAGCAGAGGAATGACTTTGAATAGAATGGGAGGCAGGTTTGCCCTAAACAGTTCCCAGCTTGACTTTTTTCTTTAACTTAGTTATTTTGGGGTCCCAAGATTTATTTTTCTTTCACATTTCCCCTTTTTATTTTATAATTTTTTGGTGAAAATGTTTTAGAAGAAAATTAGTCTGTGGTCTCAGGTTTTGTCTAATCTCTCATAGCTAGGATGGTTTATTCCTAGATGGGTAGGTCCCACGTTATTAGGAAAGCTCATTTTTTAGCAGGTCGTGAAGTCTCACTTCCTACAAAAAGAAAATATGGGGAGAAGGTAGAATAACAACAAAAAAAAATCCTGGAAAATTAATATAGGCCGTATTACTCTGAAGTACATATATTAGTAGGTAGGTATGAAAGTGGCTTATGTATGTAAATGGTGGCTGTTTTTTCCTTCCAAAATTTAAGTTGTCAGCTTCAGTTCACGGGGAATTAGGAAAGCAAATCTTAGTTTTCAATAATTTCAAATTAGAAAAAAAGGAAAAGAGGAAAAAATTGAAAACTTTATTTTGGAGACTTGTAGCCAGCCAAAATTTTAGAAGTCAATCAAACTGTAGAAAATAATAAAAACTGAAAAACATTAGGCAAGATGAGAATCTAACAACACGTGTACTATAGTTTTTGAAACACAATTTTTTTTCTCTCCAATTTCCCATTTTTACTAAAGACAAATGGTAGGCCCAATTTACTTTATTATACTTAGCCTGATTATTTGTATGAAGTGCAGCAAAAATAATTAGTTTTCACATAGGCTTTTAAAATTGGCTTTGATGAAACTTTGTTCTATAGAAGGAATCTCAGATTAGACTTTTTTAAAGCTGAGCACAGCCATAGCTTTGGAACCTCAAATACCAGTGAGTTGGGTAAATTCGCCTCCCCTTGAGGTCCCAAGATAACTTGGGGATCCTGGACCTGTCAGAAAGTGAAATTCTTTACTCACAATAGGTCAGGGACCCTGTATGGAAACTCTGTAGACAAGGTATGAGGGCAGTTTTCCCAAGGGGCTTTCATTGGCTTTTTAAGTCAAGTGTGTTTCCTTAAAGAAAAGCACACCATTACAGTCAAAGACTGTAACCAGTTCCTCCAATGGCTTCCTGTTGCAAAAGCAAACATTCTTACTGCTCTTTTGCAAATAACTATATTGCCATAAGTTAAGATACTCACAAATAGTTTGCAAATTCTGGATAAGTCAGGTAGAGAGAAACAAATATGCTCCAAATCTTGTGCGCAGGAGTATAATTTACTCAATTGCCACAAGCTGTAAATAGCTCAATGGAAAAGTTGTTTTGACTCTGAAAAACAAAACAAAGGATCAGCAAAAAAGTCAAAAAGGGTTACTTCAGTCTTCTGTTAGTCCAGATCATGTAGGTAACTTCTGTTCTACTTGATATTCATGAACATTCCAGCTCTCCATGTGAGTCCTGATAGTTTTTTCCTCTATTTTAATGTTACAATCTTCAAAATTATCAGAGCCCTGCATTCAAGAACACCTGTTAGACTTCTCTAGCTTATTATAAAACCACATTCTAAAGAGGACCAAAACAAGACAGCAGTTGTATGTGGTTGACAAAATGTTTTAAGGCAGCCACAGTCAAAGTCACAATTGACAAGGAAATTTGTTATCTCTTTGGCACACAGTAATTTAATATAACAATTATAAGTATTACTGATAACCTACACTAAGTCATATCAGGAATTTTCCATAATTTTGAAACATATACCAATAACATATTTATACAAATACAGCCCAAAGGAAGCCAAATACAATTTCATATTTGACAATGCTTCCTGTATGATTTTTATACCAAATACACCAAATGTGTCATTTTTGGACTTTAGGGAACTTAATATTTAAAAGATTAATTAGGTCAGAAAAGGACATAACTGATAATTTGATTTTGGAAAATTTGTCAAATATCAAAGGTTTAAAATGCTTGATATCACAAAATAGAATCACAGGTGATTGTAAAATAAGTCATTTATTTAACCAAAGTAATAACTCAGAAATTTCAAAACAAAAGGTGAAAACCTTTATTCTTTGAGAAAGGAGACTTAATTTTTCAAACAGCAATTCCTAATACCAACAGCATGTGTTCAACTAAATTTGTTTTTCACAATTTTATAAACAATCTATAAATTTTTAATCATCTTGACCATAAGATATTATTACATCTTATAAGCCTTTCCGTAAGTCTTTTATAACCTTTAAAACCTCTATTAAAGAGTGGTTTAATGCCTCAAGAAAACCTTGTTAGTGTGACACAGGCGCCCATATGCTGGTCTTGCATCAGTGTGTCTTTGACATTAATGATTAATTTATAGAGAAATCAAACTTATTTTATCTCTTAAAATCGGCCCTTACCATCTCATGCACCTACTTCTTCTGCAATAGTCCCTGAGCCTTGAGGAGTTGAATACATTTAATTTTTGGCCCCTTGTCTCACAAATGTAATTTCTTTTGATTGGCATCTTCTACCGGGTCTGAAGATAAGGCTTTAACTACTATCAGTATCAAGATTTATCAGGACTTTGTGTCCTTT
This sequence comes from Nomascus leucogenys, assembly GCF_006542625.1. Taxonomy (NCBI): domain Eukaryota; kingdom Metazoa; phylum Chordata; class Mammalia; order Primates; family Hylobatidae; genus Nomascus; species Nomascus leucogenys. The sequence continues at coordinate 87,052,216 of NC_044406.1, forward strand.
TTTAATTGTACAAAGACTTTAAAAGCACACACAGAAAGTTAAACAGTTTTAATAACCTTAACTGAAAAAAGAAGTTTTAATCTCAATTTTTTCTAAGCAAACTAAAGTTAGTAATGATGGCATAGGAATTATTTCAATAAAGCATAATATCTGTTTATTAGGCCAGTTACACAAAGGCAAAAGAAAAGGCCTTCTGCTGTATGGCTGCTGTTCCTTATGGGGATATTATGTTGAAAGGGTACATAAGAAACATTTGCTTCAGACCTCTAAGATAAAACTTTTTTTTAAGTGTGAGGCCACAACAGTTAAAACCCAGAGGAAAAAAAAAACTTGTAGGATCTGAAAATGAGTTGAATAATAAAGTTACTATTTCAGGCCTTTCAAAGGGGAGAGAAAGCTGAAAACAGCAAGATGTAACAAAAGTTAAACTTTGTGTAAAAAATTATAATGTCTTGTAATTTATTAAGAATCAAGCAATACCTTAAGAAAATTTTATATTGTGAACCAATTGTTTAGTGTATAAGTATTTTTTTTAAATAAAAACCCAATCTCTAGAAAGACCATGATAATTTTCTTTAATTATAGATAACTTAGTCCTATTAAAGTTGTTTCCATAAATCCTCTTATTATAACTCACACACACCATTTAGAGCATGCTTAGACTTTCTGGTTTCTCCTGAACACAACTTTTTTTCTTTAAACTTTCCTACTAAAAATACCTCTTTATTTCTACAACTTTCTTTACATTTCTTTTATTTCCTGGTTCCTTTTACCTTGTTTTATACATAACCTTTACCTAAGCTTAGAATTACACAAATATTATTCACCTTTTGAAAAGGACACATATTTTTTAGAATGTTTTTCTACAATATTTTTATTGGAAAATACTAAATTAATGAAATATTCATTATTTGATTTAATGTAACTTTAGATTCTAAATTATGACTTGTTTGTCTACAAGTATTTATCCCATTACATTTACCTAATTATTTTATTTTAGTGGTTTATCAAGATTATTTATGAAAACTGAGACAGTCATCATTTAAAGTTATAAAACTGCTATTGGAAAATTATAATTGAGACAGTGAAAAAGATCTCACCTAACCCACTCCATCTTGCTTCTAACCTCCAAGGTGTTTTTGTTCATTCCTGGGTGTAGGTCTAACTAACTTAGAAGGAAGTTAGTTTATAGTTTAGCTTTGAAACAAAGATAATAACAGTCATTTGCCAAAACAAACCCCCTTCCTGCCTGGGGACTAGACTTCCTAAAGTCACATGATTAGAAGTAACAGTTATTTTACAACATAATTCAAGATTTTTACACCTTATAGTACTTGGTGGGGATAAGTATGAAGTTGCTTGATCAATAAATGCAAAGAAAAATGTTTGCTGGAAATTCTTAAGACACTTCTAATATTTTATCAATAATTTTAAAGCTAGCTTAATAAAAATTTTACTTAAGTCATGTGCACTTAAAAAGCATTTGGGTTTATTAATTTATGAGTACTCCTTAAGACATTTGTGGCCAAAATGCAACAAAATACATATACATACACACAAACACACATATACACACTCATACAACCAAAGATCCTATAGCTTATAGCTTTTACTTAAGAACTCCAGCCATGAGATACTAATACGAACTCATTGGTTTGCAAAAACAGTAACCAAATGAAATGGTTGGATGCAAACAGTGGATTTTATCTTAGTAGAAAAGTAACATCAGCTTTAAAACATGGAGAAAAGAAAACAGAAAAAAAAAAGAGGACTTAGGAACTTTATAGTTTGTTGTTTGACCTTAGGATTTTTGTTTAACACAAACTCTAGCAAGTTGCAGTGCCAAAAAAGCAACAGAGTGCCAGAAAGGGGGTCATTATCCTTGTTTTCTTCTCATTCTTAGATTATTTCCCACTTTTTCTGTTTTTCGTTTGTTTGTTATTGTTTTTGTTTTTTCTTAAAAGAAGAAACTGACCTGTGGCTTAGGTTTTTGTGGAGTGGGTCAAAGTGTGTGCTGGTTGTGACCAGGACTCCATAGTGTGTTACCAATGAGTCATTGCTGCCCTCTTATGTGTCTCAGTTTCTCTCTCTGGAGGTCTAGCACCTCCAGTACGGCACAAATTGTGGATTGACGAGCTCCCACATGTGCCTCCTGGATGAGCCTTTTTAAAACTAATTTTCCTGGGGGTTCCCTGTAGGGCTACTGCATGTCACTGGGGGTCAACCCACTAGACACTCCCATGAGGCCCCTGGTCACCCCCGGGTGCCTTTTAGCTGGGAGGAGCAAAATGCTTTTTCTTTTTGGAGCTGTGGAAACTCAGTCTCTCATTTACCTATTAAAACAACAGTACAGTTCCTCACACAAATGTGCACAGGCAAACGAAATTGAGACTAGTTTGGGGAGAAAAATCAATAGGGAAAACCCTTGAGAATGCATCCTTGAACTAGAAGTAAGATTCTCAAACAACTTCCTAGGAGAGAGAGAGAGAGAAAAAAAAAAAAGGCAACAACCAAGACTACTTCCTGTAAACTGTCCTCAGCCACTGCTAACTTTGTAGCTCTCATCCTCCATTACACACACCAAAGTCAAATCCTCTCACAGTACAAGGTAATTTCTGGTACTCCCAAAGACAAAGAGGTCAGGTAATGCCATACAGGAAAGCAGAGCTTTAGACCTAAAGAGAATCTGCCCATGATACTTGAAAATCCACAAAGAAAACAGAACACCCGAACGGGATGAGTGGTGCCTTTGTTCTGAGTTATTTAAGGGGTTTGAGTTATTAGAAGACTTATCTCTAGATTTTTCTTGGTACTGAAGATGGCGAAGGGGGAAGGAGGTTGATATGGTTTTTCTATATCCTTACCCAAATCTCATCTTGAATTGTAGTTTCCACAATCCCCATGTGTTGTGAGAGGGACCTTGTGGGAGAAAACCTCTTGGTGTTCCCCATGCTGTTCTCACGAAAATGAGTGATTTATCATGAGATCTGATGGTTTTATAAGTGTCTGGCATTTCCCCTGCTGGCACACATTTTCTCTCTTGCCGCCCTGTGAAGAGGTGCCTTCTGCCGTGATTATAAGTTTCCTGAGGCCTCCCCAGCCATGTGGAACCATGAGTCAATTAAACCTCTTTCCTTTATACATTACCCAGTCCAGGGTATTTCTTCATAGCAGTGTGAGAATAGACTAATGCGGTAAATTGGTATTGAGGTTGTGGGGTGCTGCTGTAGAGATAACAAAAAATGTGAAAACAACTTTGGAACTGGGTAACAGACATAGGTTGGAACAATTTGGAGGGCTCAGAAGAAGACAGAAAGATGTGGGAAAGTTTGTAACTTCTTAAAGACTTGTTGAATGGTTTTGACCAAAATGCTGATAGTGATATTAACAATAAAGTCCAGGCTGAGGTGGTCTCCGAAAGACATAAGGAACTTCTTGGGAACTGGAGCAAAGGTGACTTGCTATGATTTAACCAAAAGACTTCTGGCATTTTGCCACTGCTTTAGAGATCTGTGGAACTTAGAACTTGGGAGAGATGATTTAGGGTATGTGGTGGAAGAAATTTCTAAAGGGCAAAGCATTCAGAGGAAGCAGAGCATAAAAGTTTTGAAAATTTGAAGCCTGACAATGCAATAGAAAAGAAAAGCCCATTTTCTGGTGAGGAGTTCAAGCCTGCTGTAGAAATTTTCATAAGTAACAAGAAGCCAAATGTTAATCACCAAGACAATGGGAAAAATATCTCCAGGGCATGTCAGAGACCTTCACAGCAGCTTCTCCCATCACAGGCCCAGAGACCTAGGAGGGAAAAATTGTTTCCTGGGCTGTGTCCGGGGCCCTCCTGCTCTGTGCAGCCTTGGGAGATGGTGGCCAGCTGCTTCAGCTCCAGCAGTGGCTATAAAAGGCTAAGGTACAGCTTGGGACATTGCTTCAGAGGATGCAAGTCCCAGGCCTTCGTGTTTTCCATGTGGTGTTGAGCACGTGGGTACACACAGGTCAGGAATTGAGGTTTGAGAACCTCTGCCTATATTTCAGAGGATGTATGAAAATGCCTGGATGTCTAGGCAGAAGGTTGCTGCATGGGTGGAGCCCGTATGGAGAACCTCTGCTAGGGCAGTGTAAAAGGGAAATTTGGGGTTGGAGCCCCCACACAGAGTCCCCACTGAGGCACTCCCTAGTGGAGCCGTGAAAAGAGGGTCACTGTCTTCCAGACTCCAGAAAGGTAGATCAACCGACAGATTGCACCAAGTGCCTGAAAACCACAGACACTTAATGCTAGCCTGTGAAAGCAGCCAGGAAGGGGGCTTTACCCTGAAAAGCCACAGGGGTAGAGCTGCTCAAGGCCATGGGAGCCCACCTCTTGCATCAGCGTGACCTGGATGTTAGACATGGAGTCAAAGGAGATCATTTTGGAACTTTAAGATTTAGTGACTGCCTACTGGATTTCATACTTGCATGGGGCCTATAGCCCCTTTGTTTTGGTCATTTTCTCCCATTTGAAATGAGTATATTTACCCAATACCTGTAACCCCATTGTATGTAGGAAGTAACTAACTTGCTTTTGATTTTATAGGCTCATAGGTAAAAGGGACTTGCCTTGTCTCAGATGAGACTTTGGACTTGGATTTTTGTGTTAATGTTGGAATAAGTTAAAACTTTGGGGGACTGTTAGTAAGGCATGATTCTGTTTTGAAATGTAAAGACATGAGATTTGGGAGGGGCCAGGGATGGAATGATATGGTTTGGCTGTTTCTCCACCCAGATCTCATTTTGAATTGTAGTTCCCATAATTTCCATGTGTCATGAGAGGGACTCAGTGGGAGGTAATTGAATCACGGGGGAAGTTTCCTTCATGTTGTTCTCAGAATAGTGACTGAGTTCTCACAAGATCTGAGGGTTTTATGAGCATCTGGCATTTCTTATGCTGGCACTCATTCTCTCTCCTGCCACCTTTGTGAAGAGGTGCCTTCTGCCATGACTATAAGTTTTCTGAGGCCTCCCCAGCCATGTGCAACTGTGAGTCAATAAAAACTCTTTTTCTTTATAAATTACCCAGTTTCAGGTATTTCTTCACAGCAGTGTGAGAACAGACTAATACAGAGGTACAAGGTGGAAGAAAAATTAACCAAAGAACATTTTTTTTAAGATGGGAAGGAAACACAGAAACCAAACACATACTTTTTGTTGTTGTTGTTGTTGTTGTTGTTGTTGTTTGTTGCTGTTGTTTTTCCCACTTTGGGAGCTGCAAGGAATTTTAGCCAATTCAGAGAGGCCTTGTTCAAGTTGTCCTGCCTTTCTGGACAAAATCAATTTACATCTTACATATACCGATTGATGTCTCATGTCTCACAACTTGGTTGGGACTGAGCTGTGTTCTGACCCCCTTGCGCACATGTCATCAGGACCTCCTGAGGCTGTGTCATGGGTGAATATCCTTAACTTTGGCAAGGTAAACTTCCTAAATTGACTGAGACCTGTCTCAGATATTTGTGGTTCACATTTGATAACCATGGAGGGAATAATTTGAAATTCTCATTCTGATTTGACCAAGTCATTCAGATTTGGTCAAATCTGACAGAGAAAGACTGGAACAAACAACAACAACAAACCCAAAAATATGATTACTGGGCACTCTAATGGTAAGGAGAAATTAAGACCAAATGATTGTTAATCATAACTTTAGCCAAGACGAAACCTTATTGTAGCTACTTACATGGGGATCGGTCTCAGGCTGAAGAGTGTTCTCTACCATTCTAGAAGCAGGAAAAAACTCAAATTCACCTTCCTTGTTGGAAGCAAGTTCAAATTCCAGGAAGGAGTTCCCTGTCTTCTATTGTCATGGAAGCAGAAAAACTTGCTTTTCTTACTGGAAGCAGGTAAAACTCCAAAAAAAGGAGTCATACAGCAAAATAAACTTTAGATCTTTACCAGATTTGGGGAGATCAGGTATTCTCTGGAGGGGGTGTGTCCAGGCCTCAGCATATTGTCCTATTGGTTGGATCCATAAAGATAGCTCAAGCTGGTATCAAGCACTGATAGGATATTAGCCAAAGTTCGGGGGCACCTCCACTCAGAATCCCTCCATGGTTACCAAATGTGAACCCCAAATATCCGAGACAGGTCTCAGTCAATTTAGAAAGTTTATTTTGCCAAAGTTAAAAATGTGCACCCATGACGCAGCCTCAGGAGGTCCTGATGATATGTGCCCAAGGTGGTTGGGACACAGCTTGGTTTTATACATTTTAGAGATACATGAGACATCAATCAATATATGTAAGATGTAAATTGATTTGTTTCAGAAAGGCAGGACAACTTGAAGTTGGGGCAGGGGTTTCAGGTCATAGATAGATAAGAGACAGATGGTTGTATTCTTTTAAGTTTCTGATTAGCCTTTCCAAAGGAGGCAATCAGATATGCATTTATCTCAGTGAGCAGAGGGATGACTTTGAATAGAATAAGAGGCATGATTACACTAAATACTTCCCAGATTGACCTTTTTAATTTTAGCTTAGTGATTTTTGGATCCCAAAATACATTTTCCTTTCACTTGACTAATCAGGATTTATCTCAGGCAGGAAGAGAAAAGGAAATGGAGAACATTTTAATTAAGCACTGTACAAATCTTAATAAAATCAGTGCGTGTAATACACTACATTAATAAAATGAAGGAAGAAACACATGACATCTCAGTTGACACCTAAAGAGTATTTGACAAAATCCAACATGCTTTCATGACAAAAACACTCATTAAACTAGTAAAAAGAAAAAAAAAACTGGCTCAACATGACAAAAGACATTTATGAAAAACCCAGAGCTGACAGTATACTCAAAGGTTAAAGAATGACTGTTTTCTTCCCAAGACTAAAAGAAAGACAAGAATATCCATTTTTACTGCTTCTATTCAACATAGTACTGTAAAATTTAGCTAGAGCTAATTAGGCAAGGAAAGGAAATAAAATTTATCCAAATAGGATAAGATGAAGTATAACTATCTATATTCAAAGGTGGCATGTTTTCTTGTATTAAATAAAAACAAAAAAAAAATCCACCAAAAATCTACTGGCCCTAGTAAACACATTCTGCAAAGTTACAGGGTACAAAATCAACACACGAAAAACATTTGTGTTTCTATATACTAAAAATAAACATTCCAAATGAAAATTAAGAAAATTCTATTACAATAGCATGCAGCAGAATAAAATAGCTAGCAGTAAATATAATCAAGATGTTCAAAGACTCATTTATTAAAAATTTCAAAAGATTGCTAAAGAAAATTAATGAATTGTAAATAAACAGAAAATATTATGTGTCATAAAATGACAAACGTGGTATTGTCAAGGTGTGAATACTACCATAAATGATCTACAAATTCAATGCAATCTATATCAAAATCTTAATGACCATTTTAGCAGAAATGAAAAAGCTGATTCTCAAATTCATATGGAATTTCAAGAGCCCCAAATAGTCAAATCAATATTGCAAAGAACAAAGTTGGAGAATTTATACTTCCTTATTCCAAAACTTACTGTAAAGTTACAATAATCAAGTGTTGTGCAGTTATAAGGATACACATATAGTACAATGCAATAGAACTGAATCACCAGAAGTAAACCGACAAATCTATGGTCAATTGACTTTCATCAAGAATACCAAGACCATTCAGTGAGGAAAGAATTTTCTCTTCAACAGATGACACTGAGAAAATTTTATATCTACATAAAAACATAAATTTGGATACCTGTGTCACACAATATACACAAAATACCTCAAAACGAATCAATAACATAAATATTACAGCTATGATTTTATAAAACTCTTAGAAGAAACCATAGGGATAAATATTTACGATTTTGAATTTTGCATTGGACTCAGATATAACACCAAAAGTATGAAAAACAATGAAAAATAGATAAATTTGAATCCATCAAAATTAAAGATCAGTCGGCTGTAAGGATTTGAGTTTATTTCTGGGTTCTCTATTCTGTTCCATTGGTCTGTGTGCCTATTTTTATACCAGTACCATGCCGCTTTGGTGACTATGGCCTTCTGGTATAGTTTGAAGCCAGGTAATGTGATGCCTCCACATTTTTTTTTTTTTTTTTGCTTGATCTTGCTTTGGCTTTCTGGGCTCTTTTTTGTTTCCATATGAATTTTACAATTGTTTTTTCTAGTTCTGTGAAGAATGGCAATGGTGTTTTGGTGGGAATTGCACTGAATTTGCTTTTGACAGTATGGTGATTTTCAAAATATTGATTGTACCCATCCATGATCATGGGATGTGTTTCCATTTGTTTGTGTCATCTATGATTTCCTTCTGCAGTGTTTTGTAGTTTTCCTTGTAGAGCTCTTTCACCTCTTTGGTTAGGTTCATTCCTAAGAAGTATTTTATTTATTTTTTGCAGCTATCGTAAAAGAGGTAGAATTCTTGATTTGATTCTCAGCTTGATTGTTGCTGGTGTATAGCAGAACTACTGATTTGTGTAAATTATTTTTTGTATCCAGAAGCTTTGCTGAATTTATTTATCAGTTCTGGGAGCTTTTTGGAGGAGTTTTTAGTGTTTTCTAGGTACACAATCATATCATCAGCAAACGGTGACAGTTTGACTTCCTCTTCACTGATTGGGATGCCCTTTATTTCTTTCTCTTGTCTGACTGCTGTGGCTACAACCTCCAGTACTATGTTGAAGAGGAGTAGTGAGAGTGGGCATCCTTGTCTTGTTCCAGTTCTCAGAGAGAATGCTCTCAACTTTTTCCCATTCAGTATTATGTTGGCTTTGGGTTTGCCATAGATCCCTTTTCTTACATTGAGGTATGTCCCTTGCATGCTGATTTTGCTGAGTGTTTTAATCATACAGAGATGCTGGACTTTGTCAAATGCTTTTTCTGCATCTATTGAGATGATCATGTGATTTTTTGTTTTTAATTCTGTGTATGTGGTTTATCACATTATTGACTTGCGTATGTTAAACCATCCCTGCATTTCTGATATGAGGAGTCTTCAAAACCATGCAAATACATGGAAATTAAATAACCTGCTCCTGTACGATCTTTGGGTCAACAATGAAATCAAGACACAAATTAAAAAATTATTTGAACTGAACGATAATAGTGACAAAACTTATCAAAACCTCTGGGATACAGCAAAGGTGGTGCTAGGAGGAAAGTTTATAGCCTTAAATATCTACATCAAAAAATTTGAAAGAGCACAAATAGACAATCTAAGGTCCTCAAGGAACTAGAGAAACAAGAACAAACAGAATCCAAACCCAGCAGAGGAAAAGAAATACCCAAGATCAGAGCAGAACTAAATAAAATGGAAAAAAAATGTATAAAAGATAAATGAAACAAAAAGCTGATTCTTTGAAAAGATAAATAAAATTGATAGACCACTTGCAAGATTTACCAAAAAAGAAGAAAGAAGATCCAAATAAGCTCAATTAGAAACAAAATGGCGGATATTACAATTGATACTGCAGAAATACAGATGATGATTCAAGGATTCTATGAATATCTTTACGTGTATAAACCAGAAAACCTTGAGGAGATGAATAAAATCCTGGAAATATGCAACCCTCCCAGATTCAGTCAGGGAGAATTAGAAACCCTGAAAGGACCAATAACATGCAGCAAGATTGAAATGGTAATAAAAATTTGCCAACAAAAGAAAAGTCCAGGACCAGAGAGATTCACAGCTGAATTCTATCAGACATTCAAAGAAGAAATGGTACCAATCCTATTGACACTATTCCACAAGAAAGAGAAAGAGGAAATTCCTCCTAAATCATTCTATGAATCCGGTATCACCCTAATACCAAAACTAGGAACAGATGTAACAAAAACAGAAAACTACAGGCCAATATTCCTGGTGAACCCAGATGCAAAATTTCTTAACAAAATACCAACTAACTGAATCTAACAGCATATCAAGATGATAATCCTCATGATTGAGTGGGCATATGCCCGTTGATAAATGTGATACACCCGTAAACAGAATTAAAAACAAAAATCACCTGATCATCCAAATAGATGCAGAAAAAGCTTTTGACAAAGTCCAGTATCTCTTTGTGATTAAAACAGTGAGCAAATCAGCATATAAGGGACATACCTTAATATAATAAAAGCCATCTATGACAAACCCACAGCCAACATAATACTGAGCAGAAAAACGTTGAAAGCATTCCCTTTGATAACTGCAACAAGACAATGATGTCCACTGTTACCACTTTTATTCAACATATTACTGTAAGTCCCAGCCAGAGCTATCAGACAACAACAGTAAGAAATTTAGTATAATTTGAAGTCAGTTAGTGTGATGTGTCCAGGTTTGTTCTATTTGCTTAGGATTCCTTTGACTACTCTGGGTCTTTTGTGGTTCTACATCAATTTTGAGGTTATTTTTTCTATTTCTGTCGTGAATGTCATTGGTATTTTGATAGGGGTTGCAAGGAATGTGTAAATTGCTTTCGTAACACAGACATTTTAACAATTTTGATTTTTCTAATCCAGAAAATTACAAGTATTTATGCGAATTAGAGAAATGTTAGTCTTCGTATAAGATGATGGGAATATAAAATGTTTTACATGCTGTGAAGCAATTTTGTGTGTGATATGGCTGTATTCCCCACAAAAAATCCCATCTTTATTGTAGCTCCCGTAATTCCCACATGTTGTAGAAGTGATGAGGTGGGAGGTAACTGAATCATGGGGGCAGGTTTTTCTCATGTTCTACCCATGATAGTGAATAAGTTTCACGAGATTTGATGGTTTTATAAAGGGCAGTTCCCCTGCTCATGCTCCCCTGCCTGCCACCACGCAAGTCGTACCTTTTTCCCTCCTTTGCCTTCCACCGTGATTATGAGGCCTCCCAAACCATGTGGAACTGTTAGTCCATTAAACCCCTTTTTTCTTTGTAAATTACCCAGTCTTAGGTATTTCTTCATGGCAGTATAAAAATGGACTAATACAATGTGCTTTATGGTGATTCTTCAAAAAGTTAAACATAGAATTATGTGACCCAACAGTTCTCCTTTTCAATGTATATCTCTAAGAATTGAAAACAAATACTGAAAGAAATGCTTATACGTAAATGTTCAGTAGAACTCTGCACAAGAGCAAAGAGGTGAAAACAATCCATCCATCAATGGGTGAATGGATAAACAACTTGTAGCATATTTATGCAATGAAATATTTTGTCATAAAAAGGAATGAATTACTGGCACATACCACAACATGGATGAAACTCAAAAATATTATGCTATTTGAAAGAAGCCAGACACAAATAAGCACACGTTTTATGATTTGATTTATATAAATTATCCAGAATAGGTAAAACCATAACAGAAGGCAGATTGATAGTTGCCAGGGGTTGAGGGCAGAGGATAATAAGTAATAACTGTTCAATGAATATGACGTTTTCTTTGGAAGATTAGTTAACCATCTAATAGCATTGTGAGTGTACTATATGCCATTGAATTTTTTATTTCATTATATTTGCTGTTGCAGCAAGCAAAAATTGTTCACTTTAAAATAATTAATTTAATGTCATGTGAATTTCTTCTCAATAAAAATGACACATATGTTCATAAATGGCCATTTATGATGAACTATCTCTGGGATAAGTATGACTGTAAGCAGCATTTGCCTTTCAGTATCAAACAAGGAGGAAGGAAACATAAGGACAATGTTTCTGCTTGAACTTTTTACCATGTGCATGTATTATCTTTATAGTAAAACATTAAATCAATTATTAAAAAATAAATGACAATGAGAGGTATTCTAAAGTTGTAGTAGCAAACTTTGCTGGTAAACTTAGTCTTTGGATAAAGGAAAGAGGAGTAAGAGGAAGCAAAAGACCATTTATAGTGGTAGTAGAAAATAGGAGAATGGAATATATTAAACAGACTTTTTAAAAAGCTTAGGAAATGAGAATGGGATGGGAAAACAAATTGGCCACTGTGAAGTATAGGAGCTATAAGGAAATTAGGAAGGTCACATCACTCTACATCCTTTACAGGTCCATAGCCCAATAATGCTAAATAAATAAATAAACAAACAATAATAGTGCGTCTCTCATGGAGCAAATTGAATATACATGATTAATTTTAGCAAACATTTTTCAGCAACTACTAGAAACAAGGCACTATGGACCACTAAATAAAGCAATCACAGTTTCCCAAGAGTATAGGGCATCAAGTGTTGCAGGGTGAGCCAATACTAAAAAAGAGTGTGGATGCTAAATTTTTACCATCAAAAGCTTATTCTTGGTGCATCATGGAAATGTATCTCTTAAGGGAACTTCAGTGGGACTGGCTCATTCCGTAAGGCAAATAATCTTGTATAATGGGTCCCCTGCCTTATGGACATAATAAGAGTGTAAAGCTTCTCTTCAGAGAGAGTTCACTAATTCTCCATGATTAGAAACTGTTTTTTAACTATGTACCTATTTGTACTGTGCAATATCAGCAGAAGCTTCTCTTATTCCCCAAAATAAGCATCTTGCAGCTATAAGCTTGAAAAACTATGCAGTGCACACAGAGTAATCATAAATTCTTCAACCTCACTCTTTGGTGCAAAAAGGCTGTGTTAGACTAGAACAAACTAAGCGACCTTAAATTAAAAAAAAAGAAACCCAACAACAGAGATTGTAAAAGGGCAAAATATTTTAGAACCAGATGAAAAAAAAACAAAAATCAATTGGATTCTTTCAAAAGAATTCATTTTCAGCTTGGATAACATCCATCTAAAGATTTTTTCCCCTAGAAATTAATACTATAAAAGTCTTAGGCTGTGATAACTCTAGTTCAGAGCTATTTTGTGTTTGCTAAATGGAATGTGACAGGGATCTAAAACAGTGCTATGTTATAGAAAATAATTAGTTGAGAACAAACTTCATAATTTCACCACAGAGAAAAATGGACTGAAAACAACTTTAACTTTAATTATGTGTAAAGAAGAAGCATAATTACATGCATAGATAGTAATCAGGAAAAATGAAAATATATTTCTCTGTTATCCAGTAGACAGCAAGGTAGCTTTTTAAATCTGTTCACCTCTTGTATAATAAAGATAACAAATTGGTTATTGTAATGCCATCAAAATCTCACCCCAGAGTAAAACTAGGAAAAAAAATACAAACTATATTTCTAATGTAATAATATTCTTATTTTCCCTGTTGGTATTTATCCTTACCAGGAACATTTGAGGAATATTCTTATAAGAATTCTTCCCAGGATATTAAGATAATGACATCAAAGCAAAGTGGTAATTTACTGGAGGCTTCAATTAAGGCACAAAAAACATTTGAACCATTAGAATACCATGTTTTTTCATCCTCATTTAAATTCTTTAGCTTTTGCCTTTTTAATGCTCAAGGAACAGGACTCCTCTGAATTGTAGATATGAGTATCCACCATGGACATTTGGAATGCATCTACACACTCAACAGCAATATAGCATTCACAAAAATTTGGATCAGTCCAATCAGCTTCAGAGTGCATACATAAAGGCAGAATTGACAGGCACCCTTGGCTCTCAGCTGCTGATATCACAGGCTGGCCAGTTGAGATGCAAATTAGAGGCAAGTTTTTGAGCCACAGATACTTCAGGCTGAATAATTCTACATTGCTGTGTGAAGCAACTTGAAATTTGGATATAGGAATCTAAATTTCACCACATATTTTAAGCGCTAGGGAAAGTGGCCACGTTAAGTAATTTCACATTTCATCTGTAAGCCTTTTCTGTAACTCAGGGAAGCCAAAAACATGGTGGCCTAGTTGGGCAGTAAAGATGCCAAGGAAGAAGTTTCTTCACTTCCTGCCACAGCAACACCTTTGGAGTGTGGTTACATCATGTTGTTTTCATTTAATTTCTTTTACCTATGTCTCTAATTGCTCCAGATTATGAGAGTTGACAAGTCCATAGTTTGATAAGAACTAGTTTGAGATGATAAACCATATGTTATTATTTCATTCTTTATAGTTCCTTGTGGTCTGCCTTCTATGACAGCTACTGTAGAAAATAAAACTGTGCCACATAATAAAAATTACTAAGACTTAAAGTTGCAGGCAGAAATGGAGTGAAACTTAAGAATCCATAAGATTTAAGTAGCAATTAGATGAATTGACACTTGGCTTAATCTACTTCCCAATTAAGACCAAAACCATTGTCAAGGGAAAAAAATAGAAAAAGGAGAGAGCTTTCCACTCCGGATACAATCTAATATCTAAGACATGTTAAAGAAAGTGTGCAAAGAGAAAAGAAGAAATGGAGGTTATTAGAACAATGAATAGTACAAAGGAACAAAAGGAAGCGGAGGGTAATGAAGGTGGCTAGAATCCAAAAAAAAACACAGTGGATAATATTATCTGACTTATGCGTTACACCAACCTACAATCTCAAAAGACCTGATAGAGGAGATTAATGCTTTAATCATGGAAATGTGGAATTTCTTAATGACTCCTTAGAGAAACAGAAGTATTTATTGAGACACAAGACAAATTTAAAACAAAAAAAAAATGGGAAATGAAACTCAGGGATCTAAAAGTATGCATCACTTTTCCCTCCGGGAGGTAGAAAAAAAAACTCCAGGAATATGAATAAAGAATGAAATCACAGAGGTTTCAGGAAATGAGAGACCTGTCAAAGTAACCAATGAATATTCAGAAAGGCCATTCTTAGTCATATACAATCGTAGAGATTCAGGCCAGAAGCAAAGAAGATCAGAGATGAAGCTGGCAGAGGTGAAACAGCTCTCTACATATGCGCTAAATATTATATATATATATATATATATATATATATATATATATATATATCCCAGTTGATCATGGTGCATTATCATCTTGATATGCTGTTGGATTCGGCTAGTTGGTTAGTTGGTATTTTGTTAGGAAATTTTGCATCTGTGCTCACCAGGAATATTGGCCTGTAGTTTTCTGTTTTTGTTACGTCCGTTCCTAGTTTTGGTATTAGGGTGATACCGGATTCATAGAATGATTTAGGAGGGATTTCCTCTTTTTCTATCTTGTGGAATAGTGTCAATAGGATTGGTACCATTTCTTCTTTGAATGTCTGATAGAATTCAGCTGTGAATCTCTCTGGTCCTGGACTTTTCTTTTGTTGGCAAATTTTTATTACCATTTCAATTTTGCTGCATGTTATTGGTCCTTTCAGGGTTTCTAATTCTCCCTGACTTAATCTGGGAGGGTTGCATATTTCCAGGATTTTATTCATCTCCTCGAGGTTTTCTAGTTTATACATGTAAAGATATTCATAGAATCCTTGAATGATCATTGGTATTTCTGCAGTGTCAGTTGTAATATCCGCCATTTTGTTTCTAATTGAGCTTATTTGGATCTTCTTTCTTCTTTTTTTGGTTAATCTTGTAAATGGTCTATCAATTTTATCTTTTCAAAGAATCAGCTTTTTGTTTCATTTATCTTTTATACATTTTTTTTCCATTTTATTTAGTTCTGCTCTGATCTTGGGTATTTCTTTTCCTCTGCTGGGTTTGGATTCTGTTTGTTCTTGTTTCTCTAGTTCCTTGAGGACCTTAGATTGTCTATTTGTGCTCTTTCAAATTTTTTGATGTAGATATTTAAGGCTATAAACTTTCCTCCTAGCACCACCTTTGCTGTATCCAGAGGTTTTGATAGGTTTTGTCACTATTATCATTCAGTTCAAGTAATTTTTAAATTTCCATCCTGATTTCATTGTTGACCCAATGATCGTACAGGAGCAGGTTATTTAATTTCCATGTATTTGCATGGTTTTGAAGACTCCTCATATCAGAAATGCAGGGATGGTTTAACATACGCAAGTCAATAATGTGATAAACCACATACACAGAATTAAAAACAAAAAATCACATGATCATCTCAATAGATGCAGAAAAAGCATTTGACAAAGTCCAGCAACTCTGTATGATTAAAACACTCAGCAAAATCAGCATGCAAGGGACATACCTCAATGTAAGAAAAGGGATCTGTGGCAAACCCAAAGCCAACATAATACTGAATGGGAAAAAGTTGAGAGCATTCTCTCTGAGAACTGGAACAAGACAAGGATGCCCACTCTCACTACTCCTCTTCAACATAGTACTGGAGGTTGTAGCCACAGCAGTCAGACAAGAGAAAGAAATAAAGGGCATCCCAATCAGTGAAGAGGAAGTCAAACTGTCACTGTTTGCTGATGATATGATTGTGTACCTAGAAAACACTAAAAACTGCTCCAAAAAGCTCCCAGACTGATAAATAAATCCAGCAAAGCTTCTGGATACAAAAATAATTTACACAAATCAGTAGTTCTGCTATACACCAGCAGCGATCAAGCTGAGAATCAAATCAAGAATTCTACCTCTTTTACGATAGCTGCAAAAAATAAATAAAATACTTAGGTACATTGGTACCTAACCAAAGAGGTGAAAGAGCTCTACAAGGAAAGCTACAAAACACTGCAGAAGGAAATCATAGATGACACAAACAAATGGAAACACATCCCATGATCACAGATGGGTAGAATCAATATTTTGAAAATGACCATAGTGTCAAAAGCAATGTACAAATTCAGTGCAATTCCCATCAAAACACCATCATCATTCTTCACAGAACTAGAGAAAACAATCATAAAATTCATATGGAAACAAAAAAAGAGCCCAGAAAGCCAAAGCAAGATCAAGCAAAAAAAAACAAATGTGGAGGCATCACATTACCTGGCTTCAAACTATACCAGAAGGCCATAGTCACCAAAGCGGCATGGTACTGGTATAAAAATAGGCACACAGACCAACGGAACAGAATAGAGAACCCAGAAATAAACCCAAATCCTTACAGCCGACTGATCTTTGACAAAGCAAACAAAAACAAAAACATGAAGTGCAAAAAGGACACTCTATTCAACAAATGATGCTGAGATAATTGGCAAGCCACATGTAGGAGAATAAAACTGGATGTTCATCTCTCACCTTACACAAAAATCAAATCAAGGTTGATCAAAGACTGAAATCTAAGATCGGAAACTGTGAAAATTCTAGAATATAACATTGACAAAACCCTTCTAGACATTGGCTTAGCCAATGATTTCATAACCAAGAACCCAAAAGGAAATGCAACAATAACAAAGATAAATAGGTGGAACTTTACTAAACTAAAGAGCTACTGCACAGAAAAAGAAACAGTCAGCAGAGTAAACGGAGATACCGTTTACTGAGTGGGAGAATAGTTTCACAATCTCTACATCTGACAAGAGACTAATATCCAGAATCTACAAGGTACTCAAACAAATTAGCAAGAAAAGAACAGGCAATCCCATCAAAAAGTGGGCTAAGGACATGAATAGACAATTCTCAAAAGAAGACATACAAATGGCCAACAAACATATGAAAAAAATGTTCGACATCACTAATGATCAGGTAAATGCAAATCAGAACCACAATGCAATACCACCTTACTCCTGCAAGAATGGCCATAATCAATTAAAAAATAATGGATGTTGACGTGGATGGATGTGGTGAAATGGGAACACTTCTACACTGTGCTGCTGTTGGGAATGTAAACTAGTACAACCACTATGGAAAGCAGTGTGGAGATTCCTTAAAGAACTAAACATATAACTACCATTTGATCCAGCAATCCCACTGCTGGGTATCTACCCAAAGGAAAATAAGTCATTATACAAAAAAGATACTTGCACACCCATGTTTATAGCAGCACAAGTCACAACCGCAAAAATATGGAACCAGCCCAAATGCCCATCCATCGAAGAGTGGATAAAGAAATTGTGGCATATATATATAAATAAAATCAAGTACTACTCAGCCATAAACATTAATGAATTAATTGCATTCACAGCAACCTCGACGGAACTGGAAAGTATTATTCTAAGTGAAGTAACTGAGGAATGGAAAACGAAACATCGTATGTACTCACCCATAAGTGGGAGCTAAGCTATGAGGATGAAAAGGCATAAGAATGATACAATGGACTTCGGAGACTTGAGGGAAAGGGTGGGCGGGGGGTGAGGGATAAAAGACTACAATTGGGTTCAGTGTATACTGCTTGGGTGATGGGTGCACCAAAATCTCACAAATCACCACTAAAGAACTTACTCATGTAACCAAATGTCACCTGTTCCCCAAAAACCTATGGGAAAAAAATTTTTTTAAAAAAAAGATTATGTATTTCCCAAAATTATAAGTAGAATGAGTGATTGGAGAAAGAAAAATTTGGTTATAGAGGATTGCAAGTACAGGGGCAATAAAGGGACTCTGCTCTTCCTACTCCATGAGTTGTATTATGATCCAGAGAAATGCAAGCAGTTGGTAATAGTCTCAGGAAAAGTAGGAGAGCAGATCAAAGGTAAAGGTTAGTACAGAATTCTTTCCCTGGCAGGTCATATTGGAACTTTTCAAATGCAAAGACCAAAAAAAAAAAAATCTGTGTGTCAAATGTTTGAAGTCAAATGTATTCCTATGTACCTATTTACTTGCAACATTCTCTGCTGCTTATAGTTTTTCCTTCTTAATTCTGAGTCTTGTTCCCCAATGTCTGTTATTGATCACTATCTCATATTAAATTGATAACTCTACCAGCCTAAATAGATGACTGTTTCAATGAACTATTTGGAGAAAATCCAAAGATATGTGATGAAAAGTTAGGTTACAATTTCATATATAGACCAGATAGAGAATAAAGCCAAGGACGCCTGCTGGATTCTAGACAGAAGTTTATGTTTTTGAATTAAATGTGACAGCTTACATATAAGATAACATCACAGATAATTCCAAACCCAAATACATGAAAAAAAAAGTTAAAAAAGAGACCTGCATTTATTTCCCCCCTGTAAAAAGTGAGTGTCAAGAAAACATAATTATGAGAATATGTGAAATTAATAGGACCATTAATTTTACATCTGGACATCTAAGATAACATTATTTTGCACTTCGATTTATGTCAACTGCAAGGTGAAGAAGAATATATATTTCTATCACAGAAGTGTTATAAGAAACAAATATGTGCAAAATTTATATAAAAATCTAAGTGCTATAAACAAAAATGTTATTGGTGACAAAAGTTTATTCACTAAAAATATTCATAGGTTACTTATGTCAGAGATTGCTTTTAACAAAGATAATGGGAGGGGAAAGAGTTGTTTTTGTACCCTATAAACTTTCCATTGTTTTTTATATTTTAAAAAATGTAAATAATTTTAAACTTACAGAAAATAACACGAATGGTAAAGCAAACTCCCACATATATGCAACCCGAATTTCCAAACATTTAAATTTTGTTTCAATTGCATTTGTTCTCTCTCTCTCTCTCTATGTACGTGTG
Source organism: Nomascus leucogenys (assembly GCF_006542625.1). Classification (NCBI taxonomy): domain Eukaryota; kingdom Metazoa; phylum Chordata; class Mammalia; order Primates; family Hylobatidae; genus Nomascus; species Nomascus leucogenys. The sequence continues at coordinate 87,071,541 of NC_044406.1, forward strand.
TGTGTGTGTGTGTGTGTGTGTGTGTGTGTGTGTGTGTGTGTGTATGCAGGAATCATCAGTGGATTCAAAATTAAGGGGGAGGATTGATGAAGAGCAGGGTAATGGTATGGTCTCAAAGTGTCTTGCACATAGAGGGATTATTAATTGCAAGGTAAAAGCTAGTAACTACACAATGGAGAAACCTGAGAATGGAGAAACTATAATGTAGTAACTATAGAAAAGAGAAATCTTGCAACTAGTTTTATATATATATATATATATATGCATATATAATATATAGTAATATATATTTAATATAATATACAATATATAATGTATATGGATTATATATAGGAATATATGATATATACTATATATTTACTATATATGTAGAGAGAAGGAACCTTCAACATCACATAATAATAGTTGCAATTATTATGATAATATATTTTTAGTTGCAATTATTATATATTATTAGTTTCAGTTATAATTACTTTATTATTAGTTGTATTTATATTATACATTAATTAGTTGTAATTATGTATTATTAGCTGCAAAATTTCTTCACTGTATAGTTACTATGTTGTATAGTTTCTCCATTCTCAGGTTTTTCTATTGTGCAGTTACTAGCTTTTACCTTGCAATCAATAATCCTTCTATGTGCAAGATGCTTTGAGGCCATACCATTACCCTGCTCCTAATCAATTCTCCTCACTCAGTTTTGAATCCATTGATGATTCTTGCATCTTTATAATGATGACACGCAATGGTTATCCCCACCTTCAATTCCACCACTTCTTTCATGTTTATGACAGCATTATACTGTAGGGAAGCATCTTCTCACCCCTCTTAATTTATGCATTTATTAATCATTTATATTTTTATGATCAGCATAAACTCATGGATTCCACTTTTTAAAAATAAATCAGTGGGTTATAATACATTGCTCTTATTTTTTATTTTGATGCTACAATTGTCTAAGATTTGACCAGTGGGGACCCCTTCAAGCTGTATTTTGGATATGCTTCATGCCACCTTTTGAATACTTTCTTACTTTTTGGCAAAAGATGTTCCAGGCTCATTTTGTGCTTTACCTATGCTAATGCTGGCATTAGACATTTATCTAAGAAGCTGTGCTTCTGTAGTGTGGATTGATATGTAGAAACCATAATCTGAGAGCTAAGTGGGATATATTTACTTGTAGGACCTTTTCTCTGACAGAGCTGGAAAATCGTAAGTTTATACCAATATCTCCAATTCCAGTTTACCCCCATATAGTTTGCACTACTCTATTCCATAGTCATATTCCCCATCTTCCATAAGAACTCAAACTCTTCCTCAAAAAGAAAGCACATATTTACATATTTTCTTGATCCTGCAATATATAAAAACTTGTCAGTATATCCATCATCTATCTATGTCTATATGTGTTTCTATGTATCATCAATCAAAAGGAGTTCAAGAGTTACAGTTCCATTTGCAATCCTTTTTTTTTTTTTGCCTCCAAAACTGAAGGTATATAGTCAACGTACTGTTTTTAAATGTTGCATGGATTGTTTCCCTTTTTCCCTCCTTAAGTTTGATTATGTAATCTATTTGAAATACATTTGGATACATTTGTTTCTATCTGCATGTAGTTTTAGAGAGTTTTTTTCCCATTCTGGTTTACTTCATTTTATTCCCTGTATATGTAGAGCATCACAACAATTATTACTTACCTTCCCATCCCTTCCATGCTGTCTACCCCAACACACACAGGATTCGTAGGTAACCAATTTCATAGTTTCTGATTTATCCATCTGTTATATTTTGCAGATAAATGCATGATTTCAATTTCTCTTATAGGCAAGTACCTCTTTGTATTATATATAAAGAGACAGACATTTAACCTACCCTGTTATGAGTTTTCTGTAAGCTACAGTAATAATGACAATCAAAGTGACAAATTGTTAGATTTATATATGGTGTAAGTATTAGATGAGGTTAAAATACTGTTTAGACATAACTATTTATATGCATGATAATGTCAGAATACAAAAGGAGGAGTGGGATAATTCAGATGTAGGCAACATTTGGCCTTCCTTACTTAGACTTTTTTTCTATTCCAATCTGAAGATGAACTAAAAGCATTACTATGAATAACAAGGTATTTCCATGGTTATATTAGATTTACTAGGCTGTAATCCCAGCTACTCGGGAGGCTCAGGCAGGAGAATCGCTTGAACCCAGGAGGCAGAGGTTCCAGTGAGCAGAGTTCGTGCCACTGCACTCCAGCTTGGGTGACAAAGCAAGACTCCGTATCAATAAATAAATAAATAAATAAAACTACTAGGTACATTATTATTACAACAAAATTATATACTGTATTTTATTGCAGCCATATAGATAACCCTCTGGAAAGTACAGTAAATACATAAAATTAAAACTACTGGATTTTAATACCAAAGGAATCTCAAATTTTCAATGGTTCTTAGTACTCCTGAAGTTACAACTTTAAAAATATCTTTAAAGTTACAGAGTCTCACCGAGAAAAAAAATGTACATATACCATACCAAAATATGCTTCTAATTTTGAGGTTTCACAAACACTCCAGAGTAAGAAGTACAGTTATCCTTGATCACTACTGCTAAGTGTTGTGGGTTTCTTCAGAACTTATTTTAAGTCTTGCTAGATATGTATTTCATTGTACAAGATGTAACACATTACTATCATTGGTTACTTTGTTACTTAAGCTGTTCAAACATTGGCCATTTGAAGATCCTTCAAGTTGGACCCTATGTCATTTGAATAAGTTCCCATATATATTTTTTAACATTTTCTTAATTTCTTACACAACAATATGTTCCAGGCTTATTTTGTACTTTCCATGACCTAATCCTGGAATCGACTATTTCTCCAAGTAATATTGCTTCCTTGTAGTGAAGAAGAGGAGAGAGAGGAGGATGAAAAGAAGTGGGTTAAAGGGTACAAACATACAGTAAGACAGAAGGAATTAATTCAAAGTTTAATAGCAGGATAGGGTTAGTATACTTAAAATTGTATCATACTTGGATTGTGGACACCCTAAATACCCTGACTTGATCATTGTGCATCTTATACGTGTAACAAAATTTCACAGGTAACCTTAAGTTTGTACAAATGAAAAATAAACCATCTGTTACTACTATTAGCAAAGAAGAGCCCACACCTTCTTCTGACAACTGGTATATAAGGAAAATTGACAAAATGACCACTTTAATAATAATTCATTATACTCTTCAATTTTCCCAACACTTTCTTTTCATTAGATCAAAAAATATATTAGAGTCCAATCACTTTGAACTAATTTTGATAATCACATTGTTTCTTACAAAACTCTGTAAGCATGTAAGTTTCTAATCAGCAAAGAATACATGCACTGTTCAAAAGTTATTTTTTCCTACAAAGGGGATTGTCTGTTTCATCTAAAATAGACTTACTATTGTGTGCGCAATATATAGTTTAAGGATTTTGAAGGAGATATAATAAATCCTAGCATGTTTCATTACTTACTTTGTCACCTGCAGAATTCTCTACATTTTTTTCTTTATGAGAACTAATCCCCAACCCCCTTCACAGCTCTTTTTGCGAGGGATGTAGAGTTCTGCATTACCACAACAAAAGAAAACCATGTAGAAAAAAAAGGAAGAACAGAAAATGTTTACAGAAGGAAAAAGTTCCCTCTCCTTCTTTGTGGTTTTCTGTGTAAAATCTTAGTTTGGCAATCATGATATCATCCATTAATTTCTTGATGAATAAAATGTGTCACTCATAAACACTTCCAGAAGTGTCTTAATAGTTGTCAGAAAAGTATTTGCCAGCTATTCAAATAAAGACAGATTACTTGGATAGCAAAGACAATCTGGTATTCAATACCAGCATCTGGCCACTTACTAATATCTTTATCTCCCTGAAATCTCAAGAAGATTAAAGTTTTTCTGAAGTCTCAGGTGTTCATTTTTGTAAGCTTGCCCAGATTCCAAGCCTTCATTTTCCCAGCCCAGGGTACTATGAAAAAGAGTTTCTGCTATGTTCATCAGAGCTCACTGGACATGCTCACAAATAGATGGCGTTTCAACTGAGCATAAACTTCCAATTTTATGTTAAATTTAAACAATCTCCCTTTTCATAAAAGAAAAACAATTTTTTTTTGAGATAGAGTCTCGCTCTGTTGCCAAGCTGGAGTGCAGTGGTGCATCTCGGCTCACTGTAGCCTCTGCCTCCTGGGTTCACGCCATTCTCCTGCCTCAGCCTCCCAAATAGCTGGGACTACAGGTGCATGCCACCACACCCAGCTAATTTTTGCATTTTTAGTAGAGACAGGGCTTCACCATGTTTGCCAGGATGGTCTCGATCTCTTGACTTCATGATCCACCTGCCTCGGCCTCCCAAAGTGCTGGGATTACACGCGTGAGCCACCGCGCGCAGCCAAGAAAAAATACATTATTTTTATAACACTAAAATATGTGGCCCACACACAGGCTTTAAAAGAATTTCTCTAATGCTCTAATTAATGGGTTTATTTTTCATGCAGGATGTGTGTAAGGAAACCACCATGTTTCTCCTTCATCCAGCTCCATACTGCACTGTTTGGGATCCAGTGTGATCCTATCTAAAATTAACACTTTCCTTTTGAAAATGTATTGGGTTTCTTAGAAAGTTCTTAATGCAATTTCTCTCTCTTCAAAGTATAACACAGGGTGATTTCCTGGTCAACACATTTAGGAATGGTGGAGAAGGAGAGGAAAGAGTGAGCTATGGCCTTTGGTTACTTTGAAACTTGATTTTTAATGTTTACTTTCTCTTATTTTTGTCTTTATGACACTGGATCACTGCTTATACTAGTGTCTCCTTCTTTCACAAACAGACAATTGCCTTAATATAAACAAACCTCTCTAGTGGCTGACAAAATCTTCCAAAACTGTTCATATATTTTAACTGTGATGCAGATTATAAGTGTCAACAATACATAAACAAAGAGAACAAGAACATAGACAACAATTTATCTTTATAGTAGGGATGCGTACTTGCTATAGCATTATATTGTTTAGACTTTAACAAATTCCACTATAATTATAGGTTAATAACTATCGGGTGTTTTGTAGAGTTAATACATACATTTATCCATTTCTTAATGTAGAAGATAAAAAGTAGTTGAGACTGTGTTGGTTGACCAATTATACATGCTTTACTAAATAACATATGAGAACTTTGCACTAGATTTGGAAGGATGGAAGACATCCAATTAACTGTCCCTTTTCCCTCAAGCTGCAAGGGTCTGATCATAAGAATAATTGGGAACCTCCAGTAGTGTGGTACAAATGCCTGAGGCAGTAGTGCCAACCATGAGAAACCCCTCCTTTAGAAGTGCCCAGAGAGGGTGAAAAGCAAGAGTGAGAATGTGAATCCAGACTGTGAAAGGCCTTTTACTGTCAATTCCCGCTCTGTTTTGCCAAAGGGAAGGGACAGGCACTAAAAAAATCTTCAACTTGCAAAGGATACAGAAAATGCTCAGACCTTGTTAAAAACAAGAAGCCACATTAGTGGTTCTTCATGAAATATCTGAGTCCTAAGTCATTCTATATACATTAAAAGCACCTTCTTAGCATTACAGAACATCCTGCTGTCACTTCTGGAGGCGTTGAAAAGTTTTCTCAGGGAAGGCATTGCTATGTTCCACTGTTTTTCAGGAACATTCCTTATTGGGTTTTTCTTTTCCCTCCATCCGTCCGTCCCTTCCGTCCTTCCTTCCTTCCTTCCTTCCTTCCTTCCTTCCTTCCATCAGTCCTTCCCTTTCTATCTTTTGTCTCTTTTCTCCCTAGGTTAATACTTGTTTAAAAAGCCATGAAGCTAATAATGAAGGAAATCAAAAATAATAGCAGATACATAAGTGCATGCTTGCATTAATAAATTACATAAGTCCTAAAGAATTAGAGCAGCAAGAAATGTTACAGTTTAGGATTGTGGAAGAGGGTAATTGTCTCATTTTTCTAAGAGCTGAAACCTAGAAAGAGAATACAAAATCAACTACTACTGGTTCTGTTACTCCAGGATTTTCACTAATAATATGGCTCGCTGCCCTTTCTTCCTACAGCATCTGATTTACGCCTCTTGTTTTATTTTGTAATTCAATATTTTTCTTTCCTCAGTGGAATGTTGGTGGTGGTAGTGTTTATTAAGGGTGCAGTGTTATTTAACCATTTTGATCCTTTCCATTTTATAAGAATCACTGAAAGAAAAGTCTTTGAAAGCCCAATGGGGGTGGAAGTTGATACAAATACCTGAAGCCAATTTCTTACAAGCAAAGCAGCCTACACTGGAAAAAAAAAAAAAAAAAAAACCTTTATTCCAAAAAGTTATTTTTTCTTTACCATTAATCTCTATTTACCACACCAGATACATCCTTTAAATATGTGTGTATGTCAGGAGAGGAGAGAGATCAAGGTACATAGATTCAAAATAAATACGTAAATAATGTGAAAGAGAAATCTATCAACTGAGATATTCAAACTAGGAGATAGGCAGGTCTCCATAGTTCCAAGGTACATTTATTCTTCACAAAACCTATAAACAGAGGAGAACAATGTTGACTATGGATACTATAATGCTATCACTGAAAATCACAAAAGTCAAGAAGTACACAGAGACACAGAATGTGATTGTGGTAGACTTCATAATTTCAATGTTTTCTTATTCTCTTTTCTAGAACTAAACATTCTCATATTTAACCAAATCTCTGACCTGAACTAAAATATCAATATAAATAGTAATCTTCAGAATATCATTAAATGAAAATGGTTTCACACCCTTCCATTGACAGGTCTTAGAACCTGAGACAGTATAAAAGAATCACTATTTTTTAATCATATAAATGTCCAAATAAAATTATAAAAGGGAACACAGATCTTTCAATTTTGTGAACAGCATTCTTCCTTGTATCTTTTCTGTTAAGGATGGGTTTTTTTTCCTATGGTACATTTTTCAATGCATTATCTAATTTTAATGTTTCTAGAACTGAGACATCCACTTTTTCACAATTAATCAGAAATATGAAATCTTTATTTAAAATCATATCCATCCTAAAATCCCCTTTTTTCCCTTTGAGTCTTAGTTATATTTTGAAGACTTCCTAACTACTTTTACTTTTCTCTTGCTTATGTTTCTGTACCTTTCATAGATGTGATGAAAATACTATATTCCAATGTTTTATGCTTAATATCAATAGTAATTCTGCAGAGCTGTGTGTTATCAGAAGAGGGAGTATGCTGTAGAGGTGAAAAAAAAGTTCAGTTTCCAGAATCAATCTACCTGGCTTTGAGTCCCAACTTTGCCACTTGCATTTCTGTATCTCAATTTCTTTATCTGTAACAATCATAGCATATATAAAGTCCATAGAAAAATATTTAACACATACATGCTCACTTAATATTCACTTTTTTATTATGATCTTCAGAGTATGCAACAAATAGCGATTTCTCAAAGGAAATTGGTGATATATATGATATACATATAATAATTGACTTTAAATAAAATTTTAATAAAGTAATCTGTAAATCGTTTACATAACTGGCATTGTTTACAACTACTTCTCATTAAACAGAAAATTACCCCAATCACTTCAAGCTACAATTGAGGCATTATGATAAAATGAGAAGGCAGTATGGTAAAAGGAAAAGAGCAGACTTTTGATTTAGAAAACCTGTATTGAAATTACAACTCTAACATTTACTTGTTGCATGATCAGAGACAAGTTTCTTACCTTCTCTGAGCCTTTATTTGTAAAATAAGGATAAAATAGTACTAACCTCATAAATTTGTTGTGAGCATTAAATAGCACATTGGAAATACTTATTTAATGCCAGACATTCACATATTATATACTCAAAATTGTTGAGATCTGCAGTCAGACTTTCTGAGTTTACATCTGTGATGGTTAATTTTGTGTCAACTTGAAGGTGTGTGTTTCTGGGTGATATTAACATTTAAATTGGTGAACTTTGAATAAGCAGATTGCCCTCCATAATATGGATGGGCTTTATCCTGGATAGAACAGAAGAGCCTCCCTGAACAATAGGGTATTCTCCAAAAGACTGCCTTTAAACTTTATCTGCACATTAGCTCTTCTGGATCTCCAGGAAGCCTGGCTTTGGACTGGATTTGCACCATTTGGATCTCCTGGGTCTCAAGGCTACACTTGACATTTGACCCAGCCATCCCATTACTGGGTATATACCCAAAGGACTATAAATCATGCTGCTATAAAGACACATGCACACGTATGTTTATTGCGGCACTATTCACAATAGCAAAGACTTGGAACCAACCCAAATGTCCAACAACGATAGACTGGATTAAGAAAATGTGGCCCATATACACCATGGAATACTATGCAGCCATAAAAAATGATGAGTTCATGTCCTTTGTAGGGACATGGATGAAACTGGAAAACATCATTCTCAGTAAACTATCGCAAGGACAAAAAACCAAACACCGCATGTTCTCACTCATAGGTGGGAATTGAACAATGAGAACTCATGGACACAGGAAGGGGAACATCACACTCCAGGGACTGTTGTGGGGTGGGGGGAGGGGGGAGGGACAGCATTAGGAGATATACCTAATGCTAAATGACGAGTTAATGGGTGCAGCAAACCAACATGGCACATGGATACATATGTAACAAACCTGCACATTGTGCACATGTACCCTAAAACCTAAAGTATAATAATAAAATTAAAAAAAAAGAAACACTTGACCAATAACATTTTTCTTCTAGAGCATATCCCATCCACTATACACAAAAAAAAGTTAATGAATAAAACTATGATGCAAAGGGAAAAGTACTGCATTTTCAAATTCATGTCACATGCTATGTGTGTCAGTTAATAAATACAGTATAATCCCACTGGTGTGATATAAAACCCTAAGTGCAGGCACCAATGCTAAAGTTAGCAGTGCTTTCAGAACAAGCCTAATTTAAACATCAAACCTCACTAATTAGCATATTTTTCCCTGGCAAATTTTGTTTTACAAACTCCTGCCTAAATTTGAAAATCATGGTAGCTTAATAATCATATAATTGTAGAATAATAAACATGGTACTGAGCACAACATTGAATTGCAGTTAAGAAGAAAACCTGAATTATATATGTTATGCAATTTGCTTTCTTCCCATGATTGAAAATTTCTTCTTCTAAACTAAAAACTGAAACAAAGACAGTTGTCTGTTTTCTATCAATTTATTTCTACTCAGATTATTTTAAAGCATTTAGAAATGGAAATTCCAAGGGAGAAAAATCAAGAATATCTCTTCCCACAGTCTAATGTAAGTTTTCAGCTTCTATAAATATTACTTCCCTGGAGTTCTTGACATTGAAATGTGATACTTTGTATTACTTTTGTCTATTTCAAAGGATAGATCAATGCTTTTTATTATTATCATTATTATTTGATTCTAGCTTGAATTTTTCTTTTTCTCTTTCCTCTGCTTGGAAAAAAATCAGTTGCATAAAAAGACAGTCCTTAGGCACCCACTCATTATAAATCACTTCTCATTCTACTTTACTAATGTTGTACCATCAGTTTAAAAAGGTTCTTCAGAATATTAACAGACTTAGAACAATACCTCTGAAAATGGAATTGGGTTTTCTTTGAAATTTCGGATGGTTTTCTTTTTCATATGGATATTTGTTGCCCACATCCCATTCCATTTCTTTTCCTAAGGTCTGCTTCAGTGTAGAGGCGATAATCATTCCTTGATTCACTCTAAACATTTCCAATATAATGGGCTTCTATATTGGTTGTTTATATCTGTGTACGAAGAATCTCTTCAGCTTTCTAGTTTGACTAGTAAGCAAACATCAGCAAGACAGTACTTCACTGTCTTACTTCCTTGGCATCATAAGGAAAAAGGCCATTTCAGCATCCCAAACCTGGGAAGTCTTTTATCTCCTTTCCATTTTTATAGGTTTAAGGTGATTTATTTGAAGAAGCACTTAGGAGAAAAGAGGGCAAGAATTTAATACACATCACAGGATTCTGCACTACATGCCTCACTATATCTTAGTAAAACATATTTTGGCATAATTGGTGGTGCTGGAATCTTTCCCAGAAGCACAGAATTGCCTACAATGGGGGTAAAACTGAACTGCCTATGCTAAATCTAGACAGTCATTTCAGACTGTTAATTCCACCATATGAAAATGTCTTTTCAGGCCTTAAAAATGAAAAAAAAAAAAAAAAAAAAAGCTTCATTCAGAATGTTTAAGTATATCAAAGAGTACTGTTTCATGGCTAGTGCCAATGTTCACTGTTAAACATAGGGGCCTCAAAGGAAAAACAGACTGCTTAGAAATAGAATATTCATCAAGTTATAATGGTTGATAATTATATTGCTACATTCCCCAGTTGTTTTCTAAAGAAGACGGAAAGCAACATTTACATGTTGGCATCATATCACCACCAACTGGCCAAGAGTGTTTACTAGGAATGTTTACTAGGAAGAAAATAATCAACTTCTAAAAACAAAACAAACAGGAATAGACACAGTATTTGATAAGCTCATGGGGAAGCTAAATACTCCTCAACTCGCTTTTCTTTTCTTAATTGGCAATTGAGATTGAATTTCAACATCAAATCTGAGAAATACTGGCAGCTGAGATTCTGTCAATTTTGTGAGTCCACCACTTGTCAATCTATATTTTAGCCTTGAAAAATGTTCAAGAGTTGGTTCACTAAGTCTGTTTACTGCTTTATGAACCTGGTCCAAATAAACTATTTTATGCAATTATTTGGCGACAACATTAGCTGAATATCCAGTATTTTAAAAGGTGATACTGCTTCCTGGTGGTTAATTAAACTTTATTTAGAACAACCAGATATAAAACTGGAAACCTGACTGGATTTATTATTAACCCAAGTGCAGTTCTGACAATATTCAGGAGCTTCTAGTACTTATCCAGGAAGAATATATTTCTAGTTCTTACCAAACCCTCAAATTCACCTTCTCAATTGCAGAACTCATCTTATGACACAGTACATATCTTGTAGATGTTTGTATGTGGTCAAAGGTGATTGGACTCTATTCGATACATATGTATATGGAAAACTATAGTCCCTTCTACAGTGATGATCCTTGTAGCTTTGTTTAGATGATTATGTCAGCTCTTTCCCCTTAATATTTACCTTGTCACCAATACAATTATTTGGCTATAGGCAGGGGAAATGAGGCTTCTGAGTGGCTAACTCTTCAGTATAGATGCATTCCTGATAATTATATATGCTATTTGACCACATCCCTATGTCCCTTTTAACATTATTATTTCTCATGCACCACTAAGGAAGCGTGGTATCTAATAGCATTCGAGTTTGGCGCTTTGTCTCAACTCTGGCTGCCACTACTCTTATCTAAACCTCCTTATTTACCACACCACAACAATTTCCAAACTAATTTCCTAGCCTCAAGTCTCTTTGCTCTCAAATCTATTTTCTGCACCATTGCCAAACTCACCATTTTCAAGGATCACTTGCAACTTGGAGTCTTATAATTACAAGCTACTAGAAAGGTACCCTGTTGTCTACTGGATCAAATCTAAACTCATCAATTGACAAAGCAAACAACCTATAATCTAACACAACACTCCCTCTCACTAGTCACCAATATTGACCTTCAGTTCTGGCCAGGTGACTCCTTTTGTCATCCTATGTCAACTCCCACAAAAGTCATGACACATTTTTATAATTTAACTATTTTTTAAGCTGCAAAATGAATATTATATTACAATAATAGAAAAATACAACAGAATTCTCACAATTTCATAACAAATATTTTTCTTTTGTCCATATAATAATAGCAAATAGTAATAGTGATATAGTGTTTGCTATGGATTGAATGTTTGTGTCCCCCTAAATTTTATACATTGAAATCGTAATGTCCAGTGTGATAGTCTTAGTAAGTGGGGCCTTTGGGAGATAATTAGATCATGAAGTTGAAGCCCTCATTAATGAGATTAGTGCCTTTTAAGAAGAGGCATGAAAGCTTCTCTTTGTCTCTGCTCTCTGCCACTTGAGGATACAACAAGATGGCCAGTTGCAAAACAGGAAGCATGTCCTCATGAGACACTGGATCTGCTAATGCCTTAATGCTGTACTCCTCAACCTCCAGTACTATGATAAACAAATTTCTGTTGTTCAAGCCATCTAATTGATGATATTCTGTTATAGAGGCCTGAACTGATTAAGACAGTTCTTATCAGGTTTCATGCCCTATTCTAACGTCTTTAAAAATGTGAGCTCTATACACAGCATCTATTTTGATTGGTTGGTGCCAGTGTCATACTGCTTGTTAAATACCTGTATGGTGAATATCATTCTGGGGAGCAGAAGTGGTCAGAGAGGTTTACATCTGTGCTGAATTAGAAGCAGGAGTACTGAGTAACATTTCAGGCAGAGGAAGTGACATGCCAAGGGGCACCAGGGTCCAATAAAACATAGCAAATTTGGGAAATTGCAAGAGGCCCAGTATGCTTGGGGTGAAGAGAGGGTATGGAATTGAGAAAGAATGCTTGAAAGAAATACTAGAGTCTGATTACCAGGAGCCTTAAAAATCATGAAAGCAAAGAAGGGACTAAAGTTAGGAAATTGCCTGTTCAGACTAGTATTCCAGAAACTACTTGATATGATTTGGATTTATGTCTCCACCCAAATCTCATGTCAAATTGTAATTTCCAGTGTTGGAGATGGGGCCTGGTGCAGGGTGATTGGATCATGAGGGTGGACTTACCCTTGCTGTTCTCTTGATAACGAGTGAGTTCTCATGAAATCTCTTGAGATTGTTTAAAAGTGTGTAGCACCTTCCTTTCACTCTCTTTCTCCTACTCCCACCATGTAAGACAGGGCTGCTTCCTCTTTGCATTCCACCATAATTGTAAGCTTCCTGAGGCTTCCGCAGCCATGCTTCCTGTACAACCTGCGGAACTGTGAGTCAATTAAACCTATTTTCTTTACAAATTATCCAGTCTCAGGTAGTTCTTTATAACAATGTGAGAATAGACCAATACACAACTCCTGCAGCAATGTGGGAAATAGATTTCAGAGATTATGTTGCAGGCAGAAATAGTTGTATGGGGAAACTCTCTTCTGACTCTGTCACATTTGGCTCACTCAAACTGTATTCTGTGAACAGTTTTAAGCTTTAAACATCTTGTCTCAAGCAAAAATGGACTACACCATTTTTTTTTTATCTTTTCAGAACTAGCTCGTGTGTGTCCAACAGGAGCATCCATTTCTGTTCTGTCACCTGGTCACCTTTTAGCTTAATGCTTTCTAAGGACTGGCAATCAAAGTTAAAATAAAATCCAAAGTCCTTCATTTGGCTTACAAGGGCCAGTATGATCTTTTTCTCTGCACATGTCCATGTGTTCATCTCATATCACTTTCACACTCACCATAATCCAGTGACACTGGTTTTATTACTATTATTTGAATAAATGAAGTATTTGGCAATAGTTGTTTTCTTCTGCTTGAAATGTACCTACACTCTCCCTTTCTCAATCTCCAGTGTTACTCACCTGGATCCTTTCGTGCTCTTCAGATCTCAGTTTAAATATTACCTTTTCAAAAAGGTCTTCCCTAACTACTAAATCTAAATAACCAAAACACTTACGTATCCTATGTAAAATTCCATGCATAGCACATATTATTCTCTGCCACTTTTCTTGTAATTTGTTTGTTGATTTGTTAGCAAGTTATTGTCTATATTTCTTCAACACTAAAATGTGTTAAGCATTTATAATTACTTCAACTGAAACCCAAATAGAAACACACACACATCACACACACACACACAATTATCACTACATCCTCTTCAACCCTTTAATTCTAGTGCAAGTTGCCATAACAATCTCAGGTTTCAATGAAAAGTGTATGGAAAGATTTATAGTTGAAAACGATGAAGTTAACTTGGCATTTTCTCTATTTTTTCTCATAAATCACTGAAAAGCAAACAGTATGGAAGAAAAAAAATACAAACTATATCTGCAAAGAAACTAAAAGGTGCCTCAAATTTCAAAGGCTAAAATAAGAGAAAGTCTGCAAAAGTATTGATGGGCAAGTAAAATTGAGGGGATTCAAGGAGATGGAATGCAGACCTTAGTGAAATCTGGCAAGCAAATGGCATAGCCTGAAATACAAAATCAATGTTCACTTGTTTGTCACATCAAAAAGATTGGGTGATGGTAGTAACTGAAGCTTTTCTGGGCCACATCAAACATAAAGTCTTGAGAAGCTGTGAAAATGAGGCTGAATATAATATAAACATGCAACATTTACAGGAAATTGACTACCAATAATTCAGGGAAAAAAAGAAAGATTCTGCCTACCCTGATTCTAGTTTATTGACTCTGAAAATATCACACTCATAATCCTTTGGCATCAGGAAAATATCCGAGAGTTTAGATTATCATCTTTCTCCCACCCTCATGCAGGTTTTCTAAATAAACTTATCTTAGGAAAAAATGTAGCTCATTAAGAACTATGTAAAAAAATTAAATTTTGGTTTAAACTCTGACATATGAAATACTTAGAAGTTGTCACTCCTGTCCTTATAAGAAAAAGCTGAACACATTGAAAAAAAAGTAATTTCGATGAATTGCAAAAGGCTGAGTGTGGACCACCATTAAAAGTGACAAACTCCTGGGGATATAATCTTTAGGGTGCATCCAGACTATTGTAGATTTTGCCTCCAGGAATTTGATGAGGTTTTCATAGCCAGAAGACAAGAAAGACTCATCTTCATTCTGGTAAAAGAGGGGAAGAGTAACCACTTTGAAATACACCCACAGAATTTTTTTAAATTATACTTTAAGTTCTGGGATACATGTGCAGAACGTGCAGGTTTGTTACATAGGTAACAATTTATGAATTTTTTCATAACAAAATCCTTCCAAACTTTAGCAGAGCCTTAGGCCACCTGGGAGAAGGGTATTTCTTTCAATCCAGAACTACCTATTCTTCCTGTTTTATCTAAGGAAAGAAAAAGCCAAGGAATATTTGGAAAGTCACAGCCTAAAGACACAGGCCCACTAAGAGACTGAGATTTAATCGTAATATTATAGAATACTTCTGCTACTCTACATCTTACTACCACACAACAGGGATCCAGTATAGTAACAGTGGATTATAGCTAAAAGAACTACAAGATACAGACTGTCTGAGGAGAAGTACCTAGGGAAGTCCAAAAGCAAGAAGGTATATGAAAACAAAGACACCAGAGGATTTTGAAGACTTTGGCACCTATAGCTACAGCAAGCATTCTAAAAAGTTCAACTGCTAGCCAAGTTAACATAAATCCTAACACTAGAAGGCATTTATCTCAGATCCTATTACCTGACACACGTCTGGCTTTAAACAGAAAATTTCAAGGCACACCAAAATACAAGAACAAAACAAAGTCTAAAGATACAAAGCATTCATTAGAAATAAACTCAAATATTACAAAGATGGGATTATCAGACAGTTTAAAATAACAATGATTAATAAGTTAAAAGTTCTAATGGAAAAAGTAGACAATTTGGAAGAACAGATGGGTACCATAAGCAGAGAGATTGAAACTCTACAAAATAATCTTAAGAAAGTATTGAAAATAAACACTGTTACAGAAATGAAGAATGTATTGGATAAACTAATTAGTAGAATAGACGCTGCTGAGGATAGAATCAGTGAGTTGGAAACAGGTCAATAAAAACTTCCAAAACTTAAATTCAAAGAGAAAAAATAACTAAAAACAAATTCAGGACTGGGCGCGGTGGCTTATGCCTGTAATCCCAGCACTTTGGGAGGCTGAGGCAGGTGGATCATGAGGTCAGGAGATCCAGACCATCCTGGCTAACACGGAGAAATCCTGTCTCTTCTAAAAATACAAAAAATTAGCTGGGCATGGTAGTGGGCGCCTGTAGTCCCAGCTACTCGGGAGGCTGAGGCAGGAGAATGGCGTGAACCTGGGAGGCGGAGCTGGCAGTGAGCCGAGATCGCGCCACTGAACTCTAGCCTGGGCGACAGAGCGAGACTCCATCTCAAAAACAAAAAAACAAAACAACAACAACAAAAACAAACAAAAAAACTCAGAACATTAAAAACTATGGAACAATAACAATACATATAACGTATGTATAATGGGAATATCAAAAGCAGAAAGGAAGAAAAAAATTAATTAATGATAACTGAGAATTTTCCAGACACCAAACCACAGATCCAGGAGGCCAGAGAATATAAAACAGAAAAAAAATAGCAAAAAAAAAAAAAAAAAAGAAAAGAAAAGAAACTACACTTGGGGAAATCATATTCAAAAAAAAAAAAAAAAAAAACCAGGAGAAAATCTTGATGAAAACCAAATAAATAAAATGCCTTGCCAATCGATGGACAAATAAAACAAATTCAATGGATTTCTCATCTGAAATCATGCAAGCAATAAGAGAGTGAAACAAAATATTTAATATAATGAAAGAAAAAAGAAACAGCAACCCAGAATTATTTACTCCATGAAGTTGTTCTTCCAAAGTGAAGGAGAAATAAAAACTTTTTCAAACAAAAATGAGGAATTTCATCACTAACAGATCTGTCCAGCAATAAATGTTAAAAGTAGCTATTCAGAGAGCATGAAAATGATATAGATCAGAAAGTTTAATCCACAAAAGAAAAGAAAACATCAGAAAATGAATAAAGGAGAATAAAATAAAATTATTAAATTAATCTTAATTGAGATAACATAACTTTCTTGAAATCAATAATAATAATGTATTGGATAATTATAGTAAATGGATAAGTGAAATGAATGACAGCAACATTGCAAGGGATGGGAGGGAGGACTTGGGAATACTCCATTAGAATGTATCTAAAGTCATATAAAATGATAGAGTGTTATGTGATACTGAACTTAGTTAAAATTACATACTGCTAACTCCAGGGCAACCCCTGAAAACAGTTTTTTAAAAAGTTGAAACTGATATGGGAACAGGGAGATAAAATGAGTTCATCTAAGATTTTCATTGGAACCATAGAAGGCAGAAAATAAGGGAAAAATGCAATAAATAGAAAATAGTTATACATATAGTACATATTAATACAAATCTATCAATGATAACTTTAAATGTGAATGGACTAAAATATACCAATTAAAAGACAGACACAGTCAGAGTGAATAAAAAACAAGGATCATGTATATATCATCTACAAGAATCTCACTTTAAATAAAAACAAATAGGTTGAAAGTAAAGAAATGGAGAATTATATACTATGTTAATACTAATCAAAGAAAAGCCTGGATAGCTATATTAATTTTGTATAAAGCAGACATGAGAACAAGGATGATAAACAGGAATACAAAGTGCCATTTTACAATGAAAAAGGGGCCAATTATCCAAAAAGTCTAAACAATGCTATGTGTATGCACGTAAAAACAGTGTCAAAATATGTGATGCCAAAAAACTGTTAGAAATGCAAGAAGAAATAAATAAATATACTATTATAGTTGCTTGGAAACATCAACATCCTCTCTCAGTAATTGATACATCAAACAGAAAGAAAACAGTAATTGACCTAAACAGAAGTATCAAACAATTTGATATACTAGACACAAAGACATACTCCATCCAACAACAGTAGAATGCACATTCTTCTCAGGTTTGCTTAGAACATTCACTAAAAAACACAATATTCTTGATAATAAAACACCCCTTAACAAATTTGTTAAAAATAAAAATCATAAAATTATGTTCTCAGACAATGGAATTAAGCTAAAAATAAATACCATAAAGAGAGCTGAAAAATCTGCAAGTATCTGGAGATTTAACAACACATTTCTAAATAACACAAAGACCAAAGAAGAAAACTGAAGAAAAAAATAAAATATTTTGAGTGACATGAATATAAAATTATAGACCAAAAAAATTTGAGAGATGCAGTAAAAATAGTGCTTAAATGGAAGTATATGGCGCTAAATTGATAGAAAAGAAAGATACAGAATCAAAAATCTAAGCTTCCACCTTAGAAAACTCAAGAGGAAGTCAAATTATCCCTGTTTTCAGATCACATGATCTTATATCTAGGAAATTTCATAGTCTCAGCCCAAAAGCTCCTTAATCTGATAAACAACTTCAGCAAAATCTCAGAATACAAGATCAACGTGCAAAAATTACAAACATTCCTATATACCAACAACAGTCAAGCCAAGAGCCAAATCACAAATTCAATCCCATTCAAAATTGCCACACACAGAATAAAAGAAAACAACTAGGAATACAGCTAAACAGGGAGGTGAAAGATTTCTACAAGGAGAACTACAAACCATTTCTCAAAAATAATAGATGACATAAATAAATGGGAAAACATTCCATGCTCATGGATAGAAGAAATCAATATTGTTAAAATGGCCATACTGCACAAAGGAATTTATAGATTCAATGCTATGCCTATTAATTGACCATTGACATTCTTCACAGAACTAGAAAAAAAATTATTTTAAAATTTATGTGGAACCAAAGAAAGGCTGAATAGCCAAGGCAATCCTAAGGGGCGGGGGAAAGCTGGAGGCATTATGCTATCCCACTACCCAACTTCAAACTATACTGCAGGGCAGTAACCAAAACAGCATGGTGCTGGTACAAGAACAGACACATAGACCAATGGAACGGAATAGACAACCCAGAAATAAGACCACACACCTAGAGCTATCTGATCTTCAACAAACTTGACAAAACCAAGCAGTCAGGAAAGGAATCCCTACATAATAAATGGTGCTGGGAAAACTGGCTAGCCATATGTGGAAGATTGAAACTGGATCCCTTCCTTATACCATATACAAAGACTAACTCAAGATGGATGAAAGACTTAAATGTAAAACCAAAAACTATAAAATCCCTGGAGGAAAATCTAGGTGATACCATTCTGGACATAAGAATTGGCACAGATTTCATGCTGAAGACACAAAAGGCAATTGCAACAAAAACAAAGATTGACAAATGAGATATCATTAAATTAAGGAGCTTCTGCACAGCAAAGGAAACTATCAATAGATTAAATAGAGAACCTACAGGATGGGAGAAAATGTTTGCAAACTATGCATCTGAAAAAGGTCTAATATTCAGCATCTGTAAGGAACTTAAATTTACAAGAAAACAAAACAAAACAAAAAAATTAAAAATTGGCCAAGGGACATGAACACTTTTCAAAAGAAGACATAAATGTGGCTAACAATCATATGAAAAAAAGCTCAGCATCACTGACCATTAGAGAAATTCAAATCAATACCACAATGAGATACCATCTCGCACCAGTCAGAAAGGCTTTTATTAAAAAGTCAAAAAATAACAGATGCTGCTGAGGCAGTGGAGAAAAAGGAACACTTATACACTGCTGGTGGGAGTGTAAATGAATTCAACCATTGTGGAAGACAATGTGGTGATTCCTCAAGGATGTAAAAAGAGAAATACTATTCAGCTATGGAAATAATTATAATAATTCTCTAGTATGTCTTTCAGACAGTAGAAGCAGAGGGAACATTTCTAATTTATTCTTTGCTATCATTACTGTAATACCAAAACCAGATAATGATATTACAGGAAAGAAAAATTATAGGACGAATTTCTCATGAACATAAATACATAAATGCAAAAATCCCCAACAAAGTATTAGTGAATTAAATCTCACAATGTATCAAAATAATTAGACATCATGAGCAAGTGGGATTTATTTTAAGTATGCAAGACTGGGACTTACTTTAATTATGCAAGACTGGTTAAACATCCAAAAGTGAATCAATATATTCTACCATATCAATAGGCCAAAGGAATAAAAGTCGTATGATCATATAAATAAATGCAGAAAACACATATGACAAAAACCAACACTCATGATTTCATCTCTGATGAAGAAAATTAAAGAACGTCTACATAAATAGAAAACTATTTCTTTTTGTAAGAGTGAGAAATTTAATATTGTTAAATGTCACCTCTTCCCAACTGTATATACAGATTTAGTGCAATACAAATCAAAATCCCAAGCTATCTTGTACACATGGACAAATTGATTCTAGTAGAAGTTTTATAGAACCCGATATGGGTAATTTATAAAGAAAAGAGGTTAAATTGATTCACAGTTCCACAGGCTATACAGGAGGCATGGTTGTGGGGGCCTCAGGAAACTTACAGTCATGGAAGAAGGGCAAATGGGAAGCAACCATGTCTTCACATGGTGACAGGAGAGAGAGAGAGAGCGAAGGGGAAAGCACTACACACTTTTAAACTACATGATCTTATGAGAACTCATTCACTACCACAAGAATAGGGAGGGGGAAGTCTGCCCCATGATTCAATCGCCTTCTTTTAGGCCCCTCCTCCAACACATGGGATTGCAACTCAACATGTAATTTGAGTGGAGACACAAAGCCAAACCATATTATTCCAGCACTGGCCCATCCCAAATCTCATGTCTTTCTTGCATTTCAAAACACAATTATGCCTTCCCATCAAATCCCCAAAATCTTAACTCATTCCAGCATTAACTCGAAAGTCCATGTCCAAAGTCTCATCTGAGACAAGGCAAGTCCCTTCTGCCTATGAGCCTGAAAAATAAAAAACAAGTTAGTTACTTTCAAGATACAATGGGGATACAAGCATTGGGAAATGGTCCCATTCCAAAAGGTAGAGATTTTCCAACACAAAGGGGCTACAAGCCACATGCAAGTCTGAAGCCAGCAGGGCAGTCATTAAATCTTAAAGTCCCAAAATAATCTCCTTTGATCCCATGTCTCACATCCAGGCCACACTGATGCAAGGGGTGGGCTCCCAAGGTCTTGGGGAGCTTAGTCCCTGTGGCTTTGCAGCATACAGCCTCCATGGCTACCTTCATTGGCTGGCATTGAGTGCTAGTGGCTTTACCAGGTGCAAAGTGCAAGCTGTTGGTGGATCTGCCATTCTGGGTTCTGGAGGATGGTGGCCTTCTTCTCACAGCTCCACTAGGCAATGCCTCAGTGGGGACTCTATGTGGGGGCTCCAACCACACATTTCCCTTCTGCACTGCCCTAGTGAAGGTTCTCCATGAGGGCTCAAGCCCTGCAGCAGACCTCTGCCTGGACATCTAGATGTTTTCGTACATTCTCTGAAATCCAGGTGGAGGCTCCCAAACCTCAACTCTTGCTTTCTGTGCACCTGCAGGCTCAGCACCACATGGAAACCATCAAGGCTTGGGGCTTGCACCCTCTGAAGCAATGATCCAAGCTGTACCTTGGCCCCTTTTAGCCATGGCTGGAGCTGGAGTTGCTGGGACACAGGATGCCACGTCCTAAGGGTGCACAGAGCAGCAGGGCCCATGAAACCACTTTTTCCTCTTAGACCACTGGGTCTGTGATGGGAGGGGCTATCTGAAATGCCCTGGAGGCATTTTCCCCATTATCTTGGCCATTAACATTTGACTCCTCTTTACTTAGGCAAACTTCTGCAGCTGGCTTGAATTTCTCCTTGGAAAATGTTTTGGTTTTTTTTTTTCTTTTTTACCACATGGTCAGGCTGCAAACTTTCCAAACTTTTATGCCCTCCTTTCCATTTAAATACAAGTTCCAGTTTCAGATAATCTCTGTTCATGTATATGACTGTGAGAAGCAGCCAGGTCACACCTTGAATGCTTTGCTGCTTAGAAATTTCTTCTGACAGATACCCTAAATCATCTCTCTCAATTTCAAAGTTCCACAGATCTCTAGAGCAGGGACATAATGACCCCAGGCTCTTTGATAAAGCATAGCCAGAGTGACCTTTACTCCAGTTCCCAATAAGTTCTTCATCTCCATCTGAGACCAACTCATCCTGGACTTCGCTGTCCATGTCACTAACAGCATTTTTGTCACAACCTTTCAACAAGTTTCTAGGAAGCTCCAAACTTTCCCATCTTCCTTCTTCTTATGAGCCCTCCAAACTGTTCCAAACTCTGCCCATTACACATTCCAATTTCAGGTATCTTTATAGTAATGCCCCACTTCTCTGGTATCAATTTTCTGTATTAGTCTGTTTTCACACTGCTATAAAGAGCTACCTGAGACTGGGTAATTTATAAAGAAAAGAGGTTTAATTGACTCAAAGTTCCATAGACTGACTATACAGGAGGTATGGCTGGGGACGCATCCTCAGATGGTGGCAGGCGAGAGAGAGAGTGAAGAAGGAAGTGCTACACACTTTTAAACAACCAGATTTCATAAGAACTCAGTCACTGTCATAAGAACAGCAAGGGGGAAGTCTGCCCCATGTTTCAACCACCTCACAGCAGGCCACTCCTCCAACACCTGGGGATTACAATTCAACATGAGATTTTGGTGGGGACACAAAACCAAAGCATATCAGAGTCCTGTTCCCATTGCTTATTATTGTCAACTTTGTCAAAGATCAGAAGGCTACAGGTGTGTGGCTTTACTTCTAAGTTTCTCTAACCTGTTCCATTGGTTTATATGTCTGTTTTTGTATAAGTATTATGCCATTTTGATAGCTGTAGCCTTGATTAATTGTTTGAAGTTGGGTAATGTGATGCCTCCACCTTGTTCTTTTTGCTTAGAATTGCTCTGACTATTCAGGCTTTTATTGGGTTTCATGTAAATATTAGAATAGTTTTTTCTAATTCTATGAAAAATGACATTGGTAGTTTGAAAGGAATAGCAGCATGCCATTTTAACAATATTGATTCTTCCTATCTGTTAGCATGAAATGTTTTTCCATTTTGTTTGTGTCATCTCTGATTTCTTCAAGTAATGTTTTGTAACTCTCCTTGTAGGGAACTTTCACCTCCTGGGTTAGTTGTATTCCTGTTTTTTTGTTTTGTTTTGTTTTTGTTTTTGTTTTTTTTTTGATTTTTGTGTTTTTGTAGCAATTGTGAAAGGGATTGCATTCCTGATTTGGCCCTCAGCCAAATAAACAACCTTTAGTTCCCCCAAAGTACTAGAAAAAGAGGAGCAAATTAAACACAAGGTTAACAGCACAACATAAAAAATTATATAAATAAAATAGGCAATATGAAGCCAATAGAGTAAATTAATCACTATGTTCTTTGAGAAAAAATAATAATATGACAAATCTATAGACAGATTGAGTGATAAAAAGAAACAATTGTCAAATAACTAAAATCAGAAATGAAATTTGGGTCATTAATACTAATTTTATATAAATAAAAATGATTATAAAAGAGTGCTATGAAGAATTGTATATCAACAAATTGGATTACCTAAATGAAAGTGACAAATTTCTAGACACACATGGTCTACCAAAACTAAATATTTTTGTAAAAGATAGAAAATCTGAACGCACCTATAACTAATAATGACATCAAATCAGTGATAAAAAAAACCTTCTAACAAAGAAAAGTATAAAATCTGATGGCTTCACTGGTCAATTTTATCAAACATTTAAATAATTAACACCAATATGTCTCAAAAATCTTCCTCAAAAATTGAACAAGAAGGAATACTTCTTAACTCATTCTATGAGGGCAACCCTACCTGATACCAAATCAAGGCAAAGACTGTAAAAGAAAACCACAGACCAACAATCCTTATGAATTCAAAAACTCTAAAAAAACTTTGTAAACCAAATTCAACAGCACATTACAAGAATTTATTACTGTGATGCAATGATGGTTCAACATACATAAATCAATCAATGTTAATATACCACATTAACAGAATGAAGAAAAACAAAATGGTCATCTTAATTAATATATAAAAAGCATTTGACAAAATTTAACACATTTTCATGATAAAAACACTCAACATACTTGAAATTGAAAGAAACTACATTGACATAATAAAGGTCATACATAAAAACTCCACAGCTAACATTTTACTCAAATGTAAAAGCCTGGAAGCCTTTCTTCTAAGATCAGGAACAAGACAAGCCTGATGTTGTCACTTCTATTCAATGTAGTAGTGAGATTTCTAGGCAGAGTAATTAGGCAAGAAAATAAAAGGCATACAAAAAGTTGTGTAATCTCTGATTACAGATGACATGATCCTCTATGTCTACATACCCTAAACATTCCACAAAAATGTATTGCACTTATAAAACAATTAGGCAAATTTGTAGAACACAAAATTAATACACAAAATTAGTTGATTTTCTATAAATTAAAAGTAATCAATCTGATTAGAAAGTTATAAAAACAATTCCATTTATAACAGCATCAAAAATAATAAAATTCTTAGGAATAAATTTAACCACAGACATGAAGGTCTTGTACACTGAAAACCACAAAATATTGTGGAAAAAAATAGAAACACAAAAAAATTTAAAAATTCAAGTTTATTAATTTGAGGATATAATCTTGTGAAGATGTTAATACCGTCCAAAGAGAGGTGAAAAATCAATGTAATCCCTCTCAAAATCCCAATGACATTATTGCAGAGATAGAAAAATAATCGTAAAATTCATGTGGATGCTTAAGGGACCTGGAATAGCCGAAACAATGTTGAAAAAGAACAAAGTTGGAGGTCTCATACTTCCTGATTTCAAATACTACTATGAATGACATTAATCAAAACAGTATGTTACCAGCATAAAAACAGATATACAAAACACCAGAATAATACAGAGAGCCCAGACATACACCCTTGCATATATAGTCAAATGATTTTTGACAATAATTCTAAGACCATTCAATGGGGAAATAAGTTTTTCAACAAATTGTGTGGGGGAAAACTGGATATCCACATGAAAAATAATGAAGTTAGACCCTTAACTTATACCACAGATAAAGAAAATTGATCAAAGACCTACATTTAAAAGCAGAAACTATGAAACTCCTAGAAGGAAGTAATATGGGGAAACCTTCATAACATTGTGTTTGGCAATAATTTCTTGGCTATGATACCAAAAGCACAGGCAATAACACAACAAAAATAGGTAAGTTGGATTTCATCAAAATAAAATACATTTGTGCATCAAATGACACTATCAAGAGAGTAAAATGTCAATGCATAGAATAGAAGAAAATATTCGCAAATCATATATCTGGTAAAGGCTTAACATTCAGGATATATAAAGGACTCCTACAAGTCAACAGTAATAAAGCAAGCAACCCAATTCAAAAATGGGCAAATGACTTTAATAGACATTTCTCTAAATAAGATATACAGATGACCAATAAGCATATGGAAAGATGCTCTACATCACTACTTATCAGAAAAGTACAAATTAAAACTACAATGAGATAGCACGTTGCATCCATTAGAATGTCTATTATCAAAACCACAGAAAATAGTAAGTGTTGGCAAAGATGAGGAGAAATTGGAACTCATAAAATGCTTGTGGGCATGTAAAATGGTGCAGCCACTGTGGAAAACAGTTCCTCAAATAATTAAACATAAAATTAACAAAGACAACAGCAATTTCACTTCTGTCTATATAAGCAAAAGAAATAAAAGCAGTGACTTGAATAAATACTGGCACACTTATGTTTATAGCAGTATTATTCACAATAGTAAAGAAATGGAATCAACCCAAATGCCTATAAATGGATGACTGGATAAGCAAATTATGGCCTATCCATACAATAGAATATTATTGAACCTTAACTAGGAAGGAAATTTGGACAATTGCTACAACATGGATGGATCTTGAAACATTATGCAAAGTGAAATAAACCAGACAAAAAAGGACACATACTGTATGATTCTACTTATATAAAGCCCCAAAAGTAGTCAAATTCATAGAGCCAGAAAACAGAATGGTGTTGCCAAGAGCCAAGAAGGGGGAATGGAAAGTTATTGTTTAATTGGCACAGAGTTTCAGTTTGAGAAGACAAAAAGGTTCTAGAGTTGGATGGTGTAATGGTTAATATAAAGTGTTAACTTGATTGGATTGAAGGATGCAAAGTATTGTTTCTAGGTGTGTCTGTGAGGGTGTTGCCAAAGGGATTAACATTTGAGTCACTTTACTGGGAGAGGCAGACCCACCCTCTATCAGGGTGGGCACCATCTAATCATCTGCTAGTGCAGCTAAGATAAAGCAGGCAGAAGAAGTTGGAAAAGTGCAGACTTGCTGTCTTCTGGCCTTCGTATTTCTCCCGTGCTATTTGCTTTCTATTGTCAAACATCAGACTCCAAGTTCTCCAGCTTGTGGACTCTCGGACTTACACTAGTGGTTTGCCAGTGGCTCTTGGGCCTTTGGCCACAGACTGAAGGCTGCACTGTTGGGTTCCCTACTTTTCAGGTTTTAGGGCTTGGACTGATCCATCACTGGCTTCCTTTTTCCTCAACTTGCAAATGGCTTACTATGGGACTTTACCTTGTGATCATGTGACTCAGCTATCCTTAATAAGCTCCCTTTCATATATACATATATCCTATTAGTTCTGTCCCTCTAGAGAACCCTGACTAATACAGATGGTGTTCATGATTGCACAAAAATGTGAATGTACTTAATGTCATTCATTGAACGCCACACTTAAAATGGTTAAAATTGTTAATTTTACGTTACATAAATTTTAAAAATAACAAAACATAACTGCAGATTTGATATTGCACAGAGCATGATACAGCATGATTAAATAAGAATTCAATAACAAAAACTAAAGACTGTCCAAATGTACGGAAATTAAGCAACACAATTCTAGCCAATTCATAGATTAATCAATAAATCAGCATAAATCTTAAAATATTTTAAAGTAAATGATTATAAAAATATGACAGGTCACAATGTGTGAGATGCAACAAAAGCTGAAAGATTATTTATAGCTTTTAATGCATATTTTAGAAAGAAAAAATAAATTATCTGTTTCCAACTAAAAAAAGCAGAAAAAGCACAGCAAAAAAGCTTAAGAAAAATAAAGGAAAAAGTAATGTAAATATAATGTCAGAAATGTAAAACAGATATATAATAGAGAAAATTCAACAAAAGCAAACATTTATTATTTTATAATAAAATTAATAAACCCATAGGAAGATTGACCAAGAAATAGACAATGCATGGATTACCAATATCAGAAATGAAATAAGATTCATCTTTAGGATCCTGAATACATTAAAGGATAAAAAGAGCACATTATAAGCAACTTTATGTTAATAAAGTTGACACATAAAATAAAAAAATTATTTAAAGAGATAATTTGCTAAAATGAATACAAAAAGAAACAAAGTTTAAATAGCAAGATGATTTATTAAAGAAATTAAATCTGCAGTTATACAAAGAAAATTCTAATCCTGAATGGTTTCCCTGGTAAACTCTTCCAAACATGTAAGAAAGAAATAATACAAATCTTACACAAATTCTTATAGATAAGATAAATTAAAAATAAATACCTTCCAACAGTTTGTATGAAGCTAGTATAACCATAATATGAAAACCTGACAAAGATATTTCAAGAAAGGAAGACTATTGGCCATATTAAACTTGGATGTAAAAATTCAAATATATTAGCAAATATATATATTAGCAAATATAATCCAGTGGTACATATAAAGCATAGTGCATCATGACCAAGTAAAATTTATTCAGAGAACGCTAGGTTGGTTTAACATTTGAAAATCAATCACTATAATTCTGCATATTAACATAATAAAGGAGAAAACATAAGATTATCTCCATAGATGCAGATAGAATATTGAGAACATTGGACAGCTATTTATGGTAAAGTCCTCAGAAAGTTAGAAGAAAGACATTTCTTTAATGTGGTAAATAATGTCCAATGAAATTTAAAGATATTATCCATTTTAATGGTAAAATATTAAAACTCCCTGAGGTTACTACTAATCAAAGATGCCAACCATTATCCCTTCTATTTATTATTGAATGAAGATTGTAGTCAATGCAATAAGACATTGAAAAAATAATAAAAGAATCACAGATAACTTGTAAGTATATGTATAAAATCTTTAAAGATCTGGAAACTATTATAATTAATAAAATAATATAACCAAATCAATGAGTACAAGATTAATACAAAATATCAGTTTTTTCCATATACTGGCAAAATAAATAGGAAATTGTATTTTTAAAATACCATTTAAAATACAAAATATTAAATAACTTGTTAATATTTCTACAGAAATATACACAAGAATTCTACACTAAAAACTATAAAATATCACCAAGAAAAACTGATAACAACCTGAATAAATCCAAGGTCATGGATAAGAGGACTTCATATTGTTATAATGTCAGTTCTCCAAAAATTTATCTATAGATTCCAATCAAAATCTCAACAGGCTTTTTATTGTGTCCAGTGAGCTGATTTTAAAATTTATATAGAAATGCAAATGGCAAAGAATAACCAAGGCAACCTGGAAGAACAAAGCTGGAGAATTTATACTACAAAAGTCATGGCCTCTTATTGAAATTTAATAAAGTTTAATATTGACACAAGAATAAACAAATAAAACAACAGACAATCTAAGAGGGTCCACAAATAGATGCATACCTGTATTGATCATCTAGTATATGATAAAGTTGAAACTACATAGCACTGTGGAAAGTATGGTTTTTCAGTAAATGAGTCACAGGGTCAATATGATATCCAACATAGGGATTAATTTTTGCTCTTACATGACATCATAAAAAGGCCAGATAAACAGAGGACCTAAATATCAAAGAATTTCCATAAAAATACAAATATCAAAGAATTTCTTTAAAAAATAGAAAATTTACAGGAAAGTATATAAAGACACCTTTATGACTTTGGAGTAGACACATATTTTCAAACAAGACATTAAGATTACCAATGATAAATAGAAAAATGATAAATTGGACTATATTATGACTTAAACTTCTGTTCATCAGAAGATGCCAATAGGAAGAGTGAATAGATAACCCACAAAGTGGGAAAAGGTATTTACAAAACATATTCCCCTCAAAAAAGGTTTAGATCCAGAATATATAAAGAGCTTTTATCAAATAAATAGGAAAAGAGAAAATCTTTTTTTAAATGAGCAAAAAACTCAAATAAGTACCTTACAGAAATGATATTTAAATTGGGAGTGGGTGCTGAGCTTCATTAGTCATCAACAGAAATTAAAAGTAAAACCAGAACTTTATAACACTATATACCCTGTAGAATGGCTAAATTGAAAAAGAAAAATGATGCTGTTGTAAACATTCTTATTCTACTAATTGGGTGGAAATATACAATTTATCTGTTGGATATATACTTATTAGTGTAAAGACTGTCTCAAAAGTACACATGTTATTTTTTGTATAAACTTCCAAACTGTTTTCCAGTGTTTATACCAACTTGCCTTCCCACAGTTTATGAGAGTTCTAGTAGCTCTTGAAATGTGTCTCGATAGCATTCATAATAAGCAAGCAGTAGATAAATGGATTCTAGTATGTTCACAAAATGGAATGCTATAAAGCAAGGAAAATGAACAAATTGCAACTACACACAAAAATATGGGAATCTAGGCACAAAAGATTACATATTATATTATTTTATTAATGTAAAGTTTAAAAAACTAATCTGCATTTTTAGAAGTCAGGTTAGTGATTACTCTGATGGTGGCGGGAAAGAAGTGTATAGTGACAGGAAGTATAAATTTTGGTAAGTGCAAAGAAGGATGGGAAAGGTTAAAATATTATTGGTGGAAAGTGAGCATGTGAGCACAGACTTTGGTGTCACAGAGAAGAAAGAGCCCAGGCTTTGGGTTTTTACCAAAAGGGATGTAAATCTTCACTCTTTTACTAGCTGGTTAACCCTAAGCAAGTTACTTAACACTCTAATATTCAAGTATTCACTTATTAACACAGAGATGAGAATCCATACTTTACATTGATTTTCTGTGCATTAAGGAAAATAGAACTTAGGTAAAAAGAACTTAGTTTCATGGTTGGCATGTGATAAATTGTCAACAAATGGTAGCAGTTACTATTTTTGGTAACAGAAATTAATGTGTCACACAGCGTATGATAATGTTAACCTTTTCCTGTCTGTTGTAAATGATGTGTGCTGTAAAGAAAAGAGCTATATGGATAGATAAACTGCAACTAGAGTGTAAAGAGCAGGGATAAAACTTGATATTTTAGGCACTGGAAAGCCATTGTAGATTTTTAAGCATGTGGACAACATAATTCATTCTTGTGTTTTATTGCAAGGTTGTTTTGGCAATGAATATACAGAGGAGACTGGAAAGTAGGCAGTGGCTTCTGAAGTTTAAGTTGGTAAAAGAAACTTGCTTGGAAATCCAGATTGACTATAATCAATCCTAAAACTAGGATTATGATAAGGTAAATACAGTGGTAAGACAAATATATATTTGGAGGAAGAATCAACAGAGTTCCTTGAAAGATTATATTGAAAAGATGACAGAGATTAAATATACTGAGGTGACTCTGTAGTTACTAATGTGGTAGCATAATTTTATCATTTATAAAAATATAGAAAATAATAGGTAATTTTGGAAAAGATGCTAATTTTATTTTGGAGCATATGGAATTTGAAGTGATTAGCCAGGAGTGGGTTTTCTATAAGCTGTCAACAAAAGAATTTTCACATAAACCTCCTTTATGTATGTGTGTGTCTTATTTTTTACTGTTTTGCATTCTGCCAAGTTCTTGCTATTATTTTCCACAGTTTTTACTCCAGGGTTTTTTGCTGAAGATTATTTGGAAGGTCAAGCTGTATAGATTTGGTACTTTTTAGGTGTGGAAATTAGATCTGAATTAACATGAGGAACTACTTAGAGAGGAAGCCCCAAAGACTGCTTATTTGTGCCCAACCAGCCAGCTCCTGCAGAGCAGGTCTTTACTACACCACCACAGGAATTGTGTCAATACTTGAAGATCCCACTGTCACATCTTACATTCAACATGAATAAAGAAAGCTGCTTCCAATTCCAGATTGCACAGTCTGATTCCACAATCACGAATATTTTCCCCATTAGTTGCTACCAAGGTAAACTTCATTTAAAATTGGTTTATAGACTGACTTCAAGAAACATAATGTAATGATGCATGATGACCTAAACAAATGGATAGCAGATATTCTCTTCACATACCACTAATAATTCTTGGTAAAAATTTTCAGTTTCAGGAAACCATGGGCATATCTCTCCCTCTCCCCTCAACCAAGTCTTTCTCTTTGTTTCTCTGTCTGCAAATCAGAGAAAAACTAAATTTCTCACAGGAGTGCCACCAAAACAATAAGGCTGATTGATATCAAGAATTCATCCAGAGTTTATCCTACAATGATAATGTGCTATGTGTTGTTCGAGAAGCTTAAAGTACAAAGATAACTACTTCCAGTTTAAAAAGTCCTTCAACCATTCCATGAAATGAGATGCCCTGTTGACTGAACAGAACCATTATTGACACGCAAAGAGAGCCATCTATACATCTAAGTGGTGCATGAGTATGTATAAACCCTATAATATATATACTCATCAGATAGGCATGCTTACATCTCAGCAAAAATTGACAATCATAGTCATTAAAATCAGCTTGGGAGGATTTTTTTCTTTGCCTCTTAGTGAGATTTTCCACTCTATTCGTGCAATGGAAACAATACTTGTGCTCTCCACTCCAATCTCTTTTACCTACTCCATCACCACTACCAGAGACCACTCATTATCTGTAGCCTAAAACTATGTTTCCCTTGGGGCCTAAGGTTCTTTGCCAAATTACTTTAAATGTTTACGTTTTTTTCCTTGTATAAATAACTGATTCCAACATTTGATAATGAGTATTAATGTTGAAATAATTTAAACAATGACATAGGATTCTACCCTACTCCCTTTCAAAAGGCAGTACCACTATTTTGTTCTATCTGTACATTTTCTTTGGATGAGTCTGTGTCTGTGACAAAACCATCCTTCTTCTTTCTCCAATACAATTGCTAACACAACATTTCTATTTTTTTCTGGCTTTAGCATAGCTACTTACCTGTTAGAGGATAGGATGAAGAAAACTTGGAGGACTGGGATCTGAAACAAACTCTACACCTGGATGAGAAACACACATTTGGACCAACTCAGTCAATGGTGCTGTGAAGACAATCCATCATCCAACGTATAGCATTCAAAGTGAGTAATAGCTATACTTTGAAACCTAGGGAAGCATGCCTATAGGCAGCCATGTGCTTCAACTAATGGATGGATAACAGCTATAGGGTAGTGATACTCAAAGTCTGGGTAAGCAAGAGGCAGAGTGGAAGTTATCCAATACATAGTAGAGCTATAGTCACCGTGCAAAGGTTCAGTAACAGGAATTAAGGCAGGAGGATAGAAATCAAAGCAAAGGCAAGACCCAGATACAAGAGTATTAGGCCAGCTACAAAGCCAAATGACTCAAGCAGAAGAATATCAACTAAATCATATACTTAAAAAAATCAGTTGCAATGGAGAAAGTTCACCAGTAGTAGGGGTAAACTGACTAAGTCTCAGAGTGCTGAAAAACAGCTATTTGTACATGTTATCATCTGGATAGAATTTTCCCTAGAGAAACTGATAGAAGTGAACGTAGAGGAAGGCTAATTTTTTAAGACAGGGGTCAGAAAACTTTTCTGTAAACAGCCCAACAGCCAATATTTTCGACCTAAGGACAATGCAGTTACAACTATTACACTCTGCCATCACAATGGGAAAGCAAGCATAAATGTAAACAAACAAACTTCTATGACTTTTTTTTAAGTTCTGAAATACATGTGCATAATGCGCAGATTTGTTACATAAGTATACATGTGCCATGGAGGTTTGCTGCACTTATCAACCCGTCATCTAGGTTTTAACCCCACATGCATTAGGTATTTGTCCCAATTCTCTCCCTCCCCTGGTCCCCCACTCCCAGACAGGCCCAGGTGTGTGTTGTTCCCCTCCTTGTGTCCATGTGTTCTAATTATTCAACTCCCACTTATGAGTGAGAACATGCAGTGTTTGGTTTTGTGTTCCTGTGTTAGTTTGCTGACAATGATGGCTTCCAGCTTCATCTATGTCCCTGCAAAGGACATGATCTCATTCCTTTTCATGCCTGCGTAGTATTCCATGGTGTGTACATGCCACATTTTTTTTTTATCCAGTCTATCATTGATGGGCATTTGGACTGGTCCAATGTCTTTGCTATTGTAAATACTGCAGCAACAAACATGCATGTGCATGTATCTTTAGAGTAGAATGATTTATAATCCTTTGGGTATATACCCAGTAACGGGATTGTTAGGTCAAATGGTATTTCTGGTTCTAGATCCTTGAGGAATTGTCATATTGTTTTCCACAATGGTTGAACTAATTTACATTCCCACCAACGTGTAAAAACATTCCTGTTTCTCCACAGCCTCACCAGCATCTATTGTTTCTTGAATTTTTAATAATCACCATTCTGACTTGTGTGAGATGATATCTCATTGTGGTTTTGATTTGCATTTCTCTAATGGTCAGTGATGATGAGCTTTTTTTCATATGTTTCTTGATCACGTACATATCTTCTTTTGAGAAATGTCTGCTCATATCCTTTGCCCACTTTTTGATGGGGTTGGTTGTTTATTTCTTGTGCATTTGTTTAAGGTCCTTGTAGATTCTGGATATTAGACCTTTGTCAGATGGATAGATTGCAAAAATTTTCTCCCATTCTGTAGGCTGTCTGTTCACTCTGATGCTAGTTTCTTTTGCTGTGCAGAAGCTCTTTAGTTTAATTAGATCCTGTTTGTCAATTTTGGCTTTTCTTGCAATTGCTTTTGGTGTTTTAGTCATGAAGTCTTTGCCCATGCCTATGTCCTGAATGGTATTGCCTAGTCTTTCTTCTAGGGCTTTATGGTTTGGGGTTTTACATTTAAGCATTTAATCCATCTTGAGTTAATTTTTGTATAAGGTGTACGGAAGGGGCCCAGTTTCTGTTTTCTGCATTTGGCTAGCCAGTTTTCCCAGCACCATTTATTAAATAGGGAATCCTTTCCCCATTGCTTGTTTTTTGCAGGTTTGTTGAAGATCAGATGGTTGTAGATGTATGGTGTTATTTCTGAGATCTCTGTTCCGCTCCATTGGTCTATAGGTCTGTTTTGGTACCAGTACCATATTTTATTGGTTATTGCACCCTTGTAGTATAGTTTGAAGTCAGGTAGTGTGATGCCTCCAGCTTTGTTCTTTTTGCTTAGGATTGTCTTGGCTATATGGGCCATTTTTGGTTCCATATGAAATTTAAAGTAGGTTTTCTAATTCTGTGAAGAATATTAATGGTACTTGGATGGGAACAGCATTGAATATATAAATTACTTTGAGCGATATGGCCATTTTTACAATATTGATTCTTTCTATCCATGAGGATGGAATGTTTTTCCATTTGTTTGTGTCCTCTTCTATTTCATTGAGCAGTGGTTTGTAGTTCTCCTTGAAGAGGTCCTTCACAACCCATGTGAGCTGTATTTCAAGATATTTTATTCTCTTTGTAGCAATTGGGAATGGAAGTTCATTCATGATTTGGCTCTCTGCTTGTCTATTGTTGGTGTATAGGAATGCTTGGGATTTTTGCATATTGATTTTGTATCCTGAGACTTTGCTGAAGTTGCTTATCAGCTTAAAGAGTTTTTGAGCTGAGTTTTCTAAATACAGAATCATGTCATCTGCATACAGAGACAATTCATTTCCTTTCTTCTTATTTGAATACCCTTTATTTATTTCTTTATTTCTCTCTCCTGATTACTCAGACCAGAACGTCCAATACTATGTTGAATAGGGGCAGTAAGAGAGGGCATTCTTGTCTTGTGCCATTTTTCTAAGGGAATGCTTCCCACTTTTGCCCATTCAGTATGATACTGGCTCTGGGTTTGTCATCAACACCTAGTTTATGTTCCATCAATACCTAGTTTATTGAGAGTTTTTATCATGAAGGGATGTTGAATTTTATTGAAGATCTTTACTGTATCTATTGAGATAATCATGTGGCTTTTGTCATTCATTCTGTTTATGTGATGGATTACGTTTATTAATTTGTGTATGTTGAACCAGCCTTGCATCCCAGGGATGAAGTCGACTAGATCATGGTGGATAAGCTTTTTGATGTGCTGGTGGATTCAGTTTGCCTGTACTTTATTGAGGATTTTCATACTGATGTTCATCAGGGATATTGGCCTGAAGTTTTCTTTTTTCATTGTGTCTCTGTCAGCTTTTAGTATCAGGACAATGCTGGCCTCATTAAACGAGTTAGGGAGGAGATCCTCCTTGTCAATTGTTTGGAATAGTTTCAGAAGGAATGGTACCAGCTCCTCTTTGTACCTCTGGTAGAATTTGGCTGTGAATCTGTCTGACCCTGGGCTTTCTTTTTTTTTTTTTTTTTTTTGGTTGTTAGGCTATTAATTACTGCCTCTATTTCAGAACTTGTTGTTGGTCTATTCAGGGATTTGATTTCTTCCTGGTTTAGTAGTGGGAAGGTGTTTGTGTCCAGGAATTTATCCATTTCTTCTAGATTTTCTAGTTTATTTGCATAGAGGTGTTTATAGTATTCTCTGATGTTAGTTTGTATTTATGTGGGGTCAGTGGTGATATCCCCTTTATTATTTTTTATTGTGTCTATTTGATTCTTCTCTCTTTTCTTCTTTATTAGACTAGCTAGCAGTCTATCTATTTTGTTAATTTTTTCAAAAAACCAGCTGCTGGGTTCATTGATTTTTTTGGAAGCATTCTTTGTGCCTCTATCTTCTTCAGTTCTGCTATGATCTTAGTTATTTCGTGTCTTCTACTAGCTCTTGGATTTGTTTGCTCTTGCTTCTCTAGTTCTTTTATTTTTATTTTTATCATTATACTTTAAGTTCTGAGATACATGTGCAGAACGTTCAGGTTTGTTACATATGTATACACGTGCCATGGTGGTTTGCTGCACCCATCAACCCGTCATCTACATTAGGTATTTCTCCTAATGCTATACCTCCCCAAGCCCCCTATTCCCCAAGAGGCCTCAGTGTGTGATGTTCCCCTCCCTGTGTCCATGTGTTCTCATTGTTCAATTCTCACTTATGAGTGAGAACATGTGGTGTTTGGTTTTCCGTTCTTGTGTTAGTTTGCTGAGAACGATGGTTTCCAGCTTCTTCCATGTCCCTGCAAAGGACATGAACTCTAATTCTTTTAATAGTGATGTTACAGTGTCGATTTGAGGTCTTTCAAGCTTTCTGATGCGGCCCTTTGGTGCTATAAATTTCCCTCTTAACACTGCTTTAGCTGTGTTGTCTCTTTGTTCTCATTGGTTTCAAAGAACTTCTTGATTTCCACCTTTACCCAAGAGTCATTCAGGTGCAGGTCATTCAATTTCCATGTAGTTGTGCAGTTTTGAGTGAATTTCTTAGTTCTGAGTTCAAATTTGATTGCACTGTGGTATGAGAGACTGTTATGATTTTTTTTTTAATGTTCAAAAAACAGGTAGTGGGTCTGATTTGGCCCACAGGCTATAGTTTTTAAGCCCTCTTTTAGGGTGACATTTAATGATATCAGGTGAAAGGAGAAATAAGCTTAACAACAGTGGGGCAAAGGCCAGGCCAAATACTCTTCTCACTTTAAACAATGAATTGGGCTTAAGACCACAGTCAGCCTTTTCTTTTTTCAATCCTTCCTAACTCTACCAAAGGACTGACTACTCTCAAATACTCCTATTGAGTCTTTGTAATTGAATAGGTCTGTTCATTTATATAATACTTAGAATAATATAATTAACTTAAAAAGACAATTATCTAAGAAAATAATTGAACTAATAACCAAAAAGCACACTAGATTCCACTATTTTACCTCTTTACATACCTGTGTTTCCTTTCTCTAGTTTCATGATTGCAATGTAACAAAATCCTTCTTCAAAGAAACTGCATAACCTTTGCTTGTAAATTCTTTACAACATAGCTATGGCCTAGTCCTTTCAGATGACTGTATAAGTAGGAAAATGTTCTTACAGAAAATTAAGGCTACTTCTTATTTTGAAGCTTTAAGTAACATAGGTCAGAAGATATAGGTCAGTAAAGGAGATACAGAAACTGCAAATTCTCAGAGAGCCCTAAAATGTTTTCTGAATAATTTATTTGGCTGAAATCATGTGGTGACCTATAGGCTGCAAAATGTAAATCATATGATCCTACTATACTATCTTCTGGTTTGGCTTAAACGTAGAAAATCCTGACTAATACAGTACATAATGATTTTAAAAAATACTGAATTTCCCAGAGGAAAATATAATAATAAGCTCTTTGGCTAGGACTAAATAATATTGAAAATATACATTTTCATGCTTTCCTAACATTATATAGATTGTGCAGCCAGTCAATCGATGTTATTCTGTTATCTCAGTTGCATTTACTTCTTTGGAGTCAAGACCTTTGAATAAAGTAGTTCTACAATAAAAAGAGTCCATCCCACGCTTTAAGTGACACTGGTGCTTATGGGAGAAAGCCATTGTGAGTTGACAGGTTTGTACCCAGTCTTTCAACCAAACAGCAACCACTGGGAGTTGACAGGTTTGTACCTATTCTTTCAACCAAACTGCAGGTATCATGTTCAATAAAGCTGCCAGCCTTTTCACTGAAAGTGTATTTATAGGCAGAAAAATGACTATTAAAATGACTCCATATGGAGTCTTGGGGCTCCATGTTTATTCTGTTTCAGTGATTTCCAGATCAAATTTGCTCAGTTTACAAGTAAAAAGATTTTCTTCCTAGCTCTCGGTCCAGGAAATTCCCATTAGGATAAAAACATAGCTGTATTCACTCAACCTCTGACACTATCACTTGGAATGACATTTCTGCAAACTGAGTTTCAGACAAAATCATATTGAAGTATAAACCAAAAGCTACATCAGTTTTACCAACTTCCCCGCCACTTATAATACATTTGTTGCCTTCTATTATTGTGGAAATACCCACCCTGTCCCTTTACCCCAAGTAAAAATAATATTTTAAATGACAGTGAAGAGCCCAAATTCTTAAATGTGGTATCATATAGATCATTTGTCCCATAACTCTTAACACATGGTAGAATTCAGATTAGATTCTTACACATAATGTAACTACATTTCTAGCAAGTTCTTAGGCTATACAGCATACATTGAAGTAATCGCCACCAAAGATTCAGTTAATAGTTGTATTAGTCAGAGTTCTGTAAAGGGAAAGAAGTAATAAGATATATGTATACATGAAGGGGAGTTTATTAAGGAGAATTGATTCACACGATCACAAAGCGAAGTCCCATGATAGGCCATCTGCAAGCTGAGTAGCAAAGAATACAGTCTGAGTCTCAAAATCTCAAAAGTAGGGAACCTGACATTGCAGCTTTCAGTCTGTGGCTGAAGGCCAAGAGCCCCTGGCAAACTACTGGTATAGGCCCAAGAGTCCAAAAGCGGAAGAACTTGGAGTCTGTTGTTCGAGGGCAGGAAGTATCCAGCACAGGATAAAGATGAAAGCAAGAAGACTCAGCAAATCTGCTCTTTCCAACTTATTCTGCCTGCTTTGTTCTAGCTGCACTGGCAGCTGATTAGATGGTGCCCACCCAGACTGAGGACAGGTCTGCCTCTCCCAGTCCACAGACTGAAATGTTAATCTCCTTTGGCACCACCCTTACAGATACACCCAGGAATAATACTTTGCATCCTTCAATCCAATCAAGTTGACACTCAATATTAACCATCACAATAGTGTTATAGCTGAATGTCTGATTGAAACTTTTGAAAAGACCTATCTAAAATATGCTAGACCAGAATTATTAATGGCATTAAATACAGAATCCCTGCTTAGTGGTCCATATCTAAAAATTCAGCCTGATCCAACTTTACGTTCCTTCCACCATTATCCCACACCCTTAGTATCCATTCCCATGCCTGTTCTCCAGATTT
Source organism: Nomascus leucogenys (assembly GCF_006542625.1). Taxonomy (NCBI): domain Eukaryota; kingdom Metazoa; phylum Chordata; class Mammalia; order Primates; family Hylobatidae; genus Nomascus; species Nomascus leucogenys. Next base: position 87,110,337 of record NC_044406.1, read on the forward strand.
CTGCTTATATAAATTAGAAAACTGAAACAGTTGTTTTGGAGTATAACACACTTTCTCATGGGTCACTAACTAGTATACTCTCTCTGGTCCCTCTTTTATAGACAGTATTTTGTGAAATTTGATGAGTTAAAAAGGAAAAAAAGTATATGTGATTCTTTCACATTGTTATTGCTCTTAGAATTTTTGGGCTATTTTCACACATATACAAAGACTAACAATAAATACTTTCCATAGACTGTGATACTCGCTCTGCATAAAATTTTAAAACACTGGCTCAACCATTTTATATAAAAAGCCAACTGACAATCCTTTAAAAAATCTCAAAATAAGGACCATATGGCTGCATATGGCTGCACAGTTACTTAATATAACTGGTGTATTAATTTTCTATCATTGTGTAACAAATTACCACAAAATAGTAGCTTAAAACACCACTGATTTATTAGTTCATAATTCTGTAGAAGTCTGGCAAACTATGATTGGGTTCTCTGGATAGAATTTCACAAGGCTAAAATCTAGGTATTTGGCTTGAGTTTTTATCTGGAGGTGCTGGGGGAAATTTTCATTCCAAGCTCATGAATGTTATTCACACTATTCAGTTCCTTGTGGTTTTAGACTGTGGTCTCCAATTTTTTTTTATATATACTTTAAGTTCTGGGGTACACATGCAGAATGTGCCCTTTTGTTACATAGGTATGCATGTGCCATGGTGCTTTGCTGCACCCATCAACCAGTCATCTACATTAGGTATTTCTCCTAATGTTATCCCTCCTCTAGCCCCCCACCCACTGACAGGCCCCAGTGTATGATGTTCCCCTCCCTACGTCCATGTGTTCTCATTGTTCAATTCCCACTTATGAGTGAGAACATGCGGTGTTTGGTTTTCTGTTCTTGTGTTAGTTTGCTGAGAATGATGGTTTCCAGCTTAATCCATGTTCCTGCAAAGGACACAAACTCATCCTTTTTTATGACCGCATAGTATTCCATGGTGTATATGTGCCACATTTTCTTTATCCAGTCTAGTATTGATGGGAGGTCCGCATTTATTTACTGGCTGTCAGCTGAGTGTCACTCTCAACTACTAAAGGTCATTTACATTTTTTGCATCATGTCCCTTTCCATATTCAAGCTAGCAATGACAGGTTAAGATGTTCTCATGTTTCAAACCTCTGACATCTTTTATAACTAGCCAGAGAAAACGCTGCTTTAAAGGGTTTATGTGATTATGTCAGGATCTCCCAGATAATTTCCCTATCTTAAGGTTGACTATGCCATATAACACAATCTAATCACAGAAGTAAGATTCATAATATTTACATCCCAGGTACTGTGCAGGATGCGTATATGGTGGCGGAGGAGGTTAGTGGTAAATTGTGGGTGCCATTTTAGATTTCCATCTACCACACTTCGGAAAATTGGACTTAGTATTATTATTTCATTTAATAAATAGTTTGTAATCCCCTACTATGTATAAGGTGCTGTTCTATTTGAGGAGTTATTACTTTCAACCAGAAATTAAGGTTTACCTTATTTTATAATTCTGTAACAATGTATGACAGTGTCTTAGAACACAACTTTGGTATGAAACAGACCAGAGTTGAATCTCACTTATATCATTACTGGCTGCATAATCTTGGATGCGTTATCTGAGCTTGTTTCTTTGTACAAAAAGTGAGAGTAATACTAGTATGTATTTCACAGGGTTGCTGTAAGAATTAAGTGAGATAATGGCTGCAAAGAATTCATTAATAGTACAATATTAACATACCAATCACTGAATAAATGGTAATAAGAAGTGCTGTTACATGACTTTTGAAACACATATGACAATTTGGCTATGGGGTATTTATATGTTTTTTCTTTGCAAGATCAGGCAAAATATACTTTATATTCCCAGTTTTTTCTTTCACTGTAAACTCCACTGGAAGATATGTTGATATTCGTGTTTATGGCAATGCCTTCAGGCACCAGTTACTATAATATACATCAAAATTACCATTAACTGAGGCCAATAATACTGACCCTTTATCTGAAGAGAATGGCGGCTCTGTAGTGCTTGGATTATCTCAGTTCAACATTTCTTTAGCTAAGTGGTCTCTGAAGGATCATTCTTCCTCTTAATATAATAGAAATTAGAAAAATACACACACATGCACACATGCACACACACGTGCTCACTATGCTCATCATAATTGTACCTCAGTATCAAAGAAGGAATGATGAGAATCTAACCACAATACTGAAAACACCAGTCTCTCATTTTAGCTGATAGATTAGAAAACTTCTCAGTAAGTTTTAAAAATGGCTACTTTCTACCACTAAGCACCTAGTCTATGAGAAATCAAATTTACTAAAAGATAAATTTAACAAAGTTCACATTTGACAAAGTACAGGGAAATGTACAAAAGGCAAGGCTTGGCCGAGCAATTTATGAGTTTTCACTAATGGAGAACTATTCTAAAATCAAAGTCATACTTGTTTACCGTCTTTATACAGATAGGCCAACAACCAACTGCCACATCTTAAACTCTTGAAACAAATATTTTCCATATGGCCTTAGAGAAATGGAGTTGTTACATAAGTTAGGAAGGATGATCCTTTATATTTATCCAGAAATTTAATAACGCAGAATATTGATCATCTAATTTAAAAACTGACATTAAAAGAAGCACGGATCACATTATTGTTCTCATTTTCATCATAATTTTGCTTAAGGCTGAGGTTATAATGAGGGAGTGTCTGCAGCTTACATTTGGTGGCATCAGGGCCTATTACAGTTTTAATTTGCTGATTGCATTTATTTACAACAGAGCTATTCCAATAAACATGTGCCAATGGTTTGTTACCAGGGAGATGGTTAGTTACCAGGGAGATTCAAAATTGGTAAAAGTCTATTGAAGATGAAGCTCCAATACAATGGCATTAAATACATTTACACGTATCAATACTAATGTGCAGTATTTGAAGTGTGAGTATTCTATTGATGACAGCCAATCTCTACCCCAATATCCTCCAGATACTCATAGCCCACTTGGAGTCTTCAAACAGGCACTGAGGCGCATAGACAGTCAACTCCATATCTTAGTCATCAAATTAAAGATTTGGTGAATAACAACAGCACTGCAAGCTATTTCTTGAGATAACTCTATAGAATTTGAGGCAGTTCAAAGCAGTCCCTACCCAGTGGGTTAGCCAATCTAATTAAGCACCTAATTTTGAAAATCGAGCCCTCGATTTTATTGCATACTAAGCAGATGGCTTATTGCAAAATGGGGGTGGGAAGAGGTGGGAATGAAAACTTAAAAACTTAACAAAAGTTACTTGATAAGTCACTCTGACAGTAAAAACTAGCAGAAATCAGATAACAATATAAACTATGACTTAATGCTGACCTTTGAGAGTGGCCAGCACACTAAAAATAAGTCATTTTAATTAAATACAGATAATTTAAGAGAAATCATATGCTTCTGGCCTAACATAGGTGGATTAGGAAAAGGGCATATTATTAGTCATTAGTACTTTTCATTAATAATTTCTGGTTCTCCTTCTGGACAAATGGCAGAATTATACTTCCTGTCTCCTTGGAATTAGATGTGGCCTTGTGACTCATTTTGATCAGTGAAATGGTGACCTGTGGCATTTTCAGATGGAAGCTTTAAGAGCCAGTGTGAGACTTACTGACTTCTTTCCTTTTCTTTGCTACAGTGACTGGCAATGTTTGGGATTGCAGAGGCTCCAGTAGCCTGGGAAGGTGAGAAATAAACTTTGATACTTTAAGCCACCAAAACATTGGGATTGTTTGTTTCCAAAATATCCTCCTGGCCTATCCTAATTGCTACAGAAACCATTGAGCCGATTTCCAGGCGAAGAAATGATAAGATAACTAGGATGAAGCCTTATTTCTACATATGAGGAAGATGGGCACAACATCCAGCTCTTTCCTTAACTTTGGACCAAAAAAAAAAAAAAAAAAGCCTCCTGAATCTGGATCCAAAAGTTGTTGTACACACTTGCGTAAGTTGATTAGTGCTTGTAGTTTATGCTTTTATGCAATATTTGCATTGGAGAGAGAGTTTCAAGTAAAATTAATAATAAAACATACAGCAAATTTATTTAAAGTCCTCCTCGAATATTAAGTCATAGGACCAAAGTCATACATATAACTGTTTTGGTTGTATCATACAGCTATTGACTTTTTTTTTCAGTTGGTATTATTTAAGACAGAAGAATCTCTCCCATGAATAGTCAATAAGTTTTTTAGAAGATGACATCATCAGCTATACCATCTTGTCTTAGGATACTGGCCTAATTTTATGCATTAAATGTAGTTGTGGAAAACACAGTCTTGGAAACTAAATGTGTACATTAGATTATATTTGCTTATTGACTTCCATTATAATTTTAGAATTTATTTCCTATTAGAAAGCATGCTTACTTGAAAATAGAATGTGAACTACATTTTCAAAGCTTAACATTCACTTTGAGTGGTATTATCTTGGTCTATGTGCATTTAACTATCTTATGAAATATCTCACAGTAAGTCTGCCAAATGGAAAAGTCATTCCTTTTTTCTATTGTTTGTTCACTGTTTCTTCAACTAACATCTACTGCATGCATTCTCTGTTCTATGGAAGATAAAAAGATAAATAACCCATGGTTCCTACCCCAGGAAAGATCATTTCATAATTATTTAGATTATATATTGAATATTAAAATTCACCATAATTATTTTATATCCTTGGAAATTCTCATTTACTCCATTAAACTTAAATTTAAAATCAAGTCACCACATTGACACTTCATGCACTCAACAGAGCTCACTAGTTAAAAAACTGTCATGAATATAATTTCCATTCTGAATTCAAGAATTTTTAAGTGATTATTACTTATTACTAGCAATAATGATAGTAAAATTTTTAAGTCTTTGGAAAGGGCAAGGCATAATATCATTCCATTTTTCTTCAATAAGTTTTACTAAAGAGTCAATAACCAAGTATTTCTATTACTGAAACACAGATAGAAATTGTGTGAACAGCAGCAGAATAGATCTTACTATAAAGAAACCAAACTTCAAAAAGCTCAAAGCATTAAGTAACATATGTACATCTAATCAGATGAAAGGTTGAGTCCAGGGACATTGTCTGAGGCAGCAAATTCAATAACAGGTATAGGCTTGTAAGCTGTAGCATACAACAGGACAGACGAGTTAAGAAAAATGGTTCTTAATCCAGTCTATCATTGTTGGACATTTGGGTTGGTTCCAAGTCTTTGCTATCGTGAATAGTGCCGCAATAAACACACGTGTGCATGTGTCTTTATAGCAGCATGATTTATAATCCTTTGGGTATATACCCAGTAATGGGATGGCTGGGTCAAATGGTATTTCTAGTTCTAGATCCCTGAGGAATCGCCACACTGACTTCCACAATGGTTGAACTAGTTTACAGTCCCACCAACAGTGTCAAAGTGTTCCTATTTCTCCACATCCTCTCCAGCACCTGTTGTTTCCTGACTTTCATTAAGAGTAAAACAATAAAAGTTGCTTGTAAATGAATTTACGTATAATAATCCCATTTTTCTATTGACTTTCACTGTAAAATTACAGATTTGTTTCTCTGCTCTCCAGAATGGTCCCAATACACAATAATATTTGAAGATGCAACAGTACTTTAATATGATACATCTAAAGGAAAATGTTCAATTTTATACAACACAGTATTTATTACATATATTTAGCATATCCTAAATGTAGTTATGAATGGAATACAAGTTCATCAGCTTTGAGGTTATATTAATATTATAACTAACAAAATTGGGAAAGATAAAGAGGAAAAGTTCATTTATTCATCTTTTACACTAGATAACTTCTGATATAAATTTGTCTCCCTGAATCTTGGCACATTATTTTACTTTGGGTGATACTTAGCTGTATTATTTGCTCACAGTTTTATAATTAACCAAAGGAGAATGGGAGCAAATTTAGGAAAATGTATGCTAATACTCAAACTCACTCACAAAGTATAAAGTAGAAAAGGTTGCTTTCATGTTTGACACAGCAGCTTAAAGATCCCAAAAAGGGGGGACATTTGAAGTAAAATGGACTCACAAGACTAAACTGAAAAGCACTGTAGCATCTATTAGAGCCTCCTCCTTCCCCATAACCCCCAGCTGGAGTACACACATCTCTCATTTCACAGGACCTGGTAACAGATTCTTATTTCTAGAAAATGAATATGTTGATCTAACATGAAGATACATATGTAAAAATAGCTTAATCCATTTTGGTACCAGTACCATGCTGTTTTGGTTATTGCACCCTTGTAGGATAGCTTGAACTCAGGAAGTATGATGCCTCCAGCTTTGTTCTTTTTGCTTAGGATTCTCTTGGCTATATGGGCTGTTTTTTGGTTCCATATGAAATTTAAAGTAGTTTTTTTCTAATTTTACGAAGAAAGTCAATGGTAGCTTGATGGGAATAGCACTGAATCTATAAATTACTTTGGGCAGTCTGGCCAGGTTCACAATAACTGATTCTTTCTATCCATGAGCACAGATACATACATAGACCAATAGAACAGAACAGAGACCTCAAAAATAACACCACACATCTACAACCATCTGACATTACACAAACCTGACAAAAACAAACAACAAGGAAAGCATTCCCTATTTAATAAATGGTGCTGGGATAACTGGCTAGCCATATGCAGAAAACAGAAACTGGACCCCTTCCTTACATCTTATACAAATATTAACTCAAGATGGATTAAAGACTTAAATATAAAACTTAAAACCATAAAAACTCTAGAAGAAAACCTAGGCAATACCATTCAGGACATAGGCATGGGCAAAGTCTTCTTGACTAAAACACCAAAAGCAATTGCAACAAAAGCTAAAATTGATAAATTACAATTTATCTAATTACACTAAAAAGCTTCTGCACAGCAAAAGAAACTACCATCAGAGTGAATAGGCAACCTACAGGATGGGAGAAAATTTTTGTAATCTACCCATCTGACAAAGGGCTAATATCCAGAATCTACAAAGAAGTCAAACAAATTTACAGGAAAAAAACAAACAACCCCATCAACAAGTGGGCGAAGGATATGACCAGACACTTCTCAAAAGAAGTCATTTATACGGTCAACAAATATATGAAACAAAGCTCATCATCACTGGTCATTAGAGCAAATGCAAATCAAAATCACAGTGTGATACCATCTCACACCTGTTAGAATGGCAATCATCAAAAAGTCTGGAAACAACAGATGCTGATGAGACTGTGGAGAAATTGGAATGTTTTTATACTGTTGATGGGAGTGTAAGTTAGTTCAACCGTTGTGGAAGAGAGTGTGGCAATTCCTCAAGGATCTAGAACCAGAAATACCATTTGGCTCAGCAATCCCATTACTTGGTATATACCCAAAGGAATATAAATCATTCTACTATAAAGACACATGTCTATTGTAGCACTATTTATAATAGCAAAGACTTGGAAGCCACCCAAATGCCCATCAATGATAGACTGGAAAATGAAAATGTGGCACATATATACCATAAAATACTAGGCAGCCATTAAAAAAGAATGAGTTCCTGTCCTTTCCAGGGACATGGATGAAGCTGGAAACCATAATTCTCAGCAAACTAACACAGGAAAACCAAACACCCCATGTTCTCACTTATAAGTGGGAGTTGAACAATGTGGACACAGGGAGGGGACATCACACACTGGGGTCTGTTGGGGGTGGGGTCAAGGGGAGGGAGAGTATTAGGACAAATGCCTAATGCATGTGGGGCTTAAAACCTAGATGACGCGTTGAAAGGTGCAGCAAACCACCACGGCACATATATACCTATGTAACAAACCTGCACGTTCTGCACATCTATCCCAGAACTTAAAGTAAATTAAAAAAAAAAAGAAATAACTTTATCCAAACAGTTACAATTCCAGGTGAAGCAACAAAAAACTAAACAGGAGTGTGTTTAATAAAATGGCAAATGGACTTGAAAACTATCTCGAAAACATTATCAACTGTTAACAAGCTGGACCAGTATACACATCTCCTAACCACTGTAGGACACTGAGGAAACAATACATTCATCAGACATTATTAATGGTGCTAGTATGACCATGTATAACATTTTCCTCACATTACACTGTGACACAGTGGTAAACACTTAGGCATATCAAAAAATAAAGGGAAGATTCAACATTGCTATGATTTAAGCATCTTGTTGTAAGAACTTGAGTATTGCTATATTAAGACTCAGACCACTCAGATATTCCCTACAGGATTGCAAGAGAAAGTTGAATGTGGCATCTACTAAAGAATAATTTTTGCTTGAGGCAATTAGTTAGATTTGAAAATCTTGAACTACCTCATCCATTAAAATCATACTATTCTATCCCTATATACATACCATTCAAAGATACATATTTGATATGTATACATACCATTCAAAGATACATATTTCACTTCTATGAAGTACCTCAAAACCAGAATCACTTTCTATAACTTGAGATTCTTTTTCCTATTTCTTGTGCATCCCCATTCTGACAATAAAATCAAGTACCTTCAAGAGCAGGCATCCTTTACTTAATATGAAAATAATTAGTTTGCAAATATTTTATCCCATTGTGTATGTTGTTTTTTTACTCTGTTGATAGTTTCTTTTGCTGTACAGGAGCTCTTAAGTTAATTAGATACCATTTGTCAAGTTTTGCTTTTGTTGCTATTGCTTTCAGTGTCTTTGTCATGAAATCTTTGTCTGTTTCTATGTTCCAGGAAGGTATTGCCTAGGTTGTCTTCCAGCGTTTTTTTTTTTTTTTTTTTTTTTTTTTTTTTTTTTTTTGAGATGGAGTCTGGCTCTGTTGCCCAGCTTCCAGCGTTTTATAGTTTTGGGTTTTACATTTAAGTCTTTAACTCATCTTGAGTTGATTTTTGTATATGGTGTAAGGAAGTACTCCAGTTTTAATTTTCTGCACATGGCTAGCCACTGATCCCAGCACCACTTATTGAATAGGGAGTCTTTTCCCCATTGCTTGTTTTTGTCAGCTTTGTCAAAGATCAGATGGCTGTAGATGTGCAGCGTTATTTCTGGGCTCCCACAAAGATCTCGTATTCGACATTTATAAAGAAATTAAACAAACTTATAAGAGAAAAACAAACAACTCATTAAAAAGTGGGCAAAGGACATGAACAGACATCTTTCAAAATAAGACACATATGTTGCCAACAAGCATATGTAAAAAAGCTCAGTGTCACTGATTATCAGAGAAATGCAAATCAAAACCACAATGAATACCATCTCACACCAGTCAGATATGGCTGTTATTAAAAAGTCAAAAAATGACAGATACTGGTGAGGTTGCAGAGAAAAGGAAATACACACTGTTGGCAGGGATGTAAATTAGTTCAACCACTGTGGAAAGCAGTGTGGCAATTCCTCAAAGAGCTAAAGAGAAAACTACCATTCAACCCAGCAATACCATTACTGGGCATATACTCAGAGGAATATGAATCATTCTACCATAAAGGCACATGCATGCAAATTTTCACTGTAGCATTATTCACATTAGCAAAGCCATGGCATCAACTTAAATGTCATCAATGCAGGATTAGATAAAGAAAATGTGGTACATAAGCACCATGGAATACTATGTAGCCATAAAAAAGATGAGATTACGTCTTTTGCAGGAACATGGCTAGAGCTGGAGGCCATTATCCTTAGCAAACTGCTGAGACCAGCTCAGTCGGGGACACCCTAACCCAGCAGCGCTAGAGGAATTAAAGACACACACACAGAAATATAGAGGTGTGAAGTGGGAAGTCAGGGGTCTCACAGCCTTCAGAGCTGAGAGCCTTGAACAGAGATTTACCCACATATTTATTAATAGCAAGCCAGTCGTTAGCATTGTTTCTATAGATAATAGACTCAGATACTCAACTGAAAGTATCCCTTATGGAAAACGAAGGAATGGGCTGAAATAAAGGGATGGGTTGAGCTAGTTATCTGCAGCAGGAGCATGTCCTTAAGGCACAAATCACTCATGCTACTGTTTGTGGTTTAAGAATGCCTTTAAGCAGTTTTCCGCCCTGGGTGGGCCAGGTGTTCCTTGCCCTCATTCCGGTAAACCCACAACCTTCCAGTGTGTGCATTATGGCCATCATGAACATGTCACAGTGCTGCAGAGATTTTGTTTATGGCCAGTTTTGGGGCCAGTTTATGGCCAGATTTTGGGGGGGCCTGTTCCCAACAGCAAACTAATGCAGGAATAGAAAACCAAATACCACTGTTCTCACTTATGATTGGGAGCTAAATGTTGAGAACTCATGAACACAAAGAAGGGGACAGCAGACACTGGGGTCTACTTGAGGATAGGGAATGCGAGGAGGGAGAGGAGCAGAAAAGATAACTATTAAGTACCAGGCTTAATAGCTGGGTGATAAAATAATCTGTACAACAAACCCCCATGACATGAGTTTACCTATACAACAAACCTGCATCATGCCCCCAAACCTAAAATAAAAGTTTAAAAAAAAAACCAAATTACTCGTCACTGGATGTCTTTCATGTATATATGAGATATGGATGTTAATAAACTTGTTTTCTCTTAAAAATATCAGAGTAAGTAATGCAATGGAAATACACATGTCCGTAATATATTTTCATTTCATTTGCAAAATAACAAACATGCCTGTAATTGCAAAAAAGAGACTAAAGGAGTGCAGTCACAGTCTCGTACTCAGTCTGGCCCACACATCGGGGAACATCTCAAAATTTTAGGTTAAAATAACATCACAGATGGGTGAAATACAAGAGCATGTTCCTGTGTAAGCATTTATAGACTACTGAAAAAGTAAGATTAGCCACAAATCATATTTTCCAAGTGTGTAGCATGTGGAATCCCTAAGCTCTTTGGACTCTGTAGCTACAAATTCATTTCTCGGAGGTGTTTCTATGGGTTTATTCCCAAGAGGACCCAGCTTCCCATTCATTTTATCAATCAGCTGTGATTAAGTAACGTAGAATTAGTATCTGTGCCAAAAGTTTCGTGAGAAATATTTGACCCATGTTAAAATACCGTTCATTAGGGTTCTAATATTTGAATTATTTTCTTTCCAATTCTGATTCAAAGCCTAAGTAAAACAACTTAACATTCAAAGGGGGCCTAAAAAAAGTGCAGCTCTTAATGCCTCTGGATCAGTGATTTTTATCCCCAGGTCCCACCTTGAGATCCTTATTTAGTTGAAGACAATCTGTAAATATAGTAGATGCAGTTGTAGAGGGCCAGCATTCCACAAGGTTAAAAATATTATTTTAGGGATCTCTTTGAGAATAAGATGAAAACTGGTTACCTTCTTACCACAAAAAAACAATAGTTTGCATATAATTTCAGTATCCTGGACACCTGTGGTCTATCCAAGGGGACCAGTTTAAGATTTGGATCTATGTCAAAGCAGATCAGTAGAATAAAACACACTGAATGTGTAAGTATTCTAGTTTTCTTCAGAAAACTTTCACAGATTTATAATTTAATATAATTGTCATCAGCCTTTACATCTTATTGATATAAAAATTGATTGCATAAAAAGTTTGTCTACTTTCCTACCAATAATTCCTATTTCTCCATATCCATGCCAGCATCTATTGTTTCTTGACTTTTTAATAATTGCCATTCTGACAGGCGTGAGATGGTATCTCATTGTGGTTTTGATTTGCATTTCTCTGATGATCAGTGATGTTGAGCTTTTTTTCATGTTTGTTGGTCATATAAATGTCTTCTTTTGAAAAGTGTCTGCTCATATCCTTTGCCCACTTTTTGATGGGGTGGTTTGCTTTTTTCTTGTAAATTTGTTTATGTTTCTTGTAAAATCTGGATATTAGACGTTTGTCAGATGGGTGGATTGCAAAAATTTTCTCCCATTTTGTAGGTTGCATGTTCACTCTGATGATAGTTTCTTTTGCTGTGCGGAAGCTCTTTAGTTTAATTAGATCCCATTTATCAATTTTTGCTTTTGTTGCAATTGCTTCTGGTGTTTTCTTCATGAAGTCTTTGCCCATTCATATGTCCTGAATGGTATTGCCTAGGTTTGCTCCTAGGGTTTTTATGGTTTTAGGTTTTACATTGAAATCTGTAATCCGTATTGAGTTAATTATTGTATAAAGTGTAAGTAAGGGGTTCAGTTTCAGTTTTCTGCATATGGCTAGCCAGTTTTCCCAGCACCATTTATTGAATAGGAAATCCTTTTCCCATTGCTTGTTTTTGTTAGGTTTATTGAACATCAGACGCTTGTAGATGTGTGGTGTTATTTCTGAGGTCTCTACTCTGTTTCATTGGTCTATATGTCTGTTTTGGTACCAGTACCATGCTGTTTGGGTTACTGTAGCCTTGGAGTATAGTTTGAAGTCAGGTAGCATGATGCCTCTAGCTTTTTTTTTTTTTTTTTCTTAGTATTGCCTTTGCTTTACCTGGTCTTCTTTGATTCCATAAGAAATTTAAGGTAGTTTTTTGTTTGTTTGTTTGTTTGTTTGTGAAGAACATCAATGGTAGTTTAATGGGAATAGCATTGAATCTATAAATTACTTTGGGCTTTGGGCATTATGACCATTTTCATGATATTGATTCTTCCTATCCATGAGGATGAAAAGTTTTGCTATTTGTTTGTGTCATCTCTTAATTCCTTGAGAAGTGGTTTGTAGTTCTCCTTGAAGAGGTCCTTCACATCCCTTGTTAGCTGTATTCAAAGTTATTTTATTCTCTTTATGGCAATTGTGAATGGGAGTTCATTCATGATTTGGCACTCTACTTGCCTATTGTTCATGTAAAGGAATGCTTGAACTATTGTGGAAGACAGTATAGCGATTCCTCAAGGATCTAGAACCAGAAATACCATTTGACCCAGCAATCCCATTATTGGGTATGTACTCAAAGGAATATAAATCATTCTACTATCAAGACATATGCACATGTATGTTTATTGCAGCACTATTTACAATAACAAAGGCATGGAACCAACCCAAATACCCATCAATGATAGACTGGATAAAGAAAATGTGGTACATATACACCATGGAATACTATGCAGCCATAAAAAGGAATTAGATCATGTCCTTTGCAGGGACCTGGATGAAGCTGGAAGCCATCATCCTCAGCAAACTAACACAGGAACAGACAACCAAATGCTACATGTTCTCACTCATAAGTGGGAATTGAACAATGAGAACACACACCAGGGCCTGTTGCGGGGTTGGGGGGAAGGGAGGGAACTTAGAGGATGGGTCAATAGGTGCAGCAAACCACCATGGCACATGTATGCTTATGTAACAAACCTGCACGTTCTGCACATGTACCCCATGGTTTTTCTTTTCAGAAGAAATGAAAACAAAAAATAAAAAAAAAAAGAGTTTGTTAACTTCTTCTGAGAAAAGATGCCTTTGTGTCTAAATTTACCCTAAATGTATCAAAATATTGAGGCTTCTAGCTCCCAATCCCTGCTTTGGAGGCTTGGGTTTACACTTCCCCCACACAACCGATGTTTGTCTACAGTAAATTTCTTCATAGTAGTGCTGCTTCCATTCCTTTTTATAACCTTCACTTTCTTCCTTCTGTAACCTTGGCACCTAAGATAATAGGTTCTCAATAAATACTTATATTTGATATAATTCATTATTTTATTAATTACAAAGGTGTAACACGTATCTTGTAGAAAATGTATAAAATATAGAAAACTGCAAAATAATAACCAACTGCAATCTCGCCCATTTTGTTTTGAGATTTTTGTCTGGAAATGTATTTTAAAAATGAATCATCCCCCTTCCTAATCCCAATTCTATTCCCAGGAGATGGCCACTGTGAATGATCCAGTATCTTTAAAGTGTTTTCTCTACTTTTATCCACACAAAAATGTATACATGCACATATACACATCTATATCCTTTTTTTACAAATAGGATTGTACTATTTTGTGCTGCAGAAATTGCTTTCTTCATCAACCAAAGTACTATGAAATTTTCTCAGTTCTGCAGATTTACCTTACTCATTTGAATTTAACACTATTTGATAAGTATTTTTGAACATACAAATTAATTCTTGGATTTGGAAAGAAATGTCTTTTGGCCAACATCTTATTTTATCATTTTAGAAATTAGCCAGACCATAAGTAAGTGGTTATGACTATTCTTTCTTATAAGATAGTATAATAAAATTCCGGAATTAGAATGATCTATGCATCCTATGTTCAGGTTTAAGATATAAACTTTCTGTTTCAGAAGCTGACCATATCACTTCTGGTTTCCAAAGATCAGGGAATAAACATGACTTTGTACCTCCTTCCATAACTAACTACATGTAAAATTTCTTTTAACCATTGTCAGTTCTCCCACTTCATTTTGTCAGACCACTAGACTGCAAATGTTTCTCAAACTTGAGGGGTCCTTTCACCTGCCTTTTGCTTTGGACAGCAGGATACTGAATTCTATTGCCATCACAGTAACAACAATGATAAGCACAGCAGTCAGGTTTTAATGGCACCACTTAATGAATTCTCTGAGTAAAGAATAATAGGGAGAAATCTCAAGGTCAGCAGTGTTTACTTTGAGAATGACCTAGCAATATATCTGAGAAGTCCTTCAAGTGTACCTGGCATCTTTTTCTGCTCTGCGTGCAGTTAACTGAGATTTTCTTTCCTTTTTCCTCATCTTCAGTATTACATGTGAAGCAAACCAATTCTAGTCTCAGGAAAGAGATAGCCCTTGATGTTAACATATCAAGCTTGGGTTCGATGGAAAGGTTAAAAGAAAAAAGGCAAGATCACATCGAACAATTCTCCCATTGAATTAGGGTGAGAATTTGGACCAATAAATTTGTTTAACACAGAAAAGAGGATGCGTCAAGAATCCTTAGTGAAGAGTCTGAAATTATGGAAATGATTATAAAAGTGACTTGGAGCTACACTGTGAAGAGAGTTGAGGGTATTCATTGTCCCTAGGGATTACATATACTATTATAAGTCTTGGAGTAAACAAACAAAAGCTGAACTACTTCATATGAAGGATAATAGAGTTTAGAATACATTCCTTAGGACAGTAATTAAGCACGGACATAAGTATAGGTCAATTTCATGAGGAAAAGAAAACTGACCATGAAATAATACAAAAAAGAAGAAATTCTGAATTAAGATAAAAACTGTGTGCAGAGACAAAGGACCAGATGGCATGCAAATTTTCGATGCAGTTAACAGTTTCCAAGTATTCTTTAAAATGCAATAAAATATCTCTAAATGCATTTCATGCATCTCTTTAAGTTCTTTCTCAAATATCTATCCTATATTGCTATGAAGTAGTGAAGGGAAAATAGTTATTACTCTCTCTCTCTCTCCTTTGTTTTACGTAAGAGAGATGTTTAGGAAAGTTTGTGTGCGTGTATGTGTATGTGTATATGTGTGTGTGCACGTGTGCCTGTCTGTCTCCCTCTCTCTGCTTCTGCCTCTCTGTCTATAATGCAGGCCTCCTTCCAATAATTAACTATGGTTGATTTAGGGGTCACTCGCCTAAGGCCATACACGATGTCAAAATATGAATAAAGATTTCAGAATAAAGATTTCAGGGAGGATAAAAAGTGTTTTTCAGCTATTCAAACAAAGCCAGTGACACTATACCAACACAAACTACTAGAGATGAAAAGTATCTTAGAGATCGATCCCTCATTTTCTGGATGAAACTGAGGTTCAGTAAGTTATACGCCAAAATCCAATGTTACCCAGCGCTTTAATGGAAGATTTGGTCGACTTTTTGAACATGGTAAGATCTGAGAGTTGCTGCAAGGCTCCTTGCTCCAAAATATTTCCTACACAGCTTTCCAGAGGACTTGAAATTCCAAAGGCCAAAATCTTGCATCAGAATTATTAATATTCTGCTATCCCAAATGATACCTTGGATGAACTATCCATGCTTTTATTTACATTTGATGCCTGCTCTTGTGTTCCTCTTGCCTACTCAGGAACTCTGTGTCAAAAATTAATCATCTATGTTCAGTGTAGTCTAATTTTTCCTCTCTAATGGACAATTCCCATCAGCATGCTTTTATTATTCTCTTATATTTTTGTTCCTCCCTTCTTGAAAATGTATATTTTAGAATTCTCTCTTGACCCTACATTCATTACCAGTTATAGTCCCACTTCTCTGCTCACCTTAGTAACAAAATTCCCTGAAAGAGTTGTCTACGTTTGTTATTGAATTTCTCCCTTCCCATTCTTTTCAACACATTCCAAACAGACCATACTAGGCCATTCTTGCATTGCTATAAAGAAATAACTGAGGATGAGTAACTTATAAAGAAAAGAGTTTTAATTGGCTCAAGGTTCTGTAGGCTGTACAGGAAGCATGGTGCCAACATCTGCTCAGCTTTCCCTGAGGACCTCAGGAAGCTTACAATCATGACGGAAGGTAAAGAGGGAAGGTAAAGAGGCACACCTGGCGTGCATTCTAAATGTCTCCTTTTGTAACTTTAATATATGATAACACTTGGAGAAATATAATTACTTTTTTCAACAGTGATAGTAATTCACACTATTGTGTAACTCTCTCACATTGAAACCTTATTAAGTTGTTGACCAGTGACACCATATTGGAGAAGTATCACGGTTTAAGAAGCACAAGGATAATAAGAAAAGAAAAAAATAATATATTTGGGTTGTATAAAATGTATAGGTAAATTCATGAATTATAGTTAAAAAACCTTTTTTTTCAAATAAAATATGATCCAATTCTGACCCTTCTATTGAAGTCCTTAGCTAATTCTCCATTTGGAATTTCAGCCTCCTTTCCCCTTTATTGTCTCAAAGTGGAAAATAGGCTAAACTCCAATTGAAATACTGTGCTAATTGGAAAAACATAGGTGAGCAAATGACTTCTAAGGTGTGTGCTGCACTCTGCATTGTGCTTTAGTCATAGGAATATCTTTAAAGCAAAATGAGATATTCAGCAGAGTCAGATGGAATCCCCTAGCTTGCTAGACAGAAGCAAGGAACTTCAAATTAATTCTGACACATTTTTCATTGAATTATCCCAGTTTCATGCCCTCAAGTCACTCATGACTCATTATTCATATACTCTTTTAGAACTATACACATCGGGGCCTGTCAGGGGGTGGGGGGCTAGGGGAAGGAAAGCATTAGGAGAAATATCTAATGTAGATAACGGGTTGATGGGTGCAGCAAACCACCATGGCATGTGTATATCAATGTAAAAAACCTGCACATTTAGCACATGTACCCCAGAACTTAAGTATAGAAAAAAAAGCCTATATTTGTCACTTACTTACCTACCTATAAGACCTTTACTTCATTAATTTTCTTGCCTGTTTTTTTGTTCGCTATTCTTTAATCTTTATTATAGCCACAACTCAAAATTGACATATACCTAGGATTTATGCCTTTGTCAAGAACACATTACATATGCAAAATCACTTGTATTGATGTTATATTATGCTAAAATATTTGTTTCCTTCAATTAAAACTAAAGTAAGAGTCAGGAATGGCAGGACACATTTCAAAATAAGCGTGATCTAACTTAGTACAATTTGAGAGACAAAAGTGATCTCAGAATTGATCCAGGCTAAATACCTACCCACCCAATGTCAGAATCCACTCAACTGAAATCTAATTCCCTGTAATTTCAGAATTTCAACCTATTTATCTATCCTCCCAATTTTTTTTTTCTTCTTAGCAATGTGGAATAAATCTAAATCTACCACAAAATAAAAGAGATTTGAAGTGTGGGAAAGAGATATCATACTCTTTTCCCAAAATTTCTCTTCTCTAGGCAAAACTTCCTTCCATTAAGTTCCTTAGACAACATGTCATTTTTAGCAGCAGGTTACTCATCTTCCTCTGAGCTCAATCCTTACTTAAAATATGACACCCAAATGCTAAATTCCAGTATTCATCACACTAAGATTGTCTATGTAAGAGTAATTTACATACATGTTTGCATTATGGTCTTCATATTTTAAAAGTTCAGTCTAATGAGATCAGATACAAAGCTTATGAGGAATGTTTCTAAAATGTGGCCTTTATTAACAATCCATTAATTATTTTTGAATGGAGTAATCCTAGCATTATCCAGCCCATGTAACTCAATCCTTTCCACTAAGTTACTAAAATCAAGACTAAATTTAAGTCTGGCAAACCTATCACAAAAGAAAATGCTGTAAGCTTGGCATGCAGTTACTTAAGTCAATGTATTTTGGTTCTAGTAATCACTCTTCTCTGTTTAATAAATTAATTTTAATATATGGCAATGGAAATCAATACTGAACGTGAAATCTGCTTTTACTTCTTTTGAAAATTCCTACAAACATTATCCACCACCACACTGCTGATATCTCTCTGTGTTCCATGAACTCTCAAGCATATTACTTTTATACTGGAAGAAATTACATGTTACAGAAATACTTCAGCTGGGTTTGGAATTTCAAATTAATTTAAGTGTATTAAAACCTGTCAAGATATACCCAGGGCTACAACTACATTTTGGACACAACTACATTTTGGTAACAAGACTGCAGATAATATCTTGAATGTGTAAATATCATAATATAAGGCAAGCAGCACAGTGGAAATAGTGGAGTCTACTAATCTATGGGTAGAAGTGACAGCCAGAAAACCAAACACCACATGTTCCCACTTATAAGTGGGAGTCGAACAATGAGAACACATGGGCACAGGGAGGGGAACATCACACGCTGGGGCCTGTCAGGTGGTGGGGGAGTAGAGGAGGGATAGCACTGGGAGAAATACCTAATGTAGATGATGGGTTGATGGGTGCGGCAAACCACCATGGCACGTGTATACATATGTAACAAACCTGCACGTTCTGCACATGTATCCCAGAACTTAAAGATAAACTTAAAGATAAAAAACAACTTACAGATTAAAAAAATGAAAACAATATGGCAAGTGACACTGGTGAAAATAAAAAATTTATAAAGTTAAAAAAACAAAGTGACAGCCAGGAGGAATAATTATGGCTAGTAAGTTAACTTTATATTGGATTGCCCAATTTAGTGCTCAGAAAGAAACTGCCAATTGGAATTTAGAATTAGCTACAGTAGATTTGCAATTAAATCTGTGTCCTACGAAATGTCACGGGAAGATCTTCATTTTCCGGGCTTTCATCCTGAAGCAAGCAAAGTACTCTAACTTCAGAAGAATTCCTTCAAGACCCTAATGAGGCAAAAATGACCAGTAAGCGTGCTTGTTTGCTTATTTATTTCCCTCATTTGGACAACAGATTTTGTAAACACTTAATATTTTTACATTGACATTTTCAGAATCGATTACAAATGCAACTATATGCTTCTTACCACTGTAATAAAGACGTTATTTAAAATATAGAGCCATTGCTTTGTAATTTTTCCTTTAAAAATCATAATATTTTGTATTTAAGTATGAAAATTGCGTTTACTTGTAAGTCACTCTGTGTTCTTTATAAACATTTTGATGCTTAAGAAATGTAATTAAGTCTAAACAGGTCAACTTAGTGATATTCATGATATAATTCACTAAATACAGGAATCTTTTTCATTTCCCTTTACAGCTCTCATTTCTTGCCAGTAACTCCAGATATTGTCAGATAATCACAACTGTACCTTATTGCTGCTAGTGAAAGGAAACTTTCCAAAAACCTCTGTGAAGATGAAAGCTAATGTCCAGCCCCCAATTATTCAATTAGATTTTGAAAAAGGGAGCTGTCATTCCTCAATTTACTTCAGCAAATGCTTAGTGCATGCAATGCATAAGGAATGTGTACTCAATTGGAGGGATTCAATTAAGGAACTAATTTAAGAGTGAAAGCCACATTGTTTGCGGGATTATTTTTTTAAATGACATAGATATATTCAAAACATCAAGAACCAGTTCAAACCAAAGTTATATAAATTGTAGAAGCTTCATAATCAAATATTTATGACTCTCTCTCTACAGTGCTTGAAATATTAAATTATTAAAAGCAAATATTGTAGCAAACAGGTTATCATCAATCTCAATAAAAGTTACATTTTACTATCACTGTCACATTATTACTTTTTGCTTTTAGTCGTTTAAGATTGAAGAGAATGGTAACAAACTGTGGTAACAAATCAAAACTTTTCAATGTAATTTACTTTGTAATTTCTAATTGATTCAGACTGATGAGACTGCACAGTTTGATGTATTGCTGAAGCAGGAGATACTTTGGAACAAGTAAATTTATAAGCTCCTCTTCTTGAGAGAAAAATGGCTGCTATATTTCATGTTGTCATTTTTTAGCTGTAACAATGTAGTTGTATACCTATGCGGATTCTTAAAAAAGAATACCAAACAATGTGTACACCTGTAACTGTCTCACCCACCTATCAATATTGGATTTGGCAGGCCCAACCTTCTACTTGTTCAAAATAAAGGATTTAAGCAAAATGCAGAATTAACCCAAAAAGACCAATCTCATATATAAAAAGCAAAGTTGCATAGCAACATCACTCAGCCACCTGCAGTTCAAAGTTCATATCTTATTAACATCACTAAGATTAGAACAATGCAATGGCTTGGTTGTGTGTTTTGGTTCGATTGCTTGTGATTCTGTTGAGATTGGCTCTGTGCTTTGCTTAAAAATCTTGAATGTTATTTTTCCAAAACATGATTCTAGATATAGATCCCAGTATTTTGAAAATGAGAGTTGGGGGGAAAAGATTGTGCTTGTCTGCTCAAAAGGTCAGAAGCACTTCACCTCAATTCAGTGACAAATTGCCTTATTTTACAGAAGATGTAACACTGGAATTTGAAAATAGCCATGTCTGACACACCTTTGGATTTTTACTCAAGATCCCCATCCAATGTGTATGTCCCTTGGCTGATAAAACTGTTCTTTTTGATGTGAAGAAAAAATAATAAAAACAACCAACAATTTTTCCTCTTTACTCATCTCATCCATTCTGGGATGGAATATCCCCAGAGGCTTGAGTCTGAAGGGCTTTTTTCAAATTTCACAACATAATGGAGACCCCTCTATGGAACTCTTTTCCCCCTTCACCTAGGTATTATGCCATCTGGCTGAGGAGCTAGTTGTCATCTCTGCTGTTCCCTGATAGGCCAGAAACAAAAGGTGTCCCTAGGCCTAGGTAAAAGTCAAATAAAATAAAAAAGAAAAACAACTTGAGGTGCAACTTTAGAGGCCTCAAGCATCTCAAAGGCTTTAAAAAGTCTAGTTAAGTACCTGTGGGGCCATAGTGGGATTTCAATACCCTCACATGACCCAGAACTTTATAATTCCAAACATTGTCTTGTCATCAACTGTGGAACTCTTGCTGATTGAGTCTGAGTGTCTAGGACACAGTAAGGGAGATGATGAAAACAATTATTTGTAATTTAGCAGAGTAAACTATGTAATTTTTCTTAAGCTAAACATTTTAGGCATTCCTCATTATAAACAAGTCAAAATTCCTTTCCATGTTTCCCATTCTTGTCCATTTCCAGACTGCCCTTCTGACTTTTAATTTCTAAAATGACCTCCATTTTGAAATTTAAAATTCAGGGATCATCTTTGAAGCATTTCTCTTTTTCATCTATCAAACTTGTCATTAAATAATTACATTTCTCTCTCTTCATTCCCAGTATGCTAGTCCAGAATATCCCCAAATCCATATCTGAATTATTGCCACTGCCACTTCACTCTTTTTCTAGAATCAAGGCTCTCCTGCCTGCAGTCCATTTTACTTAGTGCTGTCAGGATGAATTCCTTAATATACCTACAAGCCTGAATATGCCCCACATTGATTTCTACATCAAGACCAGATAGTTTGGCCTTACTATCAATACTCTCAACAATGAGGCTCCAATTTATCTGTCCAACCTTACCACTCTCTTTTCTGCTCAGCTCTATCTTTCCTTTGTATTCATCATGCTTATTCCTGTACTTATTTTATGCTGCAACCCTCCACTAAAATGTAATGAGTCTTAATCCTCACTTTCTTAAGGTTGATGATCCTTCAAGGTCCAAGTTATGTTTCACTTTCACGAAACCTTCTATTTCAATTATCATTTATCGCCCCACACATAAACCGAGTATAATTGTGAGTGCTTAATATTTCCTTATTGAAAGATTCAAATAGATGTTTCTCCCATAGATCTTTGCAACCCTCGGGTCAGGAGATCTCCTGGTGAACCCACTCCACCAAGGCCTTGTATCTGACACACAGTGCTACGCGAAATTTCAGCAGAGCAGCCACTCAGGCAGGCACAGAGACCCAGGAGCTTTACATACTCCAGCTCTGGGATCCCTGGAAAAGGTGACTGCAACTCAGGCAAAGCAAGAGGTTGGACCTCTGTACATATGCCTAGGAAGGGGGCTGAAGACAGGGAGCTGAGTATCATTAGTCTGCAAGCCCCATTTGCAGGGCATCTCACAGGATAAGACCCATTGGCTTGGAATTCCAGCCAGCCACCAGCAGCACTGTTGCACTTACTTGGGATGGGACTGAGTTCCCCAGGGAAGGGGCAGGCTGCCATCTTTGCTGTTTGGAAGACTCAGCCATGCCAGCATGCAGGCTTAGGGAAGTCCAAATTGTTGGGGGGCAATGCTATTTCCATTAAACTACCAATAATATTCTTCAGAGAACTAGGAAAAAAACTATTTTAAAATTCAAGCAGAACCAAAAAAAGCCTAAATAGCCAAGGCGATCCTAAGCAAAAAGAACAAGATTGGAGGGATCACACTACCTGACTTCAAACTATACTAGAAGACTACAGTAACCAAAACAGCATGGTACTGGTTGGTACAAGAATAGACACATAGACCAATGGAACAGAGTAGAGAAACAAGAAATAAGACCCCAAACCTAGAACTATCTGATCTTCAACAAACCTGACAAAAGCAGTAGGGAAAGCATTCCCTATTCAATAAATGGTGCTGGGAGAACTGGCTAGCTATAAGCAGAAGATTGAAAGTGGACCCCTACCTTACACAATATACAAAAATTAACTCAAGATGGGTTAAAGACTTAAATATAAACCCAAAAACTACAACAACTCTAGAAGACAACCTAGGCAGTATCATTCAGGACGTAGGCATAGGCAAAGGTTTCATAATGAAGACAACAAAAGCAATTGCAACAAAAGTCAAAATTGACAAATGGGATCTTATTAAACTAAAGAGCTTCTGGATAGCAAAAGAAATTATCAGTAGAGTAAAAAGGCAACCTATAGGATGGGAGAAAATTTTTGCAAACTATGAATCTGACAAACGTCTAATATACAGCATGTCTAAGGAAATTTTAAAAAATTACAAGAAAAAAAACCCCATTAAAAGGTGGGCAAAGGATATGAACAGACCCATTTCAAAAGAAGGCATACATGCAGCCAACAATCATATGAAGTAAAGCGTAACATCACTGATCATTATAGCAATGCAAATCAAAACCACAATGAGATACCATCTCACATCAGTTAGAATAGCTATTATTTCAAAGTAAAACCATAAGAGATGCTGGCGAGGATGTGCAGAAAAAGAAATGCTTATACCCTGTTGGTGGTAGTGGAAATTAGTTCAACCATTGTGGAAGAGAGTGTGGTAATTTTTTAAAGACCTAAAGAAAGAAATAATATCCAACCAAGCAATCCCATTACTGGGTATATACCCAAAGGAATGTAAATCACTATTATAAAGATACATGCCCATGTATGTTCATTCCAGCACTATTCCCAATAGCAAAGACATGGAATCAACCTAAATGCCCATTCGTGATAGACCGGTTAAAGAAAATTTGGTATATCTACACCATAGAATACTATGAAGCCATAAAAATTAGTGAGATCATGTCTTTTTCAGCAACGTGAAACAAGCTGAAGGACATTATCCTTAGCAAACTAATGTGGGAACAGAAAACCAAATACCATGTGTTCGCATTTATAAGAGGGAGGTAAATGATGAGAACACATGGACACATACAGGGGGGAACAACAAAGACTTGGGCCTATCAGAGGATGGAGAGTGGGAGGAGGGAGAGTATCAGGAAAAATAACTAATGGATACTAGGCTTAATACCTCAGTGACGAAATAATCTGTACAACAAACCCCCATGACACATGTTTACTTTGGTAGCAAAACTGCACATCCTGAATATGTACCCCTGAACTTAAAATGCAAGTTTAAAAAAAGATTCCAGTGAATGATTTCAATAACTTTAAATTTGCTGTAATATTATTTATTATACATGAAACATATATTAATATATATTCATAGTTGTAATATGTTTAGGCATATTTTCAAAAGAGAGGAAAGTCACAGAGAAACACATACACACACACATATATATGTATGCCTGTATGTATAGGAATATATATCTTTATACAAAAGCATAGAAAAACAACAAGAAGCATACTTGCTTCAAATCATAAATGGTGGTCACCTGGTCACCTCCAGCAATGGGACAATGGGAGCAAGATTGACAAAAGTGTTAGTAAAGGAGATCTTTCAGGTTCTACTCTAAATACACCAATGCTGCTAGAAATTTTCCAAGAAACATATTCAAGTTTTACTTGTGTGATTTTTTTTTAAAAAATATTTAATTAAAGGGGAAAAATAAAGTTATCCCCTGGCCATCCTGAGGCCTCAATATATGTAAAGCACCATTCCTCCTCTCTATGTGTACAAGGATATATTCCCCTTCTATTCATAGTCTGCTGCATCCTCAAACAGTGTTTTAAAATAATCTTTTGCTTTTGTTATTTTGTTATCTCCCCTTCCCTTCATCCCATACCAACTTGTTCACTACAAAGTCAGTAGAACCCACAAAGTCCTGGAAACATAGTTCAAACACCTAAAAGAGCTCTGGTTTTCTTGATGTAGTTAACTCAGGCAGTGAATTAATAAAAATTGAGCAATTTTCAATGGAATTAATTTAATTAAGCTGTACATTTCTCTCCCATAAACCTAAAATTACTGTCAAACATAAAAGTATTAAAAAAATTCTTCTCTTTTTTTCCATCAGATCCATATTGTTATTTGTTTAAAATATCATTTTAGAACTATAGTCGTGTGCCACATAATGATGGTTTAGCCAACAATGGACCACGTATATGACAATGGTCCCATAAGATTATAATGAAGCTGAAAAGTTTCTATTGCCCTAGTGACATTTTGATGATCCTGACCCTCTGTAAGCCTAGGCTAATGTGTGTGTTTGTGACTTCGTTTTTAATTTAAGAAGTTTAAAAAGTAAAAAAAAAAAGAAAAAATAGAAAATATAGAAAAAAGCTTGTAGAATAAGAATATCAAGAAAAAATATTTTGTACAGCTGAACAATATGTTTGTGCTTTAAGCTAAGTGTTATTATTAGAGTCAAAAGTTTATCAAGTAATAAAGTTACGGAAAACTAAAGTTAATTTATTATTGAAGAAAGAAAAAGATTTATATATATTTGGGACAGCCTAATTATACAGTCCATAGTAGTGTACAATAATGTCCTAGGCCTTTACATTCACTTATCACTTACTCTCTGACTCACCCAGGGCAACTTGCCATCCTGCAAGCTCCATCTATGGTAAGTGTCCTATACAGGTGTACTGCCCTTTATCTTTTATACTGTGTTTTTACTGTACCTTTTCTAGGTTAAGATACTCAAATACTGACCATTGAGTTACAATTGCCTACATAAACCATCTAGTTTTATGTAAGCACACTCTATAATGTTTGCACCATGATGAAATTACCTAAGGATGAATCTGTCAGAACAGATTCCTGTCATTAAGAGATGCATAATTGTATTGGCTTTCCACTAAATATATGACTTTTAATATTTTTTTCTTTGCTTTTAGTCATGGGGCCAAATTCTATTTTCTTAATTCTTATTCCTCTTTTGTGTAAGATACATTGTTCCTAATTAAACATGCAATTTCATTTAGAGATATTTTGCTTTACATTTAATATTTTAGAAAGGCAAGATATATCAAAGGATAGCTAGAAGAAAGAAATGCACTGTCCAAAATAAATTTGCTATCTTTTCCAAGGGCATGCAAATACATTTGCCCTCAAAGATTAGGAGTTGGGTAATGCTAGTACCTGAAATTCCAATTTTTCTCCTTTAAATATAATCAGTCCCCACCTTATGAAGGGGTTGTATTTCAAAACATTGTGCTTGTTGAGTTTTAGGAATAAATTCTCACTAGAAACAATGTTTATCCATGGTGAACATATGAAATTTTCAGGCAATCTTAAAATAAAATAAAAACTTATTCATTTCCTTTTGTACCTGAAGTTATATAAAGTTAAATACAAATGGTTCTTTCGAATCTAACCACCACATATGTCAATGTTTCTGTAGAAGTTAACTTCTTTAGAATTTTCACCTAGTTTGTTAGGAACGTATCTACTTCCACTGCAGGGAGAACAGATAGTCACCTAACTGCATGCCACCAATAATGGCCATAATGATCCGAAAGAGATTCTAGGACACGTTAAGGTTGCTTATTCAGCCATTCAAATAAAACATCACCACTGCTGTGTCCTTGGACCTGAAAATATAACTGTGATTAGAAAAGATATATTTCTTGGCCTCAGTAGGAATACTTAGCACAGAGACTTAAAGCACGTTAATATATGAGCCATACAGCTATTGGAGGTAGACTATTTGGGGCAGGTGAAACAGCAAGTGCAAAGGCCCTAAAGGGACAAAGTGCCTGGAATACCTAAAAAAACAACATGTAAGTCAGCATTTTAGTCAGTGTTTCTGAAGTGGCAGTGAAAAGGGGAGCATTTATTAGAATATGAAATAAGAGAAAAAGAAGACATAAAGCCTTATTGGCCATTTTTAGGGCATTGAGTTTCACTCTGAATACTAATTGGAAGAACAGAGCAGTGACATAATCTGTATTCGGTTTTAACCTTATCATTGCAGGTGCTGCATTGAGGATTTTCTGAAGTGGGCAAAGGGTGGACTCAGGGAAATGAGTTCAAAGGTTGTTGCAATAGTCCCAGGAAGAGAAGATGGTGGCTGGAGCCATGAAGTAACAATGAAGCAGAGGAAAAGTAATCAGTGTCTGGATATATTTGAAAGCAGAGCCAAAAGTTTTTTGATGATAAGTCTAAGATAAAGAGAGAAATCAAGGATGATCCCAAGGTTTTGTTCCAAGAAAATGGAAGAAATTGGCTTGTCATTAGTTGATATAAGGAAGAAAGAGAGGAAAGTAGGTTTGAAGGAAATGAAAAAAAAAACTATCCTAAATTCAATTTTGGGTATGCTAATTTTGAGCTATTAAAATCCCCAAAAGGAGATGCTGAATAGGTAATTAAATAATATGAATCTGGAATTTAAGGGAGAGGCCAGGATAGGTGATATGAATTTGGGAATCATTGGTACAAGAAAATTATTTAAAGCCATGAGGCTAGATGTTCATACATCTTAACCTAATAGGTAGAGTACAATTGCTATAGCAGAAAGACTGGGTGATATTGGAATGTAAACAACGTGTATCTACCACATAATGATAGCCAGGTGTAATAGAACAGTTGGGAATACCTTTGGAGAAAAGGTGACATTTACACTGAGAACAAAAAGAACCATCAGAATCAGCTAGATCAAAAGGTTATGGAGTGATTCAGGAATGCACAATGTCCTGAAGGCAATGCTGATCATGGTGCAGTGGGAGGAAGTAAAAAATGTTCAGACTGGCAGCATCATAGACTGCAAGAAGTGGGGTTCTCAGAGGCAAGAAAATAAGAGTTGTGCAAAATGAGCCTTGAGAAGAAGACAGAGGACAGTTCATCTCACATTTTGTAAGCCATATTATTAAGATTTAATTTTAGAATAGTTTTAAAAGGTTGGTAATAACATATTATGTAGGCTAAACCTTCTGACAATGATGCAGAATACATCCTTTCCCCATAAAAGATGCAACTCTATATATCCAAAAATACATTTCTCAGAACCCAGTAATGAGTTTGCTCTCTGCTTCATTTCTGCCAGTCTCCAGGAATAGTTTCTTACTTCCCTTTCCACTGCCAACACCTACTGCTTCAAAGACTCCCTTTTTGACCTCTATCCCAAGTTGTATGAAGTGGGAAGACAGTAACTGTGGAAGCTTTTTCTCATATCTCCTTATCTTTATCAGCATCATCATCACCAGGATAAAGAGGTGCTTTTCCAAGTTGGCACATGGGCAACACAGGAAATTTTTAAAAGGGTAGGATGAGGGAGAAGCACCAGGGAGCTGCCATCTAGGTGGCGTAAGATGCACAGCATCATTTCAAAACAAATCAAAAGTCAGCTTACAATGCAAAGCTATCGCCTGCCAAGTTTGCCAAGAAATGCTTTTGAGGACAGAAGAAAACAAGAAATTTATATATTTAATCATTATTCATATTTAAAATAAAGCAAAGATGATGCAAAACTTGCAGGTGACTCTATGGCCCTCAAGGGATCACAGAATGTTAAAGACAGAAGAGATATGGAGACGCTATCGTCCAATCTCCTAATCTCTTCATTTCCAAGATAGGGAAACTGAGGCCCCCCAGAAATGTTGACTTGTAAAATCTGGTGGTAGTCCTTCATAGTATATGTTCACTGGCCTTGAATTGCTTTTCCCTTTTAGGATTATTTTTGATGAGACAGGGACCAAGGGTCCAAATGATCCCAGTGGCTAGTGCTTAGCAATAAATGTCTCAGAATCTATACTAAATACAGTGGCTTGGATGTTAACTGATTAAAATTAAAAAAGGCAGAAAGAACTCCTCTATGTGGGTTCTTAGACAGCCCCATTGCAATTTAAAGAAAATATGTTTAGTGGTTTGAGGTTTCAATGTTGTATTGTCTCTGTGCTGTTCTTGTTATGTCTTTATTTTGAGTCTGTTGGTACTAGACTTCAGAAATATTGCTGATACGCTGCCTAATCCATCACAAGGCACAACAAAAGCTCTTAGGGGGAAAGATGTTGTCTTTAATAATGTAAGTTCTCATTATTGAGATTTAAGTGCCCCATGCACAGTGGTTTTGAATTTACAGTGTGACACTAGATGGTCCTATCAGCTAGTTCATGTTATGCCAGCAACTCAATATTCTGTCTTTCCTTTCTCTGACATGTAGATGAGAGGATTAAGGATATTTAAAAGAGGAAACACCAGAATGCATCCAGTACTACTGGTAGAGGGTGGAAGGACAGATTTAGAGGTTTTCAAAAGTAGTATTTTTGCACTGAAGTAGCTCTTAATGCAAGTATTCAATGAGGAATTTTATCTCTAGCGTGTGAGTGTGTGTGTGTGTGTGTGTGTGGTGTGTGTGTGTGTGTGTGTGATTACGCATTGTATGTTGTGTTTGTAGATAAATAGCAGCATTAATACCTGGGTGAGATATAAGGCTAGGGAGTTCTATATACTCATCTGCCCTTTGTGTCCCATCTCCCTAAAGCACAAGCCGTCAAAAGAATTTCTCTAAAATAATTAGATTGTAGTTAACAACCTAACATCTGGTAGAATTCAGCTGCACAGGCTGGAGGTGTATCTAAAGCAGGAAATATTCAAATACCTATAAAAGGGAGTAAATTATGTTGAAAATAATTATTATGATGAGACATACAGATATTTCAAGATTAATAGGCTATTTATTCCTTTTTCAAAAGCCTTATGGAGGAAAATAACAGTGGCCTCTATTCTCTTACTCTTACTTCCACACAATTATTACATGGAAATCATATGGAGCTTTAAACAATGCCTTTCTCCAGAAATCCTGTTGAAAGTATGTCATTGTTTCTTACAGTGGGGATAATATTTTCTATTTGTACATGGAGAAAAGAGCTAATAAAATGTTGCATGTATATTAATTGGATACCTGACTCAAGAACACATTAACTTAATGATTTATAGCCATCATGAGCTCATCTTAAATGGCCCCTGGTAAAGGCAAACAACAGAATATACTTCAAGAAAACTACTGAATTTAATATGTATCCCTTTTGGCTGACAGTGAAATTCTAGCTTGTGTTCCTCTAAAGAGTTAAATATTTCAGCTACAAAAATTACCTCCACAAACTCTCATGTCTTAGCAAAAGCTGCTATTTTATTTGCACATTTTTCATAAGATGACCAATTAAAGTTAAAATTAAAGGAGCTGATTTGTACACACAAATATCCTACATAGAGTTTCTCTCTTATTTACAAGACTTGTCATTTAAAAACAAATATTGAACAGAATCTCCATGCACTCAGTACAACTCATAATAAGTAGTGAAAATATGAGATTGATAAATAAATTAGAAGCTAAATAATATAATCAATTTATATACAAATCTGTTGTTAAAGTAGTGTGCATTTGTCAAAAATATTTGGAAGCATTTCCCAAATAGGTCTGAAAAAATGACTGAAGGGTTTAGGACAAGGTGTCCCTTGCAGATCATTCTTACCTAACCCAAGTTCCAGCCTACATTTGCGTGCAGAGTTATGATCAGCCTCCTTCTATCAGATTTTGTGTCCTAGTGAGATCTCAATACATCACTGGAAATGAAGAGCTGCATTTGATCCTCATCTAACAGCATTCTTTAAAAAATAAAATAAAAACTGAAAGTTTGTCAATCAGAGCTGCTCACACCATTTACAAAGAGAAGCTTAAATAGAAAATAGCAGCAACAACAGGTGGCATGGATTCCGGAATGGGCTAGCAACCAAGAGGACAAGCAACACTGATTCATGAGCATAGCTACAGGGCCTGGTACAGAGCCAGCTCCAAACCCCTCTGCTTTTAGAACAGCTTTTAATTTTTTATCATCTTATGAAATGAGAGCGAATTAGATGCTGATGGCTGACAGCACTGTTGGCCTACTTTTGCCACAGGGATGTTTATTCAGGTGTATCAGCAGTACCCATGGCCACATACTTTAAATCTAATCTGGAGAAATAACCTTTGGGATCCTTCATCCTGACAAAGTTTAATATGAGACCAGAGATGATAGGTCTTTCTGCCTTCATGCTCACTCATGAATGAGACTGGAGTACATCAACTTGATTTCATTGAGATCATAATGATACGGCTTTTCCAAAGGAGTTCTTTTTCACTTTCTCTTAACCTGAGGGTACTATGTTTTGCAAACAGCATACAAATGATTCATTAAAAGAGAATTTGAGAATCCAAAAATGAAAATTATATTTCAGATCTGTATGGCAATTGCCTCAATGAGGAGAGTGGATATGGATATCCTTGTTTATGTCCTTGAAAAAAAGACACTGAAAGCGAAGTATCATGTCCAAGGCTCTACTCACAAATTACTATAGAATTATTTTTAAGTTGTTGGTCAATGACTCTAAAATTCAAAAAGGAAAAAAGAAATAGAAGACTTGAAACTAGAAGTACCAAATAAAAAGGACAAATGGAAAAGGAAAGAGACATAAATTTAATCAGGAAAACAGGATGGAATTGTTGCTGTGTGACCTTGAGCAAGTTTCGTAACCCCTCTGTGCTTCACTTTCTTTATGCTTCATCTATAAAAT
Source organism: Nomascus leucogenys (assembly GCF_006542625.1). NCBI lineage: Eukaryota > Metazoa > Chordata > Mammalia > Primates > Hylobatidae > Nomascus > Nomascus leucogenys. Next base: position 87,141,846 of record NC_044406.1, read on the forward strand.
GGGGATAAAAACAGTACTTACTTTAGATTTGATTTGAAGATTATTTTCACTTATAAAACATATAGAGCACTACTGTTCCTGCCTCATGCTAAAAACTCAATAAATGTTTGGCTGTGATAATAATTATTAAGTGGTAACTATATGTCAGGCTCTGTGCTTGTTGCAAAGTAGTTTATAATATAACATTTGTATAATACCCACAACACTTCTTATGATTTTTTTACAGGTGAAGAAACTTAAGAAACTCTCCCAGGACACAGGTAACAAACAGCAGAGCCAAGATTATCACCCAGGACCACCTGTTTCTTAAGATCATGCCCTCTAGATCAACCTACATCTATTATTACCAAATACTTTTCTACACTCTTTCTTTTATGTAAAAAAAAGAACCATTCTACAAAATGTAAACAATGATATCATTTTGGTAAATTTTACATATCTCCTTTGTTATGCCAAATGTACCAATTTCATCATAGATATTAAATTAGTCACAATGGGTTCCTGCAATCTCCAGAAGATATGATCTGCAGCTTGTTAAACATCCACTAGTGCAGGGATAATGGGAAGCAATATATGGTATCTGTCATTATTCTTATCTGCTAGTAATAGTAATGAACTGTAGCTATCCTAGGAAGTAAAAAGGATTCGTTGGAAGGTTATAATGGGTACTATTATATTGGCTGAGAAAACAGACCTCTTTTTTTTATTTTATTATTATACTTTAGGTTTTAGGGTACATGTGCATAATGTGCATGTTTGTTACATATGTATCCATGTGCCGTGCTGGTTTGCTGTACCCATTAACTCGTCATTTAGCATTAGGTATATCTCCTAATGCTGTCCCTCCCCCCCTCCCCACACCCCACAACAGTCCGCAGAGTGTGATGTTCCCCTTCCTGTGTCCATGAGTTCTCATTGTTCAATTCCCACCTATGAGTGAGAACATGCGGTGTTTGGTTTTTTGTCCTTGCGATAGTTTACTGAGAATGATGGTTTCCAGTTTCATCCATGTCCCTACAAAGGACATGAACTCATCATTTTTTATGGCTGCATAGTATTCCATGGTGTATATGTGCCACATTTTCTTAATCCAGTCTATCGTTGTTGGACATTTGGGTTGGTTCCAAGTCTTTGCTATTGTGAATAGTGCCGCAATAAACATACGTGTGCATGTGTCTTTATAGCAGCATGATTTATAGTCCTTTGGGTATATACCCAGTAATGGGATGGCTGGGTCAAATGGTATTTCTAGTTCTAGATCCCTGAGGAATCGCCACACTGACTTCCACAATGATTGAACTAGTTTACAGTCCCACCAACAGTGTAAAAGTGTTCCTATTTCTCCACATCCTCTCCAGCACCTGTTGTTTCCTGACTTTTTAATGATGGCCATTCTAACTGGTGTGAGATGGTATCTCACTGTGGTTTTGATTTGCATTTCTCTGATGGCCAGTGATGATGAGCATTTTTTCATGTGTTTTTTGGCTGCATAAATGTCTTCTTTTGAGAAGTGTCTGTTCATGTCCTTCGCCCACTTTTTGATGGGGTTGTTTTTTTCTTGTAAATTTGTTTGAGTTCATTGTAGATTCTGGATATTAGCCCTTTGTCAGATGAGTAGGTTGCAAAAATTTTCTCCCATTCTGTAGGTTGCCTGTTCACTCTGATGGTAGTTTCTTTTGCTGTGCAGAAGCTCTTTAGTTTAATTAGATCCCATTTGTCAATTTTGGCTTTTGTTGCCATTGCTTTTGGTGTTTTAGACATGAAGTCCTTGCCCACGCCAATGTCCTGAATGGTATTGCCTAGGCTTTCTTCTAGGGTTTTTATGGTTTTAGGTCTAACATTTAAGTCTTTAATCCATCTTGAATTAATTTTTGTATAAGGTGTAAGGAAGGGATCCAGTTTCAGCTTTCTACATATGGCTAGCCAGTTTTCCCAGCACCATTTATTAAATAGGGAATCCTTTCCCCATTGCTTGTTTTTGTCAGGTTTGTCAAAGATCTGATAGTTGTACATATGCAGCATTATTTCTGAGGGCTCTGTTCTGTTCCATTGATCTATGTCTCTGTTTTGGTACCAGTACCATGCTGTTTTGGTTACTGTAGCCTTGTAGTATAGTTTGAAGTCAGGTAGTGTGATGCCTCCAGCTGTGTTCTTTTGGCTTACGATTGACTTGGCGATGCGGGCTCTTTTTTGGTTCCATGTGAACTTTAAAGTAGTTTTTTCCAATTCTGTGAAGAAAGTCATTGGTAGCTTGATGGGGATGGCATTGAATCTAAAAATTACCTTAGGCAGTATGGCCATTTTCACAATATTGATTCTTCCAACCCATGAGCATGGAATGTTCTTCCATTTGTTTGTATCCTCTTTTATTTCATTGAGCAGTGGTTTGTAGTTCTCCTTGAAGAGGTCCTTCACATCCCTTGTAAGTTGGATTCCTAGGTATTTTATTCTCTTTGAAGCAATTGTGAATGGGAGTTCACTCATGATTTGGCTCTCTGTTTGTCTGTGATTGGCGTACAAGAATGCTTGTGATTTTTGTACATTGATTTTGTATCCTGAGACTTTGCTGAAGTTGCTAATCAGCTTAAGGAGATTTTGGGCTGAGACGATGGGGTTTTCTAGATATACAATCATGTCATCTGCAAACAGGGACAATTTGACTTCCTCTTTTCCTAATTGAATACCCTTTATTTCCTTCTCCTGCCTGATTGCCCTGGCCAGAACTTCCAGCACTATGTTGAATAGGAGTGGTGAGAGAGGGCATCCCTGTCTTGTGCCAGTTTTCAAAGGGAATGCTTCCAGTTTTTGCCCATTCAGTATGATTTGGCTGTGGGTTTGTCATAGATAGCTCTTATTATTTTGAGATACATCCCATCAATTTCTAATTTATTGAGAGTTTTTAGCATGAAGGGTTGTTGAATTTTGTCACAGGCCTTTTCTGCATCTATTGAGATAATCATGTGGTTTTTGTCTTTGGTTCTGTTTATATGCTGGATTACATTTATTGATTTTCGTATGTTGAACCAGCCTTGCATCCCAGGGATGAAGCCCACTTGATCATGGTGGATAAGCTTTTTGATGTGCTGCTGGATTCGGTTTGCCCCTTATTTTTTTGAGGATTTTTACATCAATGTTCATCAAGGATATTGGTCTGAAATTCTCTTTTTTGGTTATGTCTGTGCCAGGCTTTGGTATCAGGACGATGCTGGCCTCATAAAATGTGTTAGGGAGGATTCCCTCTTTTTCTATTGATTGGAATAGTTTCAGAAGGAATGGTACCAGTTCCTCCTTGTACCTCTGGTAGAATTCAGCTGTGAATCCATCAGGTCCTGGACTCTTTTTGGTTGGTAAGCTATTGATTATTGCCACAATTTCAGAGCCTGTTATTGGTCTATTCAGAGATTCAACTTCTTCCTGGTTTAGTCTTGGGAGGGTGTATTTGTCGCGGAATTTATCCATTTCTTCTAGATTTTCTAGTTTATTTGCGTAGAGGTGTTTGTAGTATTCTCTGATGGTAGATGGTATTTCTGTGGGATCCGTGGTGATATCCCCTTTTTCATTTTTTATTGCATCTATTTGATTCTTCTCTCTTTTCTTCTTTATTAGTCTTGCTAGCGGTCTATCAATTTTGTTGATCTTTTCAAAAAACCAGCCCCTGGATTCATTAATTTTTTGAAGTGTTTTTTGTGTCTCTATTTCCTTCAGTTCTGCTCTGATTTTAGTTATTTCTAGCCTTCTGCTAGCTTTTTAATGTGTTTGCTCTTGCTTTTCTAGTTCTTTTAATTGTGATGTTAGGGTGTCAATTTTGGATGTTTCCTGCTTTCTCTTGTGGGCATTTAGTGCTATAAATTTCCCTCTACACACTGCTTTGAATGTGTCCCAGAGATTCTGGTATGTTGTGTCTTTGTTCTCGTTGGTTTCAAAGAACATCTTTATTTCTGCCTTCATTTCATTATGTACCCAGTAGTCATTCAGGAGCAGGTTGTTCAGTTTCCATGTAGTTGAGCGGTTTTGAGTGAGTTTCTTAATCCTGAGTTCTAGTTTGATTGCACTGTGGTCTGAGAGAACAGTTTGTTATAATTTCTGTTCTTTTACATTTGCTGAGGAGAGCTTTACTTCCAACTATATGGTCAATTTTGGAATAGGTGTGGTGTGGTGCTGAAAAAAATGTATATTCTGTTGATTTGGGGTGCAGAGTTCTGTAGATGTCTATTAGGTCCACTTTGTGCAGAGCTGAGTTCAATTCCTGGATATCCTTGTTAACTTTCTGTCTCGTTGATCTGTCTAATGTTGATGGTGGGGTGTTAAAATCTCCCATTATTATTGTGTGGGAGTTTAAGTCCCTTTGTAGGTCACTCAGGACTTGCTTTATGAATCTGGGTGCTCCTGTGTTGGGTGCGTATATATTTAGGATAGTTAGCTCTTCTTGTTGAATTGATCCCTTTACCATTATGTAATGGCCTTCTTTGTCTCTTTTGATCTTTGTTGGTTTAAAGTCTATTTTGTCAGAGACTAGGATTGCAACCCCTGCCTTTTTTTGTTTTCCATTTGCTTGATAGATCTTCCTCCATCCCTTTATTTTGAGTCTATGTGTGTCTGTGCACGTGAGATGGGTTTCCTGAATACAGCACACTGATGGGTCTTGACTCCTTATCCAGTTTGCCAGTCTGTGTCTTTTAATTGGAGCATTTAGCCCATTTACATTTAAAGTTAATATTGTTATGTGTGAATTTGATCCTGTCATTATGATGTTAGTTGGTTGAGAAAACAGACTTCTAAGACTGGAAGGAACCAAATGAGCTTTGGAGAGATAAGAAGCAAAACAAAAAAACAAATAAATAAATAAAACGAATAACCCTTTAGCCAGAACGACCTGGCCAGGACAGAGCCACCAATATTTTTAGGCCTCCACCTCCTCTATGCACTACCATTATTACCGCTAGACATGGTAACAACTACGCCAAATCAGTTCTAATCATTATTCCATCCTTGTGTTATGCAATTTAGATTCATAGTCTGGGATGATAACATCTAATTAGCTGAGCCTGGCTTATATACCCATTATCTGGCTTCCAGAAGTCAAAGAAAGGAGCCTCCAGTCTTTGATTTTTGTATGAAAGGTGGGTACTGTGTCCAATTAGTACATTACGCAGTGAAGAATTGGATGATGAACAGCCAAAAACACACAGCAAATTTCCACTATGCCCATTCAGGTGGCCCAGAATCCTTTCTCCTAGTGGCCTATATATAAAAGATTTGGTTACCCCATAAATTCCTGGGTATAATTAAAAAATTGGAGATACACCACTTTGTACACACTGCTTTTTGCAGTGGTTTCCTAGAACTGCTTGTTAATCGAAGGGCATTACTCTCGTGCTGGCATATACATCAATGAGATTTTATGCTTAAACATACACTTGGAAAACAAGACAAAATTTAACACTTCGAATATGTGTGTGTGTGTGTGTGTGTGTGTGTGTGTATGTATATATAATGTATATATGTGTTCCAAATTTCCCTTTCACATGTTTTCAATTGTTCCTTTCATATCAATTGAACACAAATGACATCTACCAGCCTTCATCAGCCTGTATCTCAGAATGTTGGCATTATTTATATGTTCATAAGAGCTTTCAAAGACCATTACTGACACTCAACCACACAACCACCTTTTCATCTTTACCATAGTTCATCTTAAGTGGAGGAAACAATCTTGTTTTACTTACACACTTTTCTGCTGCTATGTTAAATGTTCATAGGAATCAAAATTATAGCTAAGAATTAAGGTATTTATAGACATACATTAAACTTTAGAATATAGGCAGATAGTATAGCACATAGAATATCAATTCAGTACTTAGAAAAGATTTGGATATCTACTATGAAGTGTCTAGAAACATACAATAGTATTTGTAGTATGTCATTCCTCACTGGATTTGAAAAGTAAAACAATTTCTAATGTTTATATTACATGAGTTGTTAATAATATGCCTGGATTGTAAATAATACATCTCCTGAGACCAGCATGGAGAACCAAGATGAGTATTTTTAAAAAAAAAAAAAACAATGGTGAGAACTACAAAGTGATTGGCTCACTTTTGGTAATTCACTTATTAAAATAATACCAAACAATATCTAAGAAAATACACTAAATACTACGAATATGCTAAGTAAGTTGGAATTATAATACCCACTCACCACCTGTCAATGCATGATGGATCTGATTAGCATAGATGAAACGCCAAACTCTCAAAGAGGAATACTGAAGAGAGAGAAGACACTCAAGGGCTTGGAACTGGCTTCACTGTACCATTTTTGCTTTTGTTGTGACCAGAGCCACTGAAAAGCAAACCATCAAAAATACTTCAACTTGGCATTTGTATTCAGAATAATTTAAATGGACAAAGATAAACTTGCATGCAAAGCTGACTTGTTTATTTCTTTGCCATTTGTCTGCATCCTCCTTTTAAAAATGAAAGATATTAATTAAAAAGAGGTATGTGGAACCTATCAAGGCACAATATTTCAGCAAAATGCAGCCCTACTTCCCAAGTATTATAGACAGCAGTCGTTCTGCGTACACGAATAGGTATTCAAGTTGACTAATAAGAAATAGGATTAGAAAACGGGTCCTACAATATTCCTGATAGAAAACTAGATACGTAGATAACTTTTTCTTCCTTTTAGACTCACAAGCATCTCCTTATCAAAGAAGTCCAAAGGAAAGAAGAGTAGGCAATGAAGGTAAATACAGGGCAGCTTTTTCAGTTTGATAAGAAAAATAACATTTTGGGAAAGAGAAAGATTACTCTTTAGTTTTTAAAATGCTGCATTATATATTGCTCAAGAGTATCATGGGGACTGTATTACATTTAATTTAGTTTTATTTATTCTTGGCCCTTACAACATAAAAGTTGACTTTTTCAAAAGTCATAAGGAAGTATATTCACTGATTTCTCAAAACTAGTATATCTAAAAACAAAGGATGATACTGCAGCCCACATAAAAGGGTGAATGAAATAGCAAAGCAGTAGAAAAGCAGCAAATGAAAACCATATGTGATGCATTTGTGGAAAATATATGATCATAGCAGACAGGACACATTCGTAGAGAAAGGGACTTTTAAATAACAAAGTTTTGAGGCGCTACTCAATGAAAAAAATTAACGTTTTTTTGCCTAAAATCATGGAGCTTTATAGATTCAACTCCCATCACAGATGCATAGGCATTTTTAAAAAGGGCATTGGCAGAACAAACTCACATTGGAAGGAAGCTGTGCACCTGGCTTTCCTTATTATATAGATGTGTGCGGTGTCCAATGGAAAAACAAGTCTAGATTTTAAAATTCTGGTTAATATTTGTTTGTGATTCATTTCAAAGACTGAAATGTGAGTGATTATAGAACAAAGACAGAAGCATCTTTGTAGGTATCAGATTAATATTAGCCAAGATATGATACAAAGGTCAGGACCTATTTGATGCAAAGTGTGAAGCGACATGGTCAAACACAGATGTAAAACTCTGTGTGATATAAAACCAAACCTACAAAAAAGGATATTTTACCAGAACCACTCATTTATTTACCCAGCGTCTACTGAATGAGCACCTTTGATAGACCAGGCAGTGTGGGGTTACAAAAGTAAACAAGAAGCATCCTTGACCTCCTAGAACTCAAGGTGAGAGGGGCAGACATGTAAACCAATAATTAGAGCACAACTTGACAAGATACTCCCCCTTACTGCTCCCAGTTAATTAATCCTCCAGTGATAATGGATTGGTAAGTAACACCAGATAAGATTATTTGTAGTTGTATGCATGTGAATGGTCTATTTTAAAATTTAAAGAAGAAAAAATACCACATCTGCCTCCAGAACTAATCTTCTGTTACTGGCATAAATTCTAATTCAGAAACTATGCAAAACAGATTTTCTTCTTCCAAAGCAAGAGATCTCTTGTATCAAGGTCATATTTAATTCTTTTGACAGGATATTCTGTCAGGTGTCAAGCTAAAATAGAAGCCAAAGAAGCCAGATTTCATCCTAATTTCAGGAAAACAAACAAATATATGTGTGTGTGTGTGTGTGTGTGTACCCAAAATAAATCAGGAAAAATGTAAAAGAAATAAATAGTGAAAACTAATAGGAAATATATTTTAAAATTTCCAATCATTAGCAACATCTTGTCAGTTACAGACAGAAGGGGCTGCCTATAGAAGAGCTGAATCAGGCATCAGGAAGGGGATTGAAACCATCAAGTTCATATTAAATAATGCGTGGTGGCAACCCCAGGAGGCTGACATCTGGAGGCAGCCAGAATGAGTTTTTAAATCACTTTTATTGGAACTCTTCAGTTGCAGGTAATGGCTTAAGGGCTGCAGAATATGCAGATTTGAAAGAAATGCAATCTTACTATTTCATAGCTTTGTCTCCCCTGACTCCCTGGCAGAAATCTTTGAGAATGTTTCTGCCACCTGCATGCCCAGCACATTTTCTTATCTTTCACACATTTTCTTCTCTTCTTCCCAGTATCACTAGATCTTGGAAATGTAAACTTCGACTTGTGGCTATCTTATACTACCCTTCTTCATTTTCACAAAATTTTGCAATTATACAAAATAGCACTTCAACAATACAAAGTCCATTGAAAGTTCCTACAGTTTAATTTCTTTTGAACAAATCACATTATGCTTAAATGTCTACCTACCTGTTATAATCAGTGTTGTTTCTGATTATCAACCAACATACTATTGGTTTTAAAATTATTTTTGTCTCAGTAATCTGTCTCAAGTCCGGACTAGTACATAATATACCTGCAGCAGCACAGTATTTCTTAAACACTTAAAGAGCTATCTTTTGTGGAAAATACCTTAGGTTCAACTGTCATAAGTTCCATCATTAAAATAATAAGGAAATGAATTATGTACATAAAATTTTTAAAAATGCAAAAATGTTAATTTATACAAAATAATGACCTGTGTTGATTATTATAATGAAAACATTAAACTCAGCTACATGTGCTGCTGCTCTAATTGTCAGATATCTCACAATTGCTCTTGTCTTAGAACTACTCATCTACTGGCCTGTTTCTATGATATCTATGAAGAGGTAGAAGGCATACTGAATAAAGAAAAATAATGACAATAGAAAATCCCTGCTGCAGAACCATCTGGATCACCTCAGTAACTTTGGCATCTCCAGTATTATGTCAACATAAGGGAAAGGGTCCTTTCACCATCTTTGCCACCCCAGCCTTGGAGGCCAATTCCCAAATGACAGTTTACTTGGAATTTTGTCTAAAAACTGTGTCCCGGAACACATTTTCATCCGTCCATGCCTAGGGAAAGAGATTTTTTTTAAATCTGGAGAAAAATTAGAAAATCAGGACTAAATGAAATAGATTTCTTTTTTTAGTAAATGTATCCAATAAGTAGATAACCTATCCTTAAATTAGGATAGACCACAATTTACCTCTTTTCTGAATTGGTTTATAACTTGTTTTACAATACTTATGGTCTTGCAAAAAGAAATAAATTTGGTCTAGTGCTATGTTTCAGTTAGTAAGAAATTCATGATGTATTTAAAATGATAGCAGAGTACATAGCCTATAATTACTGGTTGTTATCTCCCACCCAAAACTCAAAATCTGAAAGATAAGCACAATGGGGAAGTTTATTTTAACATCATCAGTAGCAGCTACAGCAACAGCATCACAAACACCTGGGTAGTACAATAGTTTATGTAGCACATTAATATCATGATATATATTAAGCTTCCTAAAATGTTATGAATTGACAGGGAAGGGATTACCTTTAGCATTTCTAGAAATGAATATCTGACAATCTGTACATGTAATACTTGTCTATTTTTTTCTACCAGGTTGCTTCTCACAAGTACATAAAACATAGTAATCAATTACAAAAGCATTTTGTAGAAAAAAGTTGAGTCAGGGCTTTGCACCAATGTGTAACATGATAGTTCATGACCAGAGACAAACCTTCCTTATCTAGTCACAACATAGATGAGTGATACACTTTTGATTAAGAGAGATTCGAATTCTTCATGAAAAAATGTGAAGGCCCAAGCTTTCACGGAGCTGTTTTGCACATTGTGTTCAGTTAAGCAATAAGCTTCTTCTATTATATTGGAAGAGTAGGGGTTTTCCAGGGAATGAAAGTGATACAGTGGAAAGAAGAAAAGCTCCAGGTAAAGTAATAATTTGGGCCTTAAACATTTGCTTGGAGATACTATCAAAAGAATGATAGTTAGTAGAGACTAGGAAGGGTGTGTATGTAAGTGAGGGATAAAGGGAGGTTGGTTCATGGATACAAACATGCATTTAGACAGAAGGAGTAAGTTCCACTGTTCACTAGCATAGAAGGGTGACTACAGCTAGCAACAAGATATTATATATTTCAAAATAGCTAGAACATGTGAAATGTTCCCAACACAAAGAAATGATAAATGTTTGAGGTGTTAGCTATCCTAAATACCCGGATTTGATCATGACATTCTACACATGTATCAAAATATCATATGTATCCCATAAATATGTATAAATATTATGAATCAATAAAAAATAAATATCTGTTACACGTTTACACTTAATCTAAAAGCAATTAACTTTTCTCTGGAAAAAAGCATCTTCTTTAACTGAGCACACAATTTACAGAGAGATGTACATGTGCATCAATCAGAATCTGGGCATAAAACCAGTCAGATCACATGAACTGGATATTCTGAGGAGAGTTTGAAAGAGGGAGTAGTTCCAAAGATATGAGCAGTGTATGGGGAATACCACAAGAAAGGATAAGGCAAAATCTTGGGGCTAGTAAGAGGTGAAGAGAGCCACTTTTAGGTCTAAATAGGCCAGAGAAGTGGATGATGACAACAACATTGAGATGAAGCAGCTATGAGGCCTCTTGACAAGATGCAGCTAGTCCACGGTGACCGCACAGAAAAGGAGGATGAAGAATAACTAACCTAACCTCACTGTCTTCCCTTCATCTGATAGAACTTCTTCCAGTCTTCCCCATTGTCCTAATCTAAAATGAAGCCAGAAGGCAGACAAGTCCTTTAATGTAATCATAAAGATCAGACTTCCAAGGCACAAGGCAAGGTATAGAGGGATGGAATGGGAATCTGGAGACAAAATGAACGTTCTAAGTATATCGAGGGTTAGAAACTGGCAAAAAAGGGAAAGGACAAATGTCACCAGCCAGGCCAACCATATTAACTATGACAGGTAAACTTAGGTTCAGTGAAGTTAAGTGACTTGTCCAACTGGGTAAATGGCAGTCCTGGAATTATAACCAAGATTTTTATTTCCAAACTTGATTGTTAGTTTATTTCAATAAAGCTACCCATTTATTGGCTTTTAAATGGTTTCTAAATGTAGCTGACTAAAAGTTAAGTTAATGAGAGCCAAAACACTATGTAAATCCTCCTGGAACATCTCTTTATAGTAGAAATGATAACTATACAAACATAAAGGAAGCAATTTCTAGAGTATTCATCACTTATGTCCCCAAAGTGTTAATCAAAATATATAAAAACAATGCTATAAATTGCTCTCAGATCCCTCTGTCAACTTGTGAAAGGATATTTAATCCCTCATAGCCATCAAATAATGTACCTACTATTGAAGCAATATAAGGAACTCAGTAATTAAAGGCACGGGATTTGGAGTTCGACAGACCTAGGTTTGAAATCCTACTTAACTGCTAATTTACCATGTGGTTTTTGACAAGTTACCTAACTTCTCTAAGCTCTATTTTCACGTCTATGAGTTAGGGATAATTATAGCAACTATTTCATACAGCTGTGATAAGTTATTTCAGATAGTGTTTTCACTGCATAAAATGCCCTCAATCAAGTTTAACTGTCAGTAGTATTATTAATAGTAGTTCAATTATATCTAATCACTTTGTACATCTAAATGAAAGATGACATCTCCCTAGGGAAATTCCTTCCCAAATATCACTCTTATGAGGACTCGAAGATCCATATTGAGATTCTCCAATAAATACATGACCATATGTGTACTTATAGTTTATCTGTAAGTCATCTCTATTACTCCATCTGTCTACACTAGCAATGAAAGTAAGCCAGCCTATCTCCGTGATGTGTCAAGAAAGCAGGACAATTGTATTAAACTTTTGTATGTAGGATGGGCCATCCAAGATGTAATCACTTGGCCCCAGAAAGTAGTTTTTCTGCCTGTGGTATTTTGCTTTGTACTTTTGTGTTTTATTTTTTAATTGGTAAGTAAAAATTGTGTATATTTTGCACATGATATTTTTGATGTTTCCTGCAGTAGTGATGAGCTTCGTTCACAGCAACTAAGTATTGGAACAAAATGTTTGAATCTGTGATTCTCTATAGTCACTATCATTCAAAAGGAAATCCCAGTTAGTAATTCAAATAGGCAATCTCTAATATTTAGTACTTTACTGAGCTCATATCTAATCCCTTTTAGTTGTAAAGTACAACTATCAGAATTTTTTCTACTATTTGAGGAAAAAAATTAGTTTCTATTCACCCAGAAGGACTGATTACTCTCATCAAATACTCTGGCTTATGAATGATGTATGTATGTAGGTAGGTATTGTATGTATGTATATGCTAAGTTTGTATGTGTATGTGTGGTAAAACCCAGACCCCCACAGCTCAAGTTCTTTCATTCTTACCCCCTAAAGGAAAGCCTTGCTACCAGTTTGGTTTTTGTCCTTCTTGTTTTTTCTCTACGATTTTATAGGCATAAAATATATTTATATTGGCATTAATATAAACATGGACATGTTTAGCTATAGATATGTAAGAATATTTGTTTTATTTACAAAAATGGGATCATATTATAATTTCCATTTCCCATTTAACAATAAGATGTAGACAGCCAGATCTACATACATAGATCCAGATCAGCGCATATAGCTCTATTTCGCTCTGTTATAAGGACATGGTACATAGTATTCCACTGAATAGCTGTATCATTCTTCTATTAAGGGACATTTAAGTTCTTACTAGTTTTTGTTTGTTTTTTTGTTTTATTTTGTTTTGCTATTACAAACAATATTCTAGTAGCTCCCTTTGTACATAAGTATTTTTACTTATCTGTTTTGCTATAATTTTTGTCTAAGAATAGAATCTTATAGGTAAAACTGCTGGGTTATTGCATAGTATATTTTAAATGTTAATAAATACTTCTCAATTGCCTTCTAAAAGTTTGTTCCAATTTACATGCCCTCCCTGACAACAGTATGTGAGAATATTCTGATACTTTACTGGATTAGAAAGTATTTCCATTACCTCAGAGATTACACTTGTGAGGATGTAATCTCTGTTCATGGAGTAAACTGTGTGTGTGCTTGTGAGTGTGCGTGCGTGTGTGTGCGTGTGCGTGCATGTGTGTGTGTAGGTTTGGTCATATTCTAAATGTGTTGGGAGTACGGTCTATCTCTAACTCAAATGGTGTCAACCCCATAGTGACAAGCATTCTGTGGCGTCATGCATTCCATGGACAGCTTAGAAACTGTTTCCCTTGATGTTGAAAACAGCATTCTGCCAGAGTCTGTGCTGACAGACAACATTAGTCATCCAGTCTGTTCCACAGGGCTGAATTGTTTGTTGAAAAAAGCCATTAGGAGTAATAAAGCAATGTGAGACTAAGATAATTTTTCTTGAGTTTGCTAATGCTAAACAAACACATACCCTGTCAAGGCAGCCAGTAAGCAGTATGAGGCCTGCTGCTTACCTGAGCTCACAGGTGGCAGCAAAATCAATTAGCTTCTTCTACCCATGGCAAGTTAGTGATATTGATCCACTTTATAAAGCTACATGACATTAAATTGTTTTTTTGTAAAAAGGCATCTTTCATTCTGTATTTTTCACAGAAATTCTCACAACTAACTCAGTTCTCTATGCCTCTTTGTGCTAAAAGAAACTTGATTAATAGCCTAATTTTCTCTAAGGTTCCCAAAACACTTTTATCAAAACTATCTCACATCTCACCATACCTGAAATCCATATGCAAATAATGTGCCGATCTTGGAGAAATTATATAAGACCAAAAATGGACCAGATGTCACCCTCATCTTTAAAATGAGGCAAAATATGCATGATATCATTTAGTATCTTTATATCAGCGTCTTTAAAAATTTTCAAAAAGTTGTACACAACTGAAATGTGCAGAAGTTATTGGTAGAATAAATTATGGCACAGGCTAAGAGTGGAATATTTTGCAGTCATTATTAGTAAAAAGTGATATTTTGGAAGCATATCTTATGAAATGGAGACTTATTCATGGTAGGCTCTTCAGTTTACAAAAGAAGTGTGTTGAAATGCAATATGTATAGTAGGATTTAATCCTGTACAACAAAATGTATTTAAATAACCAGAAATACCACTGTATATCAACAGATTGTTGCTGGGTAGTAGTATTGTGAGAGGTTTATATTTTCTTCCTCAAGTTTTTCCACATATTCTAAAATAAGTAGTACCAAATGTGCTTTATATAACACATAAGGAAGAACATTTTAACCATCAAATGATGAGACATTGGTATAGGTTATCAAAGAAAGTTACAAAGCTTCCATTCTAGGGAAGGAGTGTTGAAGAAGATAATATATTTAAGCACATGTTCTTAACTATTTGCAGGTAACTTGAACCTGATTATTTACATAAACTTTGGCATCAGATCTCGGTACAAATTCAAGCTCTGCTTCTTACAAGCTAAACTATTCTGGAGCAGTTGTATCACCAATGTGAGCCACAATTTTCTTGTATCTATTAAATGAGTATAATAAAAGCATTCCTGTAGAGCTTCTGTGGGAATAAACATAATGTAAGTAAAATCAGTATTTAACACATACCTGGTACATACTAAGTATGGCAGAGCTGGGATCTCTGTTCACCAAATCCATTTCCCTACCCTCCTAGGCAGACATCTAGTCTATATTTCTCAGCCTCAAATTACACTGAAGGATGATAATTTTATGAAGTCGTGGCTATTGTAATGTAGGTAGATATAATGTATGCCAATTCCAGGTCTGGCCTATAAAGACCTCTTGCAAAATCCTTCATTCTTTCCGTAGCTGCTAACTGGAAGTCAGTGCCACTAGGTGAAAGTGGAAGAGCCCCCCATAACCTGGGTTTTAAAATTACTAGATCAAGCATTCTCTAATTCCCTCACCTATTGCACTTTACAAGAGCAACAAATTCTATTGTGTGAAGCCATTGGAACTCTTAAATTTGTTATAGCAGTTAGTGTTATTTTAACTAATAAAGTGAGTGCTCAATAAATAGTAACTCTAACCACTACTAATATCTCCCCTCATTTTTAAGATTTCCCTACTTACAACTGCTTTAAAATACAAAGGAGTGGGGTGGGCATAGGGGCCAAAATTTAAAAGATAGTTGGTAATAAAGCTGGGATGGGATTTATGGTGACTGGCATGCCACCTGATTCTAAAAATAGGACTGTATTTCAGAAGAAGGAAAAGGTTATATAGAAATATGATCTAGTGAAGCAACTGCTTTAGAGAAGGTGCATGACATCATAGTCATATCCACCCTAAGGTCTGTACAAACCTCCTATACAAAGAGAGAGCTGATCTATTTCCAAAATTATCTTCTAGGTGCTGTTATCCACTTTGAGTACGTGATCTTTTTCTTTTAT
Organism: Nomascus leucogenys; assembly: GCF_006542625.1. Classification (NCBI taxonomy): domain Eukaryota; kingdom Metazoa; phylum Chordata; class Mammalia; order Primates; family Hylobatidae; genus Nomascus; species Nomascus leucogenys. The sequence continues at coordinate 87,157,518 of NC_044406.1, forward strand.
GCACAGTGCAGAGTCAAACGGTTGCAAAATTGAAGTATGCATTGCCTTTGCCTCTAGAATGAGTCATGAACTCAAAGGTCTGGCTAGTTGTGGTCATGAAAGATTCCCTAGACTCATTCACCAGAGCAAGATGCCTTTCAGTGTTGAGGTAAGTTAATTCCAGCACATGTGTAGTTTGTAAAGCCCTTTGGGATGCAAAGCTCTCTGCAATTGTCAGATGTTCTTTAGATTATTAGACAGGAAGTCAGGATAAAAGCGCTTCCACATGCTACAAATCTCTAAGGATGTAAGCAGTGCTGTATAATAAAAATTGCAGTAAGCCATGCAAACCCTCTGCTACAGGCAGTATCACAAAAGTTCAGTTTTTGTTTGTCCTTCCTGTGAAGTATTACTCTTATTTAAGCATAGAGTCTATGTCGTAAGTTGGTATACGATGTTTAGATGCTGATAGCTTTAACTATTTTTAAAACCTTGGTGAAAATATCTCTACCGCTTCCAGACACTTAAAGTGAACATTTCAAATCCCCATAAGAATGATGTATGTAATTACATTACGGTATAATAAATGCAGTTGTGAGATGAAATGGAATAGGTTTCAGGAGAAGAGTCCAAGAATTTCAGTACATAATGATACATTCTCAGTTCTGCAGTTCAAAATGAGATACAATATGGCACAGACTTCCAATGATGATCCACATTAGAGGAAAAAAAGCCCCAAGCAATAGACTGATGGGATGAGTAGTAACAAAAATATCTGAATGCTACACTGTGATTATCAAATTCTGTACTTAATATAAGCACTACCATCCCCAAACAGGGTCAAAAGTTTAAAGGGAACATTGCAGAAAATTAGGCACCAGAGAAAGTTATAACTAACTAGGTCAAAAGTGTTCAGTGTCAAAAATCAGAACGTCTATAAAAGGGCAGGAAAATGTCACAAGCCTGCAAGAAGCAAGTGATGACTCCATAAAATCTGATTATTATAAAAGATGGGATTGTTGGAAGTAAGCAAGAAAATTATTCCCAGTATTTAAAATGTAAAAATAAAGATAACATAACCTGTCACAGAAGTTTCTCCAAAATTAAATACTAAATAAATTAAAGCAATTACCAGGCCAGTAGCTGTGAAAATTGTAATAAAGAAGGATCCCCTTCCTCAATACTTTTTCTCCATTTTTTCTGCTACCTGCCAGGCCTCTAACTTCCTGTTGTGAAATTGCTTCTTATTGTCATTTGAAAACCTAATTGTGATTTGTTTAAAATGTGCTTTTTATAATTTAGAATGAAAGCTACTTAATTATCTTTGTATTTCTTTACTCCTGGATTTAATGGGTGATTGCTTTAGATTTATTAACTAAATTTCACATCTTTGTTATTTATAAAAGACCTATTTTATAGAAAAATCATTGTTTTAAAAGCATGTAAGAAGTCCTCTCTTGCTATTATCTACACATATAGCTCGTCAAATAGACATATCTGATCATTTTGAAGGGGACTTAAAGGAAAAAAATAAAAATATAAAAGACCATTTGGGCTAGGAAGCTTTATCTGGTGCCAGTGATCAGGCAAAGGAACTACTGGGGTTCATGAGTAGTCCAAATAAATAGCATACTTCTTCAGCACCTCAATTTCCTGTAAAAGCTATTTCATAGAATATAGCTTAGTTTAAAAATTAAACAGCTTCTTAGTGTTTAACTTCAGAATTACTTTGCCCTTCCCACCCAATCTTATCAGAAGAGGACTGGGAGAAGTGTCCCCACGTGGGAGCAGAGGAGAATGCATCCACTTTGCAGGAAGGCCAACTACCTAGGGAAAAGCAGAAGCTGAATAAACCTTGCTCAATTCATTGGTTTCAAATTTACCAATTAAATGTGTCCAGCAGAGGAATGAGTTAGAAGAAAAGAAAAGTCAGGAATGATATGACTAGTAAAACTTTCTACATAGAAAAAAAAAATCAGAGCTGGGAATAAGCATTTCCAGCTTATAGTTTCAAAAATAATTAAGCAGTCTTTTTGAAGAGTAGCCTTGCCAACTCAAATCTAGAAACATCTATCTCCAACCATCTTTGCTGCTGCCGCCTGATGATGCAGCACTGAAAACCAAAACTCAGCATCTTGATGTGTTTTAACTTATCAGCCTTCAAAGAACAGCCAAGTACAATTTTTGAGAAGACAAAAATCAGTCAGCTGATAACTGGCCTGGATGGTGTTGCATTCAGGATCCTGGTAGGGGACAGAATTCATTCAGATGGTTTAAATAAACATGCTTTAATGAGGGTATTACTTATAAGGGTGTGGGCAGGATTAAGGGTACAAACAACAAATACTGGGGCACTCCAACTCTAATAATGGTGGGACATTAGTAGCACTCTTAGGTCAGAGAGAAATAGTTTCAATTACAAGCGTGTTTGGAAGGTGAAAGTAAAGTGAAGTAGAGGCATTTCTTCCCTTCTCCTTCCCTGCCTCGGCTTCACCCTACCTCCATTTTCCAATCTCTTGTTGACCCCCATTGACTGAAGCCCATATAAACTGGAGAGTAAGGGATCTGAAAGGACAGTTATTTGGGATCAGCCTCCCAAGGTACAGAGTGTGACAGAGATGAGTGAAGAATGAATCTGAAGGTCAAATGGAGAACAACTAGCGGAGACAAATTTTACTCAGGAAGAAAAATATAATCCTAGAGATTTTATTTGTGGTCAATATAAATTCTGCAAACTAATTTTTAGAGTGATATTGTTGAAAGGTCCTAATTCCAGCTCTAACTCTCAGACAAGCTTTGCCCCAACTGATACAAACAGATGGATGTCTATTCATCCACCTCATAAATGTCACCAAAGGGAAATGCTATGATTTCCCATAGTAAAACAATTGTAGGTGTTTTATTTCAACTAATTTGGTAGATGTTTGTCTTTTTTCACTCCAAGTAGATTACATGGTATGCTTTTCTATGTGTTTTCTAAGTAATTTCACCACTACATACTCTGTGTATTCATTTTCTATTTCTGCATAATAGATTCTCACAAAACTAGCAACTTAAAACAGCATAAATTTATTATTTCACAGTTTCTATAGATCAAAAATCCAGCAGGATATGATCAGGTGCTTGGTTCAGGATACCACAGGCTGAAATCAATGTGTTGACCAGGCTGAGTTCTTATTTGGAGACTATGAGGAAAACTCTTCTACCGATCTCATTCTTCTTATTGGCAGTTTTGTTCTTTGTGTGTGTAGAATTAAGATCTTCATTTCCTTATTGGCTATCAATCAGGGCCACTTTCAGCCCCTAGAGGTCACCCATATTCCTTGCCACATGGCCCCTTCTTTCTTCAAGCCATCAACAGTGCACCAAATATTTTTCATGCTTCAAATCTCTGACTTCCTCAGTCTGACTTCTAAGCCCAGATTTAAAGGGCTCATATGATGAAGTCAAGCTCATTTGAATCATTTTTATATCATAAAGTCAACTAAATTGAGACCTTAATTACTTATGCAAAATCCCTTTTGCCATGTAACGTAATATAATAAAGAAAATTCTGTCTTATCACAGGTTTCACGTACACTCAAGGGGAGGAAATTACACAGTTCACAGAGGAAAAAAATTGGGGGAGCTATCTTAGAACTCTGCCTACCACACTATGGGATGTCAGTAAATTCTTATTAATATAATCTAGTAATTTTCTCCCTTAATTCTAAATTTCCTTGTCTTTCAAGTATTCAGGAAAACAAAGCTCATTGTATGATCATCATTTTTAAAATGAACCATTTTGTTCTTGCAAACTTCATAAACAATATCTCATAACTTTTGAACTTCTGATTAGATAATTCCAACTCCTTTAATGCTTTTTCATGTTTACTTTTTCAAACACATTCTTATTTCAATTTATATTCTCTTAATCTTCATTTTTTCATATCCCTCTCACATTGGTGAGTCAATGTTTGTTCTTAAAGTCACTTACAGTGGAACAGTTCTTTAATATATTTGCAACTCTTCTTGAACAGCTGATTCTTATTCTAATTATTGCTTTAGTCCTTTAAAAAGGAAGCCATGGCCATTAGAAAACTAAATTTAATCATTAAGGAAATCTTTTTCATTATCCAGTTACTCAAAATATTGTTGAAATATAGTAGTTGTAACAGAGGGAGTAAGTAGACAGGGTATAGTGCTAGTAACTGAGAAGTTGGAACTCAGTTAGCTTTCATGGTGTCACTCAGTTACCAAGTGATGCTGGAGAGCGTCTGAGACTTTTGTTTATCATAGTTACTTCATCTGTGCAAGTGATTTTCATGATTTCCTATTCTTGCTAACACTTCTTAATTGTCCTTGAGATAACAGAAAACAAAATCTATGAATAGGTGTATCGAACTCAGTATTTTTTAACTAAAATTAAATAATACGTTGAAAATTACCTAAGGTAACAATTGAATTATAGTAAAAACTAATCTGAAAGTAGAAGTTTCTTGTTTGTCTCCATGGATGATTGATAGGTTTATACTATTGGCCCCCTAGGATCTGTAAATTAGGGTTCCAATGGTAAGAAAAAATAAAATTTGCTCCAGAAAGTATCAAATAATCCAACTGCCAATGATTACATTGTTCTGGATAATTGTATTTGACAGTGCATAACACACCACCCCCCTGTGAGGGAAGACATGTCAAGAACCAATGCACTGTTTTGGCAGAAATTGCTGTTATTCTACAAGATTTACATTCATGCCTTGAGGTGCTCCAAAGAGAAAACATTCATACAAAATATTTTTAATGTTTTCTAATCTATTTGTTACAGGATTAGCTTTTGCTATGAAACATAGGGTGTCACAATTAAAATCAACTCTAGGCTGGGCACAGTAGCTCACACCTGTACTTTCAGCACTTTGGGAGGCTGAGGGGGAGGATCGATCACATAAGGCCAGGAGTTCAAGACAAGCCTGGACAACATAGTGAGACCCTATCTCTACAAAAAATTTTTTAAAATTAGCCAGACATGATGATGTGCTACTGTAGTCCTAGCTACTTGGGAGGCTGAGGTAGGAGGATTGTTTGAGCCCAGGAGGTCAAGATTGCAGTGAGATACGATTGCACCACTGCACTCCAGCCTGAGTGACAGAGTGAGATCCTGTCTGAAAACAAAACCAAAAATAAAAACCAATCTTAGTTGTGTTTTCCAGGCTGTGTTAAACTATTGAATGACTTGAGCAAACAAAACAAAACAAAAAAGTCCTCTTATTCAATATGCAATATAAAAAATGTTCAGCAACTCTTACTTGGGAGATTTTTATATAAGGAGTATGTTAGTAAATAAATACAACATAAAATTGAACGGAAGTGTGCTGAGTTGTTTTTCTATAGAAGGCAAAAGACACACAAATAGATGATAGGAGAGAGAGTCATTAAACTGAGTCATTTGTTCAAGTCCAAGCCAGATCAGTAGTAACCAGAAGCTATTGCTAAGTGATGACGTGTTTTGACCTATGAGAAATAAGCCTGTCCAGTTCCTAAGCTACATGGATTGGCACTATATTTTGGAATAAATGAGCACAGGTACTTACCATCCTCCTCACCTCTAGGGATTGACCTTTTCCAATGGGGTTTTGGCCCACTGACATAACAATGGGGAAAATTTGTGTGACTTTCTATAGGCAGTTGCCCCATAAGTTAAATTTCAACTGACCCAGGATTATCTAAAAAGGTTGATCAAATTAGTACACTTCAGAATGAATAATGTATGGTCCTGTTTCCCAAATGAATTGGAGAAAACTTTACAGAGAGACAAAAGGGAAAGACAAAAAATGCTAATCAATGTTCTAGCAGCCACCTGTGAGTGACTAAGAATCATTAATTAAAATTCCATTCAACTATAAAAAATGCAATTACTGTAACTCCAATTGTTAACTTTCATTAGAGGCAAGAACAATCAGAAACACACATATACAAATACAAAGGAAAAAGAACTTGCTTCTGATCTGTAAAATAGTGCATGCATGTGCACATGCACACACAAACACACTGACCAGATGGGTTTAAAATTTATTCTGTGGTAAACTACTATTGACAGATTCTAACTCTAGTTTGTATCATTAGGTCACCCTAAAGAAATAGAACCAGAAGATTGCAGAACTGTGGCCTTCGATTCTCCTCTCTAAGTAGACTGAGTACACTTGAAGACAACAATATGGGCATTCATTAGATGGAATTTGGAAGACAAAGCTGAGGTTAAAAATTACATTTCTTTTGACTAAACTTAGGCAGGATATTTAGTCTAGCATTCACCACAGGTCTCATTGGTCCCCACTACCTGTACCAGACTTTCCATAGACACACTATATGCGTGGCCATTAAGGTTTTTAGTTTGCATTCCCAGGAATAAATTGATTTCTCACTTTGATAACATGCTGTGCTACTTCTGGCTTTTACATTAAAACCCTTAGAGGACGATAAGTATGGTTACAGAACACATTGTCTGAGTTTCAAATCTGGCTTATTCACTTAATAAATGCTATAGTTTGGATATTCATCCATCCCCCGATATCTCACATTGAAATTTAATCCTCACTGATGGAAATGAGGCCTAATTGGAGCTGTTTGGATCATGTGGGTGGATTCCTCATGAATGGCTTGATATCATCCTCAAAGTAATGAGCGAGTTCTTGCTCTATTAGTTCCCATGAGAGCTGGTTGTTAAGAAGAGCCTGGCACCTCCACTCCCTTTCTCTTGCTTCCTATCTCACCATGTGATCTCTGCACAGTTGACCCCACTTTGTCTTCTGCCATGAGTAGAAGTAGCCTGAGTCCCTCAACAGAAGCCAAGCAGATGCTGGCACCATACTTCTTGTACAGCCTACACAACATGAGCCAAATAAAGCTATTTTCTTTATAAATTACCCAGCCTCAGGTAATCCTTGAAAGCAATACTAAATGGACTAAAACAGTAACTATGTGACTACTTTATACCAGAGACTCAAAATTTCTGAGCCTCAGTTTCTATGACTATAAAATAGGGATGGAGATAATATTAATATCTAATTCACAGGGTTATTGTGAGTATTCAAGTGTGGTTAAAATACTGTCTGGAACATAGTAAGTACTATGAAAGTGTTTGCTATTACTTTCTTTTAAGAAGGTGGTAGGGTACTTTTGAACTACTTGGAGGCTAAATAGTGATGAAAAGGAGGACAGAGGAAGCCAAAAGAGAAAAAGTCTTAATCTGATTAATTACATGTGAGTCAAAAATAAATACCAGTACCAATGAATACGAGGTAAGACAAGTGTTTTGCTCAATTAAGATATTAAATCTTATTTCAAATTTTTTGAGCCTTCTATAAGACTTTAATTGGGACCAATTCTCCCACTGAAGGCAGCTTTTCATTCATTTCATTGTCAGCATAAATGACTTTCACTCATCTGAATGCAATCATGAGATCTACCTGACAGTTTCATCTCCTGAAGAAATTTTTATTACATGTGCTTTTATCATGTAAGTTTTCTTGCATTGAAAATCAAGACATGCCCCAAAACAATCTAATTTTGGGTTTTACTTTTAATGGAGGCTTTAATGTCAATAATTTGTCGAGGAATACAGAGTAATTTAGAAGCCTATTTCAGAGTGATTGAGAAAATATTCATTGATGCCAGCAATATTCCTGTATTCTTTGTTTGAGACATCCATGGAAATGGTTTGAGTAGCTTATTCCGGTAATTTCCAAAGCTGGTGAAAAGAATTCACCATGAATCACAATAGCAGTGTTTTTAAATAGATAGAGCCGTAGAAAACAAGGTATCAAAGTTCTGTATCTGATGTATGGTCTCCTCCAGTTTGGGAAAGGAAGATACTGTATCAGTAAACAAGAACAGTGAGGGGAATAATAAACCTCAAGGCTCTGTGGCCTAAGACAATAAAGGTTTTAATTTTTGCTCATGCTACGTGTACAACACAGGTCAGGAGGCTCTGCTTTTTGGAGTCATTCAGGAACCCACCCCAACAGAGACTCTGTTTCATCAGTGTAACAGAGGGAAGGAAATGTGAAGATTACGTACTGGTTATTAAAGTGTTTGTCTTGAAAAGATACATGTTGGTTCTGCTCACATTTCATTAGCTACAAACAGTCACATGGCCATGCTTAACTTCAAGGGGACTGAAAAGTGCAATCCTACCATGTGCTGAGAATGATAAGGTCTGGAATAGTTATGAACAACCTTGATTACCACCACAGATGTTCATCTAATTTACAGGAAAATTAGAAGTCTGTGTAGGATTGCTGCACTTTTAGAAAAATTAGGTCTGATTACCCTTTCGTAGCCTGGGTTCCCAGAAAGTAAAGTCTGAGGCAAGAGTTCTATGCTACTAATAGTACTGGAATGTACAACTTCAGGATAGCAAGGGCAAGGGGAAAAGGGGAAAAGGTAGGGTAATAAGAAGAGTAAATATTAGAGCACGCATTAATATATGGCATTGGTGGGCATCAAGCCTGTATTAGTCCGTTTTCATGCTGCTGAGACTAGGCAATTTACAAAAGAAAGTGGTTTATGAACTTACAGTTCCACATGGCTGGGGAGTCCTCACAATCATGGCAGAAGGTGAAAGGCATGTGTCACATGGTGGCAGACATGAGAATAGAACTTGTGCAGGGAAACTCCCCTTTTTTAAACCATCAGATCTTGTGAGACGTATTTACTCTCACAAGAACAGCATGGGAAAGACCTGCCCCCGTGATTCAGTTACCTCCCACGGTGTTCCTCCCACAACACATGGAAATTAAACATGAGATTTGGTTGAGGACACAACCAAACCATATCATTTCACCCCTGCTCCCCTCCCAAATATCATGCCTTCACATTTCAAAACAATCATGTCTTCCCAACAGTCCCCCAAATTCTTATTTCAGCATTAACTCAAAAGTTCACAGTCCAAAGTTTCATCTGACACAAGGCAATTCCCTTCTGCCTATGAGCCTGCAAAATCAAAAGCAAGTTAGTTACTTCCTAAATACAATGTGGTACAGGCATCGGGTAAATATAGCCATTCCAAATTGGAGAAATTGGCCAAAACAAAGGGGTTACAGGCCCCACGCAAGTCCAAAATCCAGTGGGGCAATCAAATCTTAAAGCTCCAAAATGATCTCTTTTGACTCCATGTCTCACATCCAGGTCACACTGATGCAAGAGGTGGGTTCCCATGGTTTTGGGCAGCTCCGCCCCTGTGGCATTGTTGGATACAACCTCCCTCCTGGCTGCTTTCATGGGTTGACATTGAGTGTCTGCGACATTTCCAGGTGCACGGTGCAAGCTGTTGGCGGATCTATCATTCTAGCGTCTGGAGGACGGTGGCCTCTTCTCACAGCTCCACTAGGTAGTGCCCCAGTAGGGACTCTGTGTGGGGTCTCTGACCCCACATTTCCCTTCTGCATTGCCCTAGCAGAGGTTCTCCATGACCCATCCCCGCCCAAGTAGGAAACTTTTAAAATTATCTGATACTCAATAAATGTTTGTTAATTAAGCAACATTTTAAATGTATAAGGTTTATAAGACAGTCATTTTCTAAAGGGAAACTAAACCTGTCATTTTGGTAGGAGAAATTTAAAAATAAAATATCAATCAGTAAGACTGAATCATTTCAAAACCTCTAACTTCTCACAATCAGTGGGGAAAAAAATCAAAAATTCCAAAAGAAGAGTTTTACAATGTGGAGAAGTAAAATGGACATGAAGTGGCAATAATGATATGCTAACATAGGTATATATTAGGCCTGATGGCAAAGGGTTGAGAACTACCTCACAGGTTTTCACCCCAATTTCAAGCTTTGCTAATTCACAAAAAGCCATTTTTAGAAAATGATATAATTGAAAATCTTCTCATTGACTTTTCTCAGCTTAAACGTTTAAAATTTTATCTAGCTGTAAATCAATCATCCCTTTATTTAAAGAGCTATGAACATTTTTCTTAATATATAAAGGAAAAATTTGTCTTTAAATCTAGCAAATACTTTCACTGGTTAAATAAAAAAAAAATCTTGTTTTCTTTCTTCCGACAGCTGGTAGACAAAGAAAAGGAGAATAATAACTTAATTATACCTTTCAAAACCCAAGCGATTTGAAAGCTATTCAGGAATTACATGAGAGAATTCTCAGCATTAACTTGTGGGTGGTTAAGAGATGTTAGCTCTCATTCTTGAGGGTGAGATGGCCAAACTTGTGAATTGAACCACAAAACTAAAATTCCCAAATTTGCAAGCCTTTATAATGATTATTTTCTTCAGGAGTGTCCTGTGTCTGTTTTTCTCTCTTTTTTTCCTTACTTAAGAATGGTTCAATCAAGTCGTCAACACTTTAAATCATCACACAGCTCTTCTTCTCCAATTACATCAACCAACATCAGATGTGAAAATAGAGCACACATCAAGCAAAAAGATGGGATTATAATATCTTCCACTTTAGCCAGGGAGTCAAGAAGAGCGAAGAATGACAGCATGCACAAGAGAGACGGTGCAAATAGTCTTTTATGATTCGTTCCTTGACTTTGAGAAAAAAAGAATATTGCATTTGTTAATTCTAAAGTTTAGAAATGAATCTGGAAGCAGATGTTGGCAAGATGGCCAAAAAGGACATTCGATCTCTTGTCTCCCCACAAAACCATCAGTGTAAACAACCATACATATGCAAAAATAACTTCCGAAGAGCTAAGGAAACCAGGTGAGAGATTACAGCATCTGGGAATAGCAAAGAAATAAGAAAAACATATTCAAGATAATAGGAACAACAGTTTTCATTATCATTATAACCTCTTCCCCAACTCCAGGCAGCACATCATGGCTAGAGACACCCTCCTCTTGAAAGAAGGAAGTGAGCATTGGACTTTGCCTCAGACTCTAACACAAGACTCACCACAATAAAACCCAGTGCCAGGACCTCATGGCCCCAGACTCTAGTCCAGTATCCATGAGCTGAACTTCTAGGCCTGCCCCACTGCCAGGCCAACCTTAGCAGCCCTCGGCTTCAGACCAGCCCCAGCACTCAGCCAGCCCCTGTGATTTCAGAGTTTATATCTATCCCAGCATCATGGAAGGCCCCCACAGCCCTAGATATCAGGCTGGCACCTGTGAATTTAGCCTCCGGGTCAGTTCCTTTGTATACAGGCTCTAGGCCCACCCAGAACCAGGCTAGCCCCTGCAGCCACAGGCTCCAGACCAGCCGAGAGTCAGGTTGGAATACACAGCTTTGAGCTTCAGACACACCCCAGCACCACGTAAGCACCCCTGACCTCAGACATCAGGCCAACACCTGCAGACAGAGGCTCTAGAGAGCCAGGCCAGTCCCTGCAACACCACTCTTCAGGCCATCTCCTGTGTCCCCATGTTTCAGCCGACCCAAGGTGCAAGCTCATTCCAATAAATTGCAGTGCTACGCCAGCCTTCAAAAACCAAGCTCCAAAACCACCCGTGTGGACTTAGGTTCCAGTTTGGCCCCAGCATCCCAAGGATCCAGATCAGCCCTTGCAGATCTAACCTCCAGGCCACCACAGCCATACCAAGTCTCTAGGGTAGTCCCCATAGGTCCAGGTTCTAGGACTCTCCCTGTGGGCTGAGGTTCTAGGCCAGCACCCACACATAGCCTCCAGGCCAGATCTCACATAACAAGGTCCCAGGCCAGTCTCCACAGCTTCAAGATCCAGGCCAGTCCTCATGATTCTGGGAACTGGATCACCACCAATGATGCCAGGATCCAGACAAGCCCCCACAAACCCAGGCCCCATGACTTCCCAAGCACCAGGCAGGCCCCAGACCCTCAGCTAGTCCTAGTGGTCCCAGGCTCCAGTGAATCCAGGATCCAGGCTCATTCCAGTAGACCTTTCTGCCAAGCCAGCCTCCACAGATTGACTCCAGGCCACCCCTGCAAAACTAGGCTCCAGACCACCCCATGGACCCAGGGCCCAGGCCTACTGCCATGGACTCAAGCTCGAGGCTTGCCCCAGCAAAAGACCAGCCCCTGTAGACTCAGGCTTCAGGCCAGCTCCCTCAGAATCAGGCAGAAGACTCAACCACATGCTGATCCAGGCTACAGACGCGCCCCCTATGGGCCCAGGACCAAGGCCTATCCCTGTAAACTCCAACTTCAGACCCATCTCACTGGACCCAGGTTTCAGGCATGCCCTCATGGACCCAGGCTCCAGGATCACCCACCATGGACTCAATCAACTGGACCAACCCAGAGAATTCAGGCTCCAGGTCCAATCCTGTGGATTCAGGCACAATAAATGCCCACCCGCTGACTCAGGTATCAGCCCAGACAGTCCAAGTACTTCAACAGTCAGCCCATCCACAGACTCTACCATACAGCCTTCCCAGAATCTCCAGATGCGCTGATTGGTGAATGACTTTCCCAGATGATGTCCATCTGCAAAGACTGAAAACGTTCCAAATTTTTTAAATGTGCAGATACCAGTGCAGGACCACAGGGATCAGAAAAAGTCAGGGAAACTATATTACCAAATGAACAAAATAAAGTGCCAATAACCAATCCTAATGAAATGAAGATGTATAAACTGCCTGACAACAAGATCAAAATAATTGTTTTAAGGAAGCTAAGTGAACTTCAAGAAAATACAGAGGAACATTCAACAAAACAGGAAAACAATAAATGATCAAAATTACAGTTCAACAGAGAGATTGAAATTATTTTAAAAATCAAACAAATTCTGAAGCCAGAAATAAAAAGAACAAAATGAAAAGTGTGATAGAGTGTCAACAGCAGAACTGTTCAAGCAAAAGAAAAAATCTCTGAACCTGAACACAGGTTATTTGAAGATATATAATCAGAGGAGAAAAAAATGATAAAAACAAATGAGAAACGCTTATGAGATTTATAATACAACATCAAGAGCAAATGTTCAGATTATAGGACTAAAATAAAAAGAAGAGAGAGACAACGGGCCAGAAAATGTATTTATAGAAGTAATAGTAGAAAACATTCCAAATCTGTAGAAAGATGTAAATATCCAGGTACGAGAAGGTGAAAAGTTTCCAATTATATTCAAACCAAACAAGAAATCACCAAGAAAAAAACAGAATCAAACTATCGAATATCAAAGACAAAGAAAGGATTCTAGAAACAGCACAAGAAAAGAAACATATTACGTATGAGGAAATTCCAATAAAGCTAGCAATGTTGTTTTCATTTTTTTTTAAATAGTACAAAGTTGGGGCTCTTTATTCAGATGATAGAGTAAGGAACAGCAAAGTGGGAGGACTACACCATCACCATGACAACCGAAAGCCTCATAAACATAAAGTCCCTTGACTTCTGTTGGGCAGACTCTTCCTAGCTCAGGAGAAACTTTTTTTTTTTTTTTTTTTTTTGAGACAGAGTCTCGCTGTCACCCAGGCTGGAGTGCAGTGGCATAATCTCAGCTCACTGCAGGCTCCGCCCCCCGGGGGTTCACGCCATTCTCCTGCCTCCGCCTCCCGAGTAGCTGGGACTACAGGCGCCCGCCACCTCGCCAGGCTAATTTTTTGTATTTTTAGTAGAGATGGGGTTTCACTGTGTTAGCCAGGATGGTCTCGATCTCCTGACCTCGTGATCCGCCCGCCTCGGCCTCCCAAAGTGCTGGGATTACAGGCGTGAGCCACCGCGCCCAGCCTAGGAGAAACATGTTTTAACTGGCTGAGAACAAGGCCAGTCAGCCTGGCCACAGTGTGGAAAAGGCAGCCAGAGGCGCTGCCTCTGGTCAGTCCTGAAAGTGCTTGGTGAGGGCTTCTAGCAGCTCCTGCTTCTTCAGCCAGTACTCCAGGCAGGCCTCTTTCATCATGGGCACAGTTAACTTTCCCAATGTGCCCTTGCTGATGTGGGTCTTCAGCTCCTCTTCTGAATACTCCACTTGGGCCTTTTGCTTCTGGGACATTCATTATTGCGTTTTCTCTTGGTAATTTTCCCTTCAGGATTATAATCTGGTGACTAGACAAGTTCCTTAAACTCATTTACCATGGAGCCCAGTCTTTTATTCATTTCTTCAACCTTGGGTAATATAAGGTCCACTGCTTGTTCAGGCTTCATCAAATACAAGATCAAGGGCTCCAGGTTCCCAAAGTGCTGCTGCAGCACGGGGTTCTCAAAGCTGTCACTTCTGTATGTGAAGCAGAGCTTCTGAATGATAGCCTTCATGTTGTCCACCTGCTCTGGAGTTGCCATGACTTTTTCAGTAAAGGGCACCTTCCTTTTATCATCAGCAAAGGTTAAAATGACCAGCTGGAAACCTGCAGTAGTCAACTGAATTTTCTGGTCATCCAACTCCTCTTCCTGTGACACCAAAGCCACAAAATAAGGGGGGATGTTCCTGCGGGGTATGTATCTGCACAATGCTATGACCACCTTCTCCAGACACTTGATGAGCAGAGCACTGAACAGAGTTGAACTCCCACTCACCAGCGACTCCTCAGGGTACGTGAACAAGGAGGGCCTCAGGTAATGGTGCTCCTTCAGCATTACCAAGGGCTTGAAAACCATGAGCATCAAAGCTGGTTCATCAAACCATTTTAGCTCTTCTGTTTCCTCTTTCTCCAGTATAATCTGATGACTCCCATAGATCTGAGACCTCTTGGTAGCGCTAGGCAGAAGCAAACTGCCGGTATTAACATTAAATTTCCGGGACTTGGTTTTCACTGGTTCATTTGTTTTCCGATAGAGTTTTATTGGAGGAGGCTTGAGAGCCTTCTGGATGAGATTGTAAATGCCCACAGAGATCACTGTGTCTTTGTTGAGCTTCAGCTTTAACCTGCTGAGTGCTCATTTCCTGGTCTCCTTGGCACAAACCTTCTGCAACAGGTCTTCTAGCTTGCTGGATTCCTCAAAGTGAACTGGATTCCTCAAAGGATGAGGTCCTCATCCTTTGCCATGCTGATGATATCTCTGTAGAACAAGGATATGTCACAGCCCCCAGGTTTCTTCAGGGGCATCAAGTCAAGGAAGATGCCTATATCTCATAGATCACCGGCTTTGGTCCTGGCCCGGCAGGCCTTAACACTGTCATTGCCATGAGGGTTGTCTTCATTGGTGAACAGCATGATTTTCTTATGACTCATCTTGAACTGGACATCACTAAAGAGTTTGGCACAGACCCACAGAACTTCACTGAATGAGTAGTCAGATCCATGGCCCATCAGGTCTTGGAAACATTTTTGTCCCTTGCTGCCCCTTAAACTGGTCAAGCTTTAAGATTTGTTTTGCACCTGGATTATCCAACTCCTGTAAGACGTAAATATTTTTAAAATTCACTGAATTTTTGTCTTTCTCAGTATCATAAAGATCTCGATCACTGCTTATGATCTTACTCATGTACACACTTTGGATACACTGGATGCTCATGTCAAAAGGAGTCAACTCACCTTCACTCTGAGATTCAAACATAGCCCTGGAGGCATCAACCAAAACAAATTAAACTATCTCTTCCTGAATATTTCTAGTATTCAGTTGCTTCAAGGTCCTCTTCTTCTTCTGCTTCTTCATCACCCTCGGTTTTATAATAAGACTCCCACCCTGATGTGTTGGCTACTGCTCACTTTGGCACAGGGAGGTAACCCACAATGGATTTCATAGCAGAAACCTTGCAGAACAAGAGAGAGTGAGATGATATATTCAAAATGATGAAGAAAAAACCCTGCCAACAAAAATACTTTCTCTGGAAAAGCTGTTCTTCAGTAATAAAGGAGAAATAAATACTTTCCCAAACAAAAGCTGAAGGATATCATCACCACCAGACCTGTTTTTCAACAAATGCTAAAGAGAATTCTTCAAGCTTAATTTTAAGAAAATGCTAAATAGCAACACTAAAACATGTGAAAGCGTAAAACTCACTGGTAGAAGTCAGTACAAGGTCAAATTCAGAACAGTCTAATACTGTAAAGGTGGTGTATAAATTATTTATAAATTTAGTATGAAGATTAAAATAAAATTTATAAATAAAAGACAAGAAATCAAAGCATACCACTAGAGAAAATCACCTAATCACAAAGAAAGACAGCAAGAGAGGAAGAAAGGAACAAAGGATCTACAAAACAACCAGAAAACAATTAACAAAAGAGGTGGCTAAGATGGCCGACTAAAAGCAGCTAGTGTGTGTGGCTCTCACAGAGAAGAGTGGAAGGGGTGAGTAAATATAGCACCTTCAACGGAATCATCCAAGTACATGCATGGGGATTAATCAAATAAATAACTTCACCCATGGAGAATAAAGAAAAGCACCACAGGATGATGGCCCACCTGGGAGTGGCAGGGAGCCAAAGGAATCTCCCCACCCAGGGAAGTGGTGAGTGAATGTGTGTCCCCAAAAATGCATGCTTCTCCCACGGATCTTTGCAACCCTCAGATCAAGAGATCTCTATGTGAACCCACTCCACCAGGGCCTTTAGTCTGCCACCCAGAGCTACGTGGAGTTTTGGCAGAGCAGCCGCTCAGGCATGCACAGAGATCTGGAAGTTTTAGATGCTCTTGTTTTCCAGGCTTCCCAGCAAAAGTAACTGCACCTCTGGAAAAGGGCAAAGTGGGAGGTTAGACTCCCATACATATCCCTAGGAAAGAGGCTGAATCCAGAAGGTCAAGCAGCAGTGGTCTATGGGCACCACTTCCATGGCACCTCACCGGATAAGACCCACTCGCCTGGAATTCCAGTCAGCTACAGATGGCAGTATTGTGCCTCCATGGGATGGAGCTCCCAGGGTGAGTGGTAGGCCCAGATCTTTGCTGTTTGGATGACTTAGCTGTTATGGCCTTCGGGCTTTGGTGAGTTCAAGCTGACCAGAGATGGAAAGAATCCCCCAGCACAGCACAACTGCTCTACTGAAATGTGGCCAGACTGCTTCTTTAAGTGTGTCCCTGATTCCATTCCTCATCACTGGGTGGAGCCTCTCAACCGGGGCATTTAGCCACCCCCATCAATGTTCTCCAGTCAACAGAGATTTGAAAACTCTCTGGGACAGAGCACTCAGAGGGAGAGTCAGAGAGCTCCCTGTGAGCTGTTTGGATGACTTAGTTGTTCCAGCTTTCAGGCTTTGGAGAGCCCAAGCCAACTGAGGGTGGAAGCATAACCCCAGAATAGCACAGCTGCCCTACAGAAATGTGGCCAGACTGCTTGTTAAGCAGGTCTCTGATCCCATTTCTCCTCACCGAGTGGACTCTCCCAACAGGGGTCTTCAGCGACCCCCACCGGTGCTCTTTGGCTGACAGAGGTTTTAGACCTCCTTGGGATGGAGCTACCAGGGAGAGGGTCGGGCCACCATCATTGCTGTTTTGGTGACTTAGCTGTTCCAGCCTTTGGGCTTTGGAGTGTCTCAGGAGCTGAAGTGGACCCCAAGCACAGCACAGCTGCTCTACAAAAATGTGGCCAGACTAATTTTTTAAGCAGGTCCCAAACTCTGTTCCTCCTGACCGGGTGAGACCTCCCAACTGGGGTCCTCTGCCACCTCTTACAGGTGCATTCAGGCCAGCAACACCCGTGCCTTCCTGGGACAGAGCACCCACAGGGAGGAGCAGGCTGCCATTTTGCAGTCTTCACTGGTGATACCTCCAGGTAGTGGAAAATCCCAGGAGACTAGGGAATGGAGTGGACCCCCAGTATACCACCACAGCTCTACGGAAAAGTGGCCAGACTCTTACATGGGGGCCCTCTCGTACCTCCTCACTGGGCAGGTCCTCCAGGCCTGGGCCTCTAGCCACCCCCCACCAGAGATATGAAGCTAATAGCAACTTGGCAACTCCCTGGACAGAGCCTCCAGGGACAACTGACAGCCTCTCTGCCACTGTCTCTGCAGTGGAACTGTCCTTACCACCCTCAGACTAACGAAGAAGCAAAGACCCTAAGTATCTTATCCACATCTCCAACAAGCTGCAATTGCCCCAAGGAGAGGAGGCTAGTCCATCTCCCATGAGTCCCAAACATCCCCCACTGCTCATCACCAGGCAGAAAACCCCTGGCTTTGGGCCCACAGCACAGACTTTCCATCCTGGGATGATTGCTCTGAGCAATTGCTGACCCACATCTCTCTCAGGTGGAGTCCCCAGGAGAGGAGCAAAGTGGTAAAGGCAGCAAGCCAGCTGATGCAGAGCCAAGAGGGTTTGGTGCAGGAGCATCTGTAGTAGAGCATGGCTATCCCTCTAGGTTCAACTTGCTTCAATAACAGACTTTAGCTCTAAGGGAACTGTCAGACATGATGTCCGCAGGGTGGTCACGCACATCAGATGGAGCTGGCCCAACCTGAGCACTCTTTGGTCTGCTGGCCTCTCCCAAGGCCCCAGCCTGGTCATGTCTGCTTACAGGGCAGTCTTGTGTGCCTGGGGGTCCACCTCATAGCTTCTGTACCAGTGGTTCATGCCTGACTGGTGGAGAGCTCCAGTGAGGCAGCCCCTATGGCCACGCACCAGTCTGCATAGTACCTCTCCAAACTGCAGCTTCCCCAAGCCCACAGCAACCCCCCACATCACTTTGCTGGCACGTGTCTGCATGAACAAGATTTATTTTATTTGCCCCACCAGCACGCAGGAGTGCAGTATGCCACCCTAACCCCCAACAACCAACATTGCAGACAGAGCCTTGTTGGACACAGAGCCAGCAAAACCTACCCCTGACAGCGCCCTGCCCTTGCACTAATGCTGCGCGGAGAACAGGGAATCCTCCCACATCCTGAATCATCACTCCTGCTTGCAGGGCACAGAGAAGACACCAAGACCTACGCTGGACAGCACCCTACTTCAAGCCAACACCACCTCCATTGCAACAGTGCACACAGTCACCAGCAGGAAACCCCCTCCTGCCCCATTTTCTGACAACTGCCTTGACTCTGCCACTGTGATTAATGCCCGCAGGGAGGCAGACACCCCTGCATCTGCTGGCACTCTACTGCTGCTGCCACATCTCAGTCCCTCTGTGCAGTAGACTCCAAAACTTGAGGAGCCAGAGAAAAAAGTCAGGGCTCAATACAAGTCCCCCAGAGTTAGAGCACAAAGTCCAGGAGTTGGGAGGTGAATGTCGGCCCCCTAAAATCTTCCAGAAATGAAGTAAGTTGGCTGAATCCACCTTATACCACAATCAAACTCTCAAGGTCATCAAATAGAATAAAAGGAGAAAAAACATTCCAAAATTCAGCAATCACAAAGATTGAGAGTACATAAGCCCACAAAGATGAGAAAGAATCAGCACAAGAACTGAAAACTCAAAAAGCCCGAGTACCTTCTTTCCTCCAAATGACCACATCATCTCTCCAGGAAGGGTTAGGAACTGGGCTTATGCTGAGATGGCTGAAAGGATAAAAGTGGAAGTCAGAATACGAATTGGAACAAAGTTCACTGAGTTACTGGAGTACATTGTAACCCAATGCAAGGAAGCTAAAAATCATGAGAAAACATTGCAGAAGCTGATAGACAAAAGAGCCAGTATAGACAAGGACATAACTGACCTGATAGAGCTAAAAAACACGCTACAATAATTTCATAATGCAACCACAAGTACAAATAGCAGAATAGACAAAGTGGAGGAAAGAATCTCAGAGCTTGAATACTGGCCTTCTGAAACAAGACAGCCAGATGAGAACAGAGAAAAAAAGAATGAAAAGGAATGAACACAACCTCAGAGAAATATGAAATTATGTAAAGAGACTGAATCTATGACTGATTGGTGTACCTGAAAGAGATAGAGAGAATGGAACCGATCTGGAAAACATATTTCAGGATATCACCCATACGAAGTTCCCCAACCTAGCTAGAGAGGTCAACATTCAAATTCAGAAAATGCAGAGAACCCCAGTAATATATTCCACTAGAAGATCATCCCCAAGACACAAAATCATCATATTTGCAAACGTCAAAATGAAAGAAAAAATTTTAAAGGCAGCTAGAGAGAAAGGTCTGATCACCTAAAAATGGAAGCCCACCAGACTAACAATAGATCTCTCAGCTAAAACCTTACAAGCCAGAAGAGATTGGCGCCAATATTCAACATTGTTAAGGAAAAGAAATTCCAACACAGAATTTTATATTTGGCCAAACTAAGTGTCATAAGCAAAGGAGAAGTAAAACCCTTTTCAGACAAGCAAATTCTGAGAGAATTTATTACCACCAGACCTGCCTTACAAGAGCTCCTGAAGGAAGTACCAAATATGGCAAGGACCATTACCAGCCATTACAAAAACACACTGAAGTACACAGACCAATGACATTATAAAGCAACGACATTAACCAGGCTGCAAAATAACCAGCTAACATCATGATGATAAGATCAAGTCCACACATATCAATACTAACTTTAAATGTAAATGGGCTAAATGCCCCAATTAAAAGACACAGTGTGGCGAGCTCAATAAAGAACAACAACCCGTCGGTATGCTGTCTTCAAAAGATTCACCTCACATGCAATGACTCAAATAGGCTCAAAGTAAAGGAACAGAGAAAAATCTACCAAGCAAATAAAAAACAGAAAAAAGAGGGGTTGCAATCCTAGTTTCTCATGAAACAGACTTTAAACCAACAAAGATTAAAAAAGAGAAAAAAAGGTACTACATAATTTTAAGGGGTTCAATTCAACAAGAAGATCTAACTATTCTAAATATATATGCACCCAACGCAGGAGCACTCAGATTTCACAAAGCAAGTTCTTAGAGACCTTTAAAGAGACAGACTCCAATGCTATAGGAGTGGGAAATTTTAACTCTTCACTGACAATATCAGACAGATCATGGAGACAGAAAATTAACAAAGATATTCAGGACCTGAACTCAGCACTGGATCAAATGGACCTGACAGATATCTAAAGAACTCTCCACCCAAAAACAACAGAACATACATTCGTCTCATCGCCAAATGGAACATACTCTAAAATTGATGAAATTATCAGAAGTAAAACACTCTTCAGCAAATGCATAAGTACTGAAGTCGTAACAAACAGTCTCATGGACCACAGCACAATCAAATTAGAAATCAAGACTAAGCATTTTTCCATATGTTTGTTGGCCATTTGTATTTCTTCTTTTGAGAGCTGTCTGTTCATATCCTTAGCCCAATTTTGATGGATTGTTTTGTTCTTGCTGATTTGAGTTCATTGTAGATTCTGGATATTAGTCCTTTGTCAGATGTATAGATTGTGAAGATTTTCTCCCACTCTGTGGGTTGTCTGTTTACTCTGCTGATTGTTCCTTTTGCCGTGCAAACACTCTTTAGTTCAATTAAGTCCCAGCTATTTATCTTTGTTTTTATTGCATTTGCTTTTGGGTCCTTGGTCATGAAATCCTTGCCTAAGCCAGTATCTAGAAGGCTTTTTCCAATGTTATCTTCTAGCATTTTTATAGTTTTAGGTCTTCGATTTAAGTCTTTAATCCATCTTGAGTTGATTTTTGTATAAGGTGAGAGATGAGGATCCAGTTTCATTCTCCTACATATGGTTAGCCAATTATCCCAGCACCATTTGTTGAAAAGGGGATTGCTTCCCCACTTTATTTTTTTTGTTTGCTTTGTCGAAGATCAGTTGGCTGTAGGTATTTGGGTTTATTTCTGTTTTCTCTATACTGTTCCATTGGTCTATATGCCTATTTTTATATCAGTACCATGCTGTTTTGGTGACTATGGCCTTATAGCTTACTCTGAAATCAGGTAGTGTGATGCCTCAAGATTTGTTCTTTTTACTTAGTCTTGCTTTGGCTGTGCATGCTCTTTTTTGGTTCCATATGAATTTTAGAATTGTTTTTTCTAATTCTGTGAATAATGATGGTGGTATTTTGATGGGGATTGTGTTGCATTTGTAGATTGCCAACAAGTATATGAAAAAATGCTCAGCACCACTAATGATCAGGGAAATGCAAATCAAAACCACAATATGATATCATTTACTCCTGCAAGAATGGCCATAATCAAAAAAATTAAAAAACAGTAGATGTTGGTATGCATGTGGTGATCAGGGAACATTTCTACACTGCTGGTAGGAATGTGAACTAGTACAAATGACTATGAAAAACACTGTGGAGATTCCTTAAACAACTGAAATTAGAACTACTATTTGATCCAGCAATCCCACTACTGAGTATCTACCCAGAGAAAAAGAAGTCATTATATGAAAAAGATACTTGCACACACATGTTTATAGCAGCACAATTCCCAATTGCAAAATAGTGGAACCAACCCAAATGCCCATCAATCAATGAGTGGATAAAGAAACTTTTATATATTTTATATATATATGTACATATATGTATATATCTAAATATGATGGAATACTACTCAGCCATAAAAAGGAATGAATTAACAGCATTTGCAGTGACCTGGATGAGATTGGAGACTATTATTACAAATGAAGTAACTCAGGAATTGAGAACCAAACATTGTATGTTCTCACTGATATGTGGGAGCTAAGCTATGAGAATGCAGATGCATAAGAATGATAAAAATGGACTTTGGGGACTTGGGGGGAAGGATAGGGGGGTGGGGGGAGGAGAGGAATAAAAGACTACAAATAGGGTACACTGTATACTATTCAGGTGATGGGTGCACCAAAATCTCACAAATCACGACTAAAGAATTCACTCATGTAACCAAACACCACATGTACCCCAATAACCTATGGAAAAAATAAATAATAATAATGAAGAATAAATTTTAAAAAAGAAATCAAGACTAAGAAATTCATTCAAAATGATACTATTACATGGAAATTGAATAATCTGTTCATGAATGACTTCTGGGTAAATGATGAATTTAAGGCAGAAATCAAGAAATTATTTGAAACTATTGAGAACAGATAAAACAAGAAGACACAGCTAAAGCAGTATTAAGAGGGAAATTTCAGCACTAAATGGGCACATCAAAAATAAAGAAAGATCTCAAGTTAACAAGCTAGCATCACAACTAAAAGAACTAGAGAACCAAGGGCAAACAAATTCCAAAGCTACCAGAAGACAAGAAATAACCAAAATCGGAGCTGAACTGAAGGAGATAGAGACATGAAAGATCATTCAAAAGATAAATGAATCCAAGAGCTGTTTTTTTCTTTTTTGGAAAAAAACTAATAAAATAGATAGCTAACTAGACTAATAAAGAAGAAAAGAGAGGATTCAAATAAACATAATCAGAAACAAAAAGGGGGATATTACCACTGACCCCACAGAAATATAAGCAACCATCAGGGAATATTATGAACACCTCTATGCACAAAAACTAGAAAATCTACAAGAAATGAAGAAATTACTGGACACATACACACTCCCAAGGCTGAACCAGGAATAAATTAAATCCCGGAACAGATCAATAATGAGCTCTGAAATTGAGGCAGTCATAAATAGCCTACCAAACAAAAAAAGCACATGACCACACAGATTAACAGCTTAATTCTAACAGATGTACAAAGAATAGCTTGTACCATTCCTACTGAAACTATTCTAAAAAATTGAAAAGGATGGATTCCTCCTTAATTTATTCTATGAGGCCAATATCATCCTGATACGAAAACCTGACAGAGATACAACAAAAAAGAAAACTTCAGGCCAATATCCTTGACGAACTTTGATGCAAAAATCCTCAACAAAATACTGGCAAACTGAACCCAGCAGTATATCAAAAAGTTTATGCAGGCCAGGTGAGGTGGCTCACACCTGTAATCCCGGCACTTTGAGAGGCCAAGGTGGGCAGATCACCTGACGTCAGGAGTTCAAGACCAGCTGCCCAACATGGCAAAACCCCGTCTCTACTAAAAATACAAAAAATTAGCTAGGCATGGTGGCGGGCACCTGCAATTCCAGGTACTCTGGAGGCTGAGGCAGGAGAATCCCTTGAACCCAGGAGGTGAATGTTGCAGTGAGCCAAGATTGAGCCACTGCACTCCAGCCTGGGCAACAAGAGTGAAACTCCATCTGGGAAAAAAACAGGGGGTGCTTATGCAATAAGATCAAGTAGGCTTTATCCCTGGGATGCAAGTTTGGTTCAAAATATGCAAATCAAGAAATGGGATTCATCACTTAAACAGAACTAAATATAAAACCCACAAAATTTTCTCAATAGGTGCAGAAAAGGCTTTTGATAAAATTCAACACTCCTTTGTGTTAAAAACTATCAATAAACTAGGTATTGAATGAACATACCTCAAAATAATAAGAGACATATGTGACAAATCCACAGCCAATATTATGCCAAATAGGCAAAAGCTGGAAGCATTCCCCTTTCAAACCTGCACGAGAAAATGATGCTCTCTCACCACTCCTATTCAACATAGTATTGAAAGTTATTGCCAGGGCAACCAAGTAAGAGAAAGAAATAAAAGGCATCCAAACACCAAGAAAGGAAGTCAAACTATCCCTGTCTGCAGATGACATAATTCTCTATATAGAAAACCTTATAGCCTCAGCCCAAAAGCTTCTTAAGCTTATAAACAACCTCAGTGAAGTCTCAGGATACAAAATCAATGTGCAAATATCTCTAGTATTCCTATAAACCAACAACAGTTAACCCAAGAGCCAAATCAGGAATGTACTCCAATTTACAATTGCCATAAAAATACTAAAATACCTAGGAATACAACTTACAAGGGGCATGAAGTACCTCTTCAAGGAGAACTACAAACTACTGCTCAAGGAAATAAGACGGGACACAAACAAATGGAAAAAACATTCTATGATCATGGATAGGAAGAATCAATATCATGAAAATGGCAATAATGCCCAAAGCAATTTACAGATTTGATGCTATTCCTATTAAACTACCATTGACATTCTTCCCAGAAATAGAGAAAACTGTTTTAAAATTCACATGGAACCAAAAAAGAGCTTGAATAGCCAAGGCAGTCCTAAGCAAACAGAACAATGCTGGAGATGTCACACTACCAGACTTCAAACCATGCTACAAGGCTACAGTAAATGAAACAACATGGTACAGGTACAAAAACAGACACATAGAGCAATGGAATAGAATAGAGAACCCAGAAATAAGACCACACACCTACAACTATCTGATCTTTGACAAACCTGACAAAAACAACAATGGGGAAACAATTCCCTATTCAATAAATAGTGCTGGAATAACTCTTAATGTCATATGCAGAAGATTAAAACTGGACCCCTTCCTTACACCATATATAAAAATTAACTCAAGATAGATTAAAGACTTAAATGTAAAGCCCCAAACTATAAAAACCCTGGAAGACAACCCAGGCAGTACCATTTAGGACATAGGCATGGGCAAAGATTTCATGACACCAAAAGCAATTGCAACAAAAGCAAAAATTGACAAATGGGATCTCATTAAACTAAAGAGCTTGTGCACAGCAAAATAAACTATCAACAGAGTAAACAAACAATCTACAGGATGGGAGAAAAATTTTGCAAACTATGCATCTGACAATGGTCTAATATCCAGAATCTATAGGAAGCTTAAACAAATTTACGAGAAAAAAGCAACTCCATTGAAAAGTGGGCAAATTATGGGAAGAGACACATTTCAAAAGAGGACATACATTCAGCCAACAATCATATGAAGGGAAGCTCAACATCACTGATCATTACAGAAATGCAAAACAAAACTACAATGAGATATCATCTCACACCACTCAGAATAGCTATTAGTAAAAAGTCAAAAAATAACAGACACTGGCAAGGTTGTGGAGAAAAAGGAATGCTTATACACTGTTGGTGGAAGTGTAAATTAGTTCAAGCATTGTGGAAGACAGTGTGGTGATTCTTCAAACACCTAAAGACAGAAATACCATTAGACCCAGCAATCCCATTACAGGGTATATACCTAAAGGAATATAAATTATTCTATTTTAAAGACACATGCCTGCATATGTTCATTACAATCCCATTCACAATAGTAAAAACATGGAATCAACATAAATGCCCATCAATGATAGACCTTTTAAAGAAACTGTGGTACATATACACCTTGGAATACTATGTAGCAATAAAAATAATAAGAGCATGTTCTTTGCAAGGACATGGATGGAGCCAGAGGTCCTTATCCATAGCAAACTAACACAGGTACAGAAAACCAAATACTGCATGTTCTCCCTTATAAGTGGAAGCTAAATTATGAGAACACATTGACACATAGAGGGGAACAACACCCCCAAGGGCCTATTAGAGGGTGGAGGGTGAGAGGAAGGAGAGGATCAGAAAAAATAACGAATGGGTACTACGCTTAATACCTTGGTGATGAAGTAATCTGTACAACAAACCCCCATGAGACAAGTTTACCTATGTAACAAACCTGCTTATGCAACCCTCAACTTAAAATAAAAGTAAAAAAAATGCAGTATAATCAAAAGAATACTCTAAACTCTGTATTACTTATTTTTTATTTTGTAATAAGGCAAAATTGCTACCATATTTGACACTCTACCTACCCCAGAAAATCCTGGTATTTAATGAAAAGTAAAAGTTAATAACTAAATTCCATTTTTGGTTCAAAAAATACCAAGCAAGTTTATGCATTAACAAGGCTGGATTTCTTGATAACCTGAGCAATTTCTCAAGGTAGACACATGAGAAATAAAACATTTATGAAGACTAGTAATAACCACCATTTTCTATTTTATTCAGACATACAAGAGGGTGTGTTCTGGCTTAATTACCTATGGGCTCTGTGTCCTTAGGCAAGTTACTTTATTTCTCTGAACCCCAGTTTTCTAAAAATTAGTGTATATTATACTTCTCTGGTATGTTGAAAAGATAAAAAGAGATAAAGATATAAAGCAACAGGTGACTGGCACATAAAACTACTAGTTTCATTTCTACTTCCCCTTATTCTTTTACCTCTACCTAATATTTCTTCATAAACATGTATTGTAAGACACATACACATAACAAAACACATTACTATCCTTCTTATTTGAAGATGGTAGAGTTGTCAGAAGCTTGGATTTTCAAATCAAACAGATCTACTGTCTAACTCTAGCTTCTCCACTTAGTAACTCTGAGTCAGTTCCTTAACTTTTCCAACCTGCAGTTTCCTCAACTATAAATAGAAATGATAACAGAACCTACCTCTTAAAGTTGTTGTTAAATGGGACAAGCAAGTAAAAGACACTGACTGTTCCAATAGCTGGAAATACACAATAAATATTAGCTCTTTTTTACCTATTGCTGATATTCATAACATAATTATTATTACAATTCATTAGTATTATTCCAGATCAATGTTTCCTAACTTCAGGCTGAGGATAAATGAACAACATTTTTTTCAAATTTTATTTTAGATTTAGGAGGTACATGTGCATGTTTGTTACCTGGGTATATTGCATGATGCTGAAGTTTAGGGTATGAATGATCACGTCACTCAGGTATTGAGCATAGTACCCAAAAGTTAGTTTTTCAATCCTTGCCCCCATCCTCCTTCTGCCCTCTAGCAGTCCCCAGTATCTACTGTTGCCATCTTTATGTCCCTGAATACCAGATGTTTAGCTCTTACTCATAAGTGAGAACATGCAGTACTTGCTTTTCTGTTTCTATGTTAATTTGTTTATGGTAATGACCTCTAGCCCCATCCATGTTACTACAGAGGACATAATAATTTCATTCTCTTTTATGGTTATGCAGTAATCCATGGTATATATGTACCACATTTTCTCTATCTAGCCCACCATTGATCAGCACTGAGGTTGATTCTATGTCTTTTCTATTGTGAACAGCACTGTGATGAAGAGAAGAGTACATATTTCTTTTTGGTAGAACTATTTGTTTTCTTTTGGATGTATACCCAATAATAGGATTGCTGGGTCTAATGGTAGTTCTGTCTCGCATCCTTGGAGAAATTGCCAAACTGCTTTCCGCAGTGGATGAATTAATTTACATTCCCACCAATAGTGTATAAACAGTCCCTTTTATTCACAGCCTGGTTAGCATCTGTTGCTTTTTGACATTTTAATAATTGCCATTCTGACTGGTATGAGACAGTAGCTTATTGTGGTTTTGATTTAGGTTTCTTTAATGAGCAGTGACATGGAGCATATTTTTCATGTTTCTTGGCCGCTTATTTATCTTATTTTCAGAAGTGTCTGTTCCTGTCTTTTGCCCATTTTTAATGGGGTTATTTGTTTTTGCTTGTTGAATTAAATTCTTTATAGATTCTGGTTATTAGGCCTTTGTTGGACGCATAGTTTGCAAATATTTTTTCCAATTCTGTAGGTTGTCTGTTTACTCTTTTGATAGTTTCTTTTGTTGTGCAAAAGTCCTTTATTTAATTAGGTGCCACTTGCCAATTTTTGCTTTTGTTGCAATTGCTTTTGAGGACTTAGTAATAAATTAGTTTCCAAGGCCAAAATCCAGAATGATGTTTCCTAGGTTTCTTTCCAGGGTTCTTATAGTTTGAGGTTTACATTTAATATTTAATCCATCTTTATTTCATTTTTGTATATGGTGAAAGGTAGGGGTCCAGCTTCATCCTTCTGCATATGGCTAGCCCACTATCCCAACACCATTCATTAAATAGGGAGTCCTTTCCCCATTGCTTATTTTTGTTCACTTTGTTGAGTATCAGATGGAATAAACATTTTATGTGTTTCTTTTTATCAGGTTTTTTAGAGACTTCCTACTCCCCCACTCAATGCTAGGGTACAAAATAGGGAACATAACTAGATAGCAAAAGAAATATTGTTTCGGATGATGGAATTGTGTGAAAATGTGAGCAACTAATGAAGAACAATCCCTTCATTAATTGGAGAAGTCCTTCCTTCTAAGCCTGAATTACATGAGGCAGACCACATAGAAGACTCTTTTGTAGTCCCTTCTCCCTCCCAGAAAAACATATGCCAACTCTGATTAATCTAAGAACAAAATGGAGTGCTAGGTTTGGAGACTGCCTATCCAGGAATACCACCAAAAATCATGGTGCACAACTGATTCCATGAAGATACCACTGCTGCTATCACTGAGCACAGATACCACAGCTTGCTACTGATATCAACAATTTGGGGATGGGCACGGTGGCTCATGCCTGTAATCCCCCTACACTTTGGGAGGCCGAGGCAGGCAGATCACTTGAGGCCAGGAGTTCGAGACCAGCCTGGGCAACACGACAAAACCCCATCTCTACTAAAAATACAAAAATTAGCCAGATGTGGTGGTGCACGCCTGTAATCCCAACTACTCTGTAGGCTGAAGGAGGAGAACTGCATGAACCTAGGGGGCAGAGATTGCAGTGAGCCAAGTTCACAGCACTGCACTTCAGGCTGGGTGACAAAGTGAGACTGTGGAAAAAAAAAAAATTGGTAACTGAACACTACCAATTAAACAATTGCCTCAGGAATTAGTTTAGATGATGGGGAGCTAAAAACAATAATTGCTGTTCCCATACTGGAGTCCCATCTGGTCATTTTGAATGTTTAGGCCTAATTCTTACGTCAGTTTTGTCTCGTATCACTTTTCCTTTGACAATATTGCCCATCACCGCCCAATCTCCACGGGCTGGGAATGTAACTGAAAAATCCCTTCACTTCTTGATTCACATCTTACTCTTTTTTGTCTCTCTACCTTCTCTACTATTTTTCCATGTCTAAATCACTAAGGCAAACGTAAATAAATGCATTTTTCTTGGAAAAGTGGCTGCAATGAGCTTGCCCATTAAACAACCCTATTATTTTGCTCCCTCTTTAATGAAGATGGATAAATATTATACTGTAGCTTAACAACTTTATTAGCTATGTGAATTATAGCCCTTTCACTAGAAGTCAAGGTAATTATGTTAAAAAAAAAAAAAAAAGGAGCAATGGGTTTAAGGGAACTTTGGTAGGAACTAGAGGCAACACCCAATATTGGCATAAGTAATCCATGGTACAAAATCACAAAGCACCAACCAAAGCAACACATTTCACAGGTGGAGGGAGTAGGATGTGCTAGGCTGCTCCGAACTGGAGTGTGAAATAGATATTAGTCTCCTGGTGCTGCTGAATATGCACAAGGGAAAGTGCAACTTAGAGACAACACTAAGCAAGACTTTTAATTTGTCGTTTAGTACTTCAGCAGTAGGAAATATAGTATAACTGCTGGGTTGTAGTGAGTCCATGCCCCTATTACTGACAGAGCTTGGCCTTCAAAACTAAAAATACTTAAAACCCTCCAGAAAAATCCCAGAATTTCATGTACTGCTGGTGCATCATTCTGGACTAGAAAGTCCTCAATTGTGCACTGGTTTTTCAAGCGTATATATTGACACTCTTATTAAGCAATGAGTTAGAAAGTAAGAGGGATGATTTGATTATGTCCAAAAGTAGAATTAACATCCCTCAGCAAATCCAAGTAATGCCCCATCCCACATAATGACATTTCAGTTAATAGTGGACCACACAGATGTAGGTGATCCCATAGGATTATAATGGGGTTGAAAAATTCCTATTATCTACTGACATTGTAGCCATTGTAACATGGTACTACAAGGTAATGCTCATGTTATACAACTCATGTTTGTGGTAATGCTGGTAAAAACAAACCTACTGTGCTGCCAGTCATATAAAAGTATAGCACATACAATTATGTACAGTACATAGTACTTAATGATGATAAACAACTATGTTATTGGTTTATGAGTTTGCTATACTATACTTTTTACCATTATATTACAGTGTACCTGTTCTACTTATAAAAGAAAATTCGCTGTAAAACAGCTTCAGACAGGACCTTCAGGAAGTATTCCAGAAGAAGACATTGTTATCATAGGACATGAAAACTCCATGCCCTGCAGACCTTCCAGTGGGATAAGGTGTGGAGGTGAAAGACAGTGATATTGATGATCCTGACCCTGGGTAGGCCTAGGCTAATGTATGTGTCTATGTGTCTTAGTTTTTAACAGAAAAAAAGTTGAAAAAGTGAAAAGAAATTAAGAATTAAAGGTAGAAAAATGCTTAAAAATAAGGATATAAAGAAAATATTTTTGTACAGCTGTGCAATGTGTTTGCATTTTAAGCTAAGTGTTGTTACAAAAGCCAACAAATTTTAAAAAATTAAAAATGTATAAAACAAAAACATTACAGTAAGCTAAGGTTAATTTATTATTGAAGAAAGACTCTTATAAATTTAGTGTAGCATAGGTATACAACATTTATAAAGTCTACAGCAGTATAAAGTAATGTCCTAGGCCTTCATATTCACTCAGCACTCACACACTGACTCACCTGGAACAATTTCCAGTCCTGCAAGCTTCATTCATGATAAGTGTCCTATAAAGGTGTATCATTCTTTATTTTTTATACTGTCTTTTTACTGTACCTTTTCTAGGTTTAGATATATTTAGATATGCAAATATTGACCATTGTGTTACAATTGCCTACAATACTCAGTACAGAAATATGCCATAAAGTTTGTAGCATAGAAACAATAGGCTATATACCACATAGCCTAGGAGTTTAGTGGGCTTTACCATCCAGAATTGTGTAAGTACATTCTGTGAGGTTCTCACAATGATGAAATGGCCTAACAATGCATTTCTCAGTCCCTGTAGTTAAGCGACTGTACTTTAAGGAACTGCTGAACAAAAGGGACACCTGGCTGCATGTTGAGGGCTTTTTAATTATGTGAAAGGAAATGAAGAGGTTGTGACCTGCTGTTGGGGGAAGAAAGATATAAAATTTTATTTAGGAGGCACATAATTTGAAGTCATGCCATTTGATTTGATTATATTTCTGCCATTTTGGCCTTTACTGAGGGAAACAAAGTGGCATTTTCTACTATTTCTTGTTGGTTGGTTCTTTTATATAATCTCTTTCGCTAAGAGTCCTCTAGAAAGTAATAAAGATTGTAGCACCTAAAATGTTTCTACTCATTTGTTACATAGAAATAAAATAATAAACCATTTTAGCCAACAAGCTACAAGAGAAAAAAAATGCATCATTGAGCAAGATCATCAGAATATCACAAAGAAAGCTTGGCTTTCCCAGGTGGTAGTCATTTGTTTCTCTTTTAAAATTAATAGCCAAACAGTTTAGAAACTTCGTCTTCTCTACATTCACAGGGTAACATTGGATATTGTACTGTAGTGTTAAAAAGAGGGTTTACCAGATAGTCCAAGACACTAGTGGAAGGGGAGATAAGTTTTAATCAGTTATAAGAGAAATAGAGGCTTTTTTCGTTAACCGCAACCTCTTTTACCCCTCATATTCCTCTAAATATTAATCATCTTTTCCGCATCTTTTCAATCCCATTGCTAAAATCTTGGTCTACATTTTTATTCCAACAATCCTCCATCTCCAATTTCTCCTCATTGAAATTCATTGTTGTCTAAGAAATACTACTAAAGTTCAGGACTTATTATGACATTATTGTACTCAGAAATATTCAGTAGTTCTTCATTACTAATTTAACAAAGTTCACATTCCTTAGTCAAACCTTTGCATGATTTCATTTTGACTATCTGTCTATTCCCTCTCCCAGAGGATGTTACTTTTAATTAATTCAAACTAAAATAATTATTTATTCCAATAATAATACATTTTATTGTATAGAAATTTAGAAGGAAGTTCTAAATCTACTCTCATTGAAGCCTTTCCTAATGTAATCACTACTCTTTCTTCACTCTAATAGCATTCCATTTGTACCATTTATAGCAGTTAGCACATTCTGACATGAATTAGAGTTACTCATTTACTGAAAAGTATGATTTAAACATGGCTGGTGATACATAAATATTTATTAGATTAATAAATCAGTGAATGTACTTTCAAAGGCCTACCTTTAGACTAGGTCAATGGAAGAGACAGTCCATTTCTTTAATTGAAAGAGATTCTCTTATGGTCAGCAGGGTCAATGAACAATGACAGGTTATTTTCCCAGGATCAGACATCAAGTTGAAATATTATTAACTTGTAGTAATACTGAATATGTGAAAGAACTTCAACATAAAGTTGATGAAAATAATAGACATACTAATCATATTTGAAGATACAGGTATCACTCATAGTTTCTCTATTAATATAGAGTAATAGCATAGCAAAATCAATATTACAAGGGCTTACAGCTGAAGTAGTTCTCATGATGCAAACTACACAAGATATTCAAAGTTTTTTAAAATTTAATATATGCATAAATATCCCTAGAGTTGACAACATTACAGATACAGAGCTGTCAGCTATTCTTTCATTTTCTGGAAAATTTCACTTTGAAAATCTAAAACTGAGCTATAGGAGGGCCTTTGTAAAGAATGCAGCTATAATTTTTATTTTTGCTTTTAATCTGTTGTTATTCGCAAATAGCTTTTCTTTTGCAACTAATAGTCCTTGTGGGATATATTCCAACAGGGGGAAGAAAGATCAAAAGACATTTGTGCTAAAAGAATTGTAAACTTGTTTTCAGTGTTCAATGCGTCTTCTCCCTAAAACTACAAATTACCAGACAATGGTAACAAATAACTCTGTGATTCTCAATCCAGTTCACCAATAGAGATCACATAACTTCTATTTTTTTAACTAGTGCTTACTGTCATGCAGAGGTTGAAATACGTGCTCCTCTTCAGAGCGAAGCAACATTTTCTCCTTCAGAGAAAAGTTATTTTAATATAATACATTTATGATGACTTCAAAGTCATAACCTCTGGGATTCAACTATTGGCCATGTATTATGAGTTATTTCTTGCAGTACACCCAAGCACTCTTCTTCAAATTTCCATTTTTCTGTCATCATAACATTTGCTGAACACTGATAGAATGCATAATGCCATATGAAGAACCAAAGGGGTAGAAATGAAGGCAAATTAATTCTACCCTAACCTATTTACTTGATAACATATCTAAGAGAATACAATACCTTAGATAAGGACATTAAAATAGGACTTTAATGCAATCCCTTCTAGTTAGCCTATTCTCTTGCCCCAGACCGAATCCCTGCCCTCAAAGATCTCTCTTGCCCCCCACAAAACTGCGTCTATTAAAGAAAGACATATTCTTAAAGAAATAATATGCACACTTTTCCTTGGGTGAGTGATCTCACTCACTTCCATATACAATGAGTGCCATGCATTGTGCCAAATATTTTGTATGGATTCTTTCATTTAATAGTCACAACTCTATGAGACATTTACTATTTTTCATCATATTATACAAATAAGGAAACTGAATCACAAACAGCTTAAATTTCCCAGGGTCGCACAGCTGGTAAATGGTCTAGAAATGGATTAAGTCCAAGTTTGTTCAGAGCTTACACTCTCAGCCATTATGTGGCATCACCTCCCTTCCTAGGAGAAAGCTGTGGTTCGAAGAACATCAGTCTGAGACACTCATTGGCTAAAGTGCTGCAGCGATCTTTGCTAACAGAATACTAGAGAGAGATTCTGAAAACTAAACCAATCACCAATCATGGGGTAAATTCTGAGACTAATGGAAAATTTGATAGCATAAGCACTAAGTTGAGGATCCTACCTCAACTCTTCAAGGGCTATATTCTTCCTTCAATTTACATAGTCATGTGGTTTTCAGGATAAACATGAGCAAGCAAAATATATCCCAAAGGCAACCTTGACATGCAGTCAATTTAAGAAAAAAAGAACAATTTAACATTTATCTGAAACTTTTCTTCTTCAATACTTTCCACAAACCGTTATCTTTGGCACTCATTTCAACATAATTAGATAAACAATTATGACAAAACAAAAGGAATAAGAGTAGAAATGGCTCATGCCTTTTATTCCAGTACTTCAGAACATATTATAAATATCTCTTAATGCTCAGGTAATATGTACCAGAAATTGCAATGTAACAAGAATGAGAAATTAGAGTATGTCATGTACTTTGTAAAATCTAAACTGAGATGGAGATTTGATGTGATTACACATCTGGTGTTTTTCTTTAGTGTATATTTTGGGGTGGGCAGGATTGGGCAAAAATGTTATCATTGATTTGTTCTGGAAAGGGAATATTATGCTTAAGTGTTGGTTAGTGTGTGTGTTTATATATACCTACAGACAAATCTATACATCTCTCTAAAGTTCTAGTCTCTATCTACAGTATATCATGATAAAAATGTTTAGCTCCAGTAAATGACTGCAATGCAAAAAAAATAACCACAAACATTTACTGGCAATAACCAAATTTGTGAAATCCTCCAACATTATTGGATATAGCCTACTACAATAATTATCCCAAACTTCTGTTATGCTTAACAGCTTTTATGAGAACATTAAAGGAATGCAACAATGTTGTGTTTGCAGGCATCATTTCATGTTCCAAAGGCTAATCTAAATCTTGTTTTTTAAAGATTTGTAAATATTGCCCATCGCAAAGTGACTTAGAGACTATGAGCACTATGAAAGCAATTATGAAACAATACGTTTAATTCATATTAATACAGAGTTTGACTGGCTGTGAAGATTGAATGAGATAATGCATTCGAATAGGCTTGACACAGTGCCTACCACATGATGGGAACTCAAAAAATTATGTTTCCTTTCTTACTTCAAGCTATGAGATGGAGCCTAGGCTATTATCACCCTTCTGAAAGTTAATGTGGATGAAGGACACATTTCTGTTACTTTTCTGGGATAGACAGCTTTTAATAAGTTACTTTATGTCACTTCTGGCATATGGTAGATAGGCCCTATAATCTCCTGGGTAGTCTTGATTTGAGGAAGGGGAGGGAGTAACTAGCTCTGATTTTCAGCCACATTTATTCTTCATCTTAGAAACCAAAAGAAAGTATACATAGACCAATGAATCTATGAAGGTCTGGATTTAAGGTGAATGTCAGGAGGGTAAATGAATAACACAATGGACTTATGTATTTGTGAAACAAACCAAATCTCTTTCACGTGTGACAAGTCACTGCACAGTTAAGCCTTTTTGGCCTTGTTCACCACAGGTAAACTGGTCGTTGTTATAGGCTATAGTAAAACTGACTTTAGAGGCAAATTTTATGTCAATTTCTATTTTTGGTACTTTATGAATGTTCCACAGATTATTTACAGTGTTTTAACCTATTTCTTGAATATAATATCTGGCTTGTATATTTTCCTTGCTTTTGGGTCCCTGACTAGTATTGACTTTTAGCCTCATCTCAAACTCTATTGTTTTATTTTTCTTATGTTCCAATACTGTCAACATCTCTTTGTTCTGGCTCTAGACTCTGTTATGCCTCTCCAATTCTGGTTTATATTCCTATTTCTGGGATACACTAATGCCTGAAGTCCAGTGTGACATGAACTTACCTTGATAAGATACAATACAGATTCCAACACAGTGTGGATGAGAAAAGCTGAAGAATTGGGTCTGATCTATGAAGTCGGAGTCTACTCGATTAAAAGGAAAGATTGCAGCTCTTGGTATAAAGGATTAATATCCATTGCTTCCATATTTTCTTTGAGTTTCTTTATTGATAGATGTATCATGTCTATCTTACCCAGGCTGAAAAAAAATGAGAATAATATTAGCTATAAGTAGTGGAGACACTTTAAAAAGTAGCAATTCATAATTTCATGAAGAGGAAAGTAGAAGACTCTTGTTTTGCAGCCTATAAGATCTTTTCTAATCTTATAATGTAAGATAAGTAATGTCAGTGAGCCATAAAATCTCAGTAGGACAGTTTCATATCCTATACACAGGCTGTGCATCTTTTCTGCTTGCAGAGTTCCACTTCAAGCAAACTGGAGGTGCTGACTTAAAAGCCTGAGCCTGTGTGTTTAATCTACATTGTTGGGATTGCCACTCCAGTGGCTGGGGTATGCCCTTTTTGAGGAATTTCCTTTAACCTGAAGTAAAAAAGATTAATTGACACAAATACAATTTTTTCTCCAAAGGGAGATTGTTTTTCTTCTTAATCATGTGTTTTTGTATTTGTTTGTTTGTTTTTGACACAGAGTCACATTCTGTCACCCAGGCTGGAGTACAGTGGTGCAAACTCGGTTTACTGCAACCTCTGTCTCCCAGGCTCAAGCAATTCTCCCAATCCAGACCCGAAAGTAGCTGGGACTAAAGGTTCATGCCACCACACCCAGCCATATTTGTATTTTTTGTAGAGATGGGGTTTCACTATGTTCACTTACTTTTTTTCTTCCTCCTTTTAGCAAGCATTAATTAACTGAGGGCCTATGATGTGCCAGGCACTGTGTTAGGTATTAAAAGTACAGAGAAGAGTTAAAAACCAATTTGAAGTCTTTGTGGATAGACACTGGCATAAGTACTTGAAAAACAAATACAACTAAGATGGAGCGGTGCATCAGGAAATGGATGCTGATCACTATAGCAAATATAAAGGGAATAAATATAAAGAAATTGCCAGTTTGTGCTTAGAATTGAGGTGAATCTTGCCTCTTGGAGAAAGCTCCATATCACAAGTCCTGAAAGAATAAGAATGTTGTATGGGATATAAAATCCAGTTGAAATAAACTCATGAGACAGCAAATTATGCACCAAGAGCATTTTGCAACTAAAATCATAAAATCCCAAAGTTGAATTTACCTTTAATGATTATATAACTCTACTAAGTGATGCATAGAATTGTATTTTCTGATTCAGCCAAGGTTTATCCAGAGCCTTTTTATGGGAGGCTCTTTAGTTACAAATCTTGAGGATAAAAATCTCCCACATAAATGACTCAACCAAAGAATTCTTAAAAAATATTGAGACTCAATTTGAACATAATTTAGTCATTCATTTCAACAAACAGTATTACGCTGGAGAAGAAGATTATAGGAGGCATTTGGTAGGCACTTTGGGAGATTCAAGGAGCTTATAGTCTATTAGGAGAGATAAGTCATATATTACTTAGATTGAACCACATAAATGCTCCTTATGTGAGCCAAAATGGTTGAATGTTAATGATTTCACAAAGTTCAACTTAATACTAAAAGGCAAATCACAAAGGAAAAAACATAACTAATGTAAAAGAGATGCAAAAATAGTATCCTAATTGATCAGATAGAGGAGTAAATATTGTTACCTCGAAGGCAGAAGTGGCAAAGTAGTATTTTGGATAGTTTTTATAGAATATGGGTACAAATTTTATACACAGAGACAAAAATGGGTAGAACAGCAGGAACAAATGTATAGAGTTAGTAAAGTACATCGAGTTTATAGTAAGCAACCTGTAGTTCAACTGGAATGAGGGGCATAGAGATGAAGGTAAGCCATGAGATACAACATTAGAATGAGCAATGGATGCAAGACCATAAATAGTCTTGCATACCAAACGATGAGTTTTTAATTCAGTTCAGTAGATAATTAGGAGCCTTTGAGGGATTTGTTGTGGCAGGGTTGTACCAAATCAGGGCTGGATCTCAGAAGCTTAATTGTCAGTGATGCACACGATGTATTAATAGTGAATAGAATGAAAAGCAAAGGAAAGTGTCAAATATCAGAGTAAAAATGATTAAGAAGCTGGAAATCGTAGAAGATTCAGCCTTCTGATGAGGAACCAAGCATATGACAGCTGCTTATCCACAGACATTCTGACAAATTGGTAAGTATAATTCGCCTCTGAAATTGCCAGCATTTTCTTTTTTCTCTTTTTTGTTTTTTGAGATGGAGTTTTGCTCTTGTTGCCCAGGCTGGAGTGCAATGGCAAGATCTCGGCTCACTGCAACCTCCACCTCCCGGGTTCAAGCGATTCTCCTGCCTCAGACTTCTTAGTAGCTGGAATTACAGGAATGCACCACCACGCCCAGCTAATTTTGTATTTTTATTTTTTTTTAGTAGAGACGGGGTTTCTCCATGTTGGTCAAGCTGGTCTCAAACTCCCGACCTCAGGTGATCAACCCGCCTCAGCCTTCCAAAATGCTGGAATTACAAGCGTGAGCCACCGTGCCTGAACTTTTTTGTCTTCTTTTCTCCTACCTTTGGGCACTTACTTTTCTCCTGTGCTTGCCAATTTCTTCCATTAAAATCAGTTTTTGTGTAAAAATTATTCTAATAATTCATTTACAAAGGGGTATAAATGAGCACTACAGCTTAGTTTGATACTTTTTCTGCTCTTCCTCCATCCTTGGCTCATAGCTCAAAACACCAATCTAGTTGATTTGGTTACACAGCTGACAGTGGAAACTTCCTCGGTAGTAGAAGAAATAGGGGATTGCACTATATGGCTCTTATTTATCCATTGATGTCATTAAAGTATTAACTGCAATGTCATTGGATCCATGAGGAGACTTACCAGGAAAAAGAGAATAATACACACACAGGGTTAGAGAATTATCTTAGTAGAGACCCTAGACTTCACTTTGCTCAACTATCCATTCAAACAATGATTTGATTCTAAAACATTCCTAACAGGTGGTCAGCCCGCCTCAGCTTGAATATGCTTTGGGATGAAGAACACTTTACCATCAAAGGCAGCCAATTTCATCTCCATTATAATTATTATTACTGATCTTTCTTGTAAGTCTAAATTTGCCCTTGGACTCATTAGTCCTAAGACTATTCTCCAGGGTGACAGAAGTAGTTTACTCCCTCTTCCAAAGAATATCCCACTAAATATTTGAAAAGAGGTAACATGCAGCCACTAAATCTTCTCTTCCTATGATAAAGATCCAACTTATTTGACCCTAAATAGTATAATTTCAAGTTTTCTTATTCTGGTTACTTTCATTTTGAACATCTCCCAGCTAACCAATCCAAGACTCTTGAGTTTTATCTAAAAATCAAAGGGCAAAAAGGTCAATTGCTCTCAAATCATTTATAAACATGTATTTTGGGGGTGTGATAAAAAGGCTTGCTCTACTTTTAATAAGAATATACTTTTATAGTTGCTTTATACATAATAGCAAAAAACTGGAAACAACCCAAATGTCCATCAGTAAGATAATTTAAAAAATGGTATATTCATACAAGGAATACTATTCACCAGTATAAAGTAGCAAACTCTTCATATATGCAACAATAGCAGGTTAATCTCAAAAGCATTATGTTAAGCAATAGGATTTGGACACAAAAGAGTATTTAATGTTTGCTTATATTCATATTAAGTTCAGGAACAAACAAAACCATAGATGGTGACAGAAATTAAAATAGCAGTTGCTTAGGTGAAAATAATTAATTGGAAAGAACAAGAGGGAGCTTCCTCAGGTGATGAATATGTTTTATATTTTGAACAGAGACAGTAATTACTTGGATGTACACATTTTTCAAAAATGATGCATTTTATCACATGTAAGTTTTACCTCATTAAAGCAATGTTAAAATGCATTAACTTGTACACACATTTGTCTGTTTTAATATTTAGGTTATACTCAAAACACTTTAAAGACAATTTGAGATTTCTTGTTTTAAAATTTTCATAGTGACTTTTATTTTTCTATTTTTTAACAATTTCAATTTTTATTTTTGATTCAGGAGTACAGGTGCAGGTGTGCCACATGAGTACATAGTGTGATGATGAGATTTGGCCTATCAATGATTCCATCACCAAGGTAGTGAGTATAATACCCAAGAGTTAGTTTTTCAATTGTTTTCCCCTTCCCTTCCTTCTCCCTCTAATAGTTTCTAGTACCTATTGTTGCTGTCTTTATGTTCATGAGTTCTTAATGTTTAACTGTCACTTATGAGTGAGC
The DNA here is from genome assembly GCF_006542625.1 of Nomascus leucogenys. Taxonomy (NCBI): domain Eukaryota; kingdom Metazoa; phylum Chordata; class Mammalia; order Primates; family Hylobatidae; genus Nomascus; species Nomascus leucogenys. Next base: position 87,197,975 of record NC_044406.1, read on the forward strand.
ATATGAGTTTTTTGGTTTTCTGTTTCTGTGTTAATATGCTTAGGATAATGGCCTCCAGCTCCACCCATGTTGCTGCAAAGGACATGATTTCATTCCTTTGTATTGCTGTGTAGTGTTCCATGGTGTATATGTGTCACATTTTCTTTATCCGATACACCATTGATTAGCACTTAGGTTAATTATATGTCTTTGCTATTGTGAATAGTGCTGCAGTGAACATATGAGTGCAAGTGTCTTTTTAGTAGAATGATTTGTTTTCTTTTGGATAAATAACCAGTAATGAGACCACTGTGTCAAATTGTAGGTCTGTATTACATTCTTTGAGATATCTCCAAACTATTACACAGCTTTACACAGTGTTTGAACTAATTTACATTCCCACAAACAGTGTATAAGCATTCCCTTTTCTCTGCAGCCTGGCCAGCATCTGTTGTTTTTTGACTTTTTAATAATAGCTATTCCGACTGGGGTGAGATGGTATCTTATTATGCTTTTGATTTACATTTCTCTGATGATTAGTGATGTGGAGCATTTTATTTCACACATTTGATGGCTTCTTATCTGTCTTCTTTTGAGAAGTGAAAGATCTCTACAAGAAGAACTACAAAGCTCTGCTGAAAGAAATAATATATGACCCAAACAAAAATGCAAAACTTTCCATGCTTATGAATTGGAAGAATCAATGTTAAATTAAATTAAAAGGGCCCTACTGCCCCAAAGCAATCTACAGTTTCAGTACTATTTCTACCAAACTACCAATGTCACTTTTTAAAGAACTAGAAAAAGCTATTCTAAAATTCATATGGAACCAGAAAAGTGCCCTAATAGTCAAAGCCATCCTAAACAAAAAGAACAAAGCCAGAGGCATCACATTACCCGACTTCAAACTATTCTATAAGGCTACAGTAACCAAAACAGCAAGATATTGGTACAAAAATGAAAATGTAGACCAATGGAACAGGACAGAAAACTCAGAAATAAAGCCTCATGCCTACAGCCATCTGATCTTTGACAACGTTGACACAAATAAGCAATGAGGAAAGAACTCCCTATAAATAAATGGTACTGAGATAACTGGCTAGCCATATGCAAAAGAAAGAAACTGGACCCCTACTTTTCACCACATACAAAAATTAACTCAAGATGGAATAAAGATTTAAATATAAGACCTCAAACTATAAGAATTCTAGAAAAAAACCTAAGAAACATCATTCTGAACATCAGTATTTGGAAATAATTTATAATAAGTCCTCAAAAGCAATTGCAATGAAAACAAAAATTGACAAACAGGACTTAATTAAATTAAAGAGATTCTGCACAGTAAAGGAAACTATCAACAGCAAACAAAACCTAGAGAACTGGAGAAAATATTCACAAACTATGCAAGTAATAAAGATCTAATATTCAGGGTCTATAAGGAACTTAAACAATTCAACAATCAAAAATAAAAAACCTTATTAAAAAGTGGGCCAAAGACTTGCTCTATTTTTTATGTTTGGCCACTGAGAACTTTTAGATCCCCACTCCTCTGTCTTGCCTCCTCAACAACCTAGATAAGAAGACTCGCTCAGCCTCTGCATGATAGGAGGAATTTCAGACAGCACAACCTCTATCTGAGCATTAGGAGTCTCCTACACCAGCTTCACTCCTTAATAACAAAAGAAGTCAGAAGGCACCTCCAATTCACTACCTTTGGTTGCATTCTCATTGCACCTCTGAGTTATCCCTTCCACTTCAGCTTGTTGTGACTACTAAATGTATTTTATTCAAATTCATAGTCGAGTATGTTGTTCCATTTGCCTCAACATCTAAATATTCCTGGGTGAGTGTGTGATCATGCCCACTTCTGGGTAGACCAATGAAAACTGAAGAGTTCAGATTTTCATTTTTGAAAACTCCAGCATATGTTGCCATATTCTAATTTTGGTGAAGACAGCTTCCATTAGATGCAGACAATTCATGTACCCCCTTATGGCTCCAATATGTCTTGCTGCTAGTTTTGTCATCTTCATTTATGTACTATGCATTTTCTTCATCTGGCCTGGTGACTTGTAGTATCCAACCATTTTTATATTACATCTATCCTTTTCCTTTTGCCTTCATTCAGCTGATATCTATGAGTATCCTATACTCAGGTTCATAGATTTCAATATGTATTCCAATCCAGGTTTTCCTTATTCATATTCCTTACATTCCTTTGAATTTTCTATCACTCTACCAAAAATAAGCCCCAATATACCTTTCACAGATTCTGTAGATGCTCCTCAGAGACAAGATTCAGGAGGCATAGTCTGGCAAGAGAAACCAGCTCCTAAATAATGAATTTTTTTTTTTCTCAAAATGTGAAAATTTGGCTTTCCTAACATTTAGTCATTCCTGTTTCTGCATTGCAATGCTATTTTGGTCTGGGTCTTGTGAATGGGTGTTCAGATTGTCATTTTAATTTAGCACCATCATTGCTATAGAGCAGCTGTCCAGAATTCATATTTCTAAAGGACTTTTTAAAAACAACTATTTCTAAGATAGAAGTTCTGCATGCTACGATAACAACAAAAATCTCTGTGTGCATGCACAAGTTTTCTCCTTTGGATTTCTCTATTTTCAAATGTTTATAATACTTTTCAGGTTCAAAATAGTTTTATGCAATGGTTTGCTTTACATACACCTACACACAAATACATATCCTTGCACATAAGATTCTTCTCACCATTATCTACCTTCAGCATGGACCAGATATAAAAACATTGAAAACAACATCCTGCAGCATCACTTAGGATGTAGGGCTGCCAGATGCAGTGGCACATGCCTGTAATGCCATGATACTGGGACACCAAGGTGAGAGGATCACTTGAGCCTCATACATATGGAGGTCAAGACAAGCCTGGGCAACATAGTGAGACACCATCTCTACAAAAAAAATAATTTTTAAAATCAGCTGGGTGATATAGTTTGAATATTTGTCCCTGCCCAAATCTCAAGTTGAAATGTAATCCCCAGAGTTGGAGATGGAGCCTAGCAAGAGGTATTTTGATCATGGGAATGGATTTCTCATGAATGGCTTGGGCTATCCTCTTGATGATAAGTGAGCTCTTGCTCTGAGTTTATACAACATCTGGTCATTTAAAAGTGTGTGGCACCTCCCTCTTCACTCTCTTGCTTCTGTTCTGGCCATGTGATATGCTTGCTCCCCGCTTGCCTTCCACCATAATTGTAAGCTTCCTGACGCCTCCCCAGATTCCAAGCCAATGCCAGCGCGATGTTTCCTATAAAGCCTGCAGAACCATAAGCCAACTTATCCTCTTTTCTTTATAAATTACCCAGTCACAGGTATTCCTTTTGATATGGTTTTGCTGTGTCCCCACCCAAATCTCAACTTGAACTGTATCTCCAAAAATTACCACACGTTGGATGAGGGACCCAAGCGGACATAATTGAATCATGGGGGCTGGTCTTTCCTGTGTTATTCTTGTGATAGTGAATTAAGTCTCACAAGATCTCATGGGTTTATCAGGGGCTTCTGCTTTTGCTTTTTCCTCATTTTTCTCTTGCCACTGCCATGTAAGAAGTGCCTTTTGCCCCCCACCATGATTCTGAGTGTCACGCACGTCCATGTGAAGAGGCCACCAAATAGGCTTTGTGTGAGCAATAAAGCTTTTTAATCACCTGGGTGCAGGCGGGCTGAGTCCGAAAAGAGAGTCAGCGAACGGAGATAGGGGTGGGGCCATTTTATAGGATTTGGGTAGGTAGTGGAAAATTACAGTCAAAGGGGGTTGTTCTCTGGCAGGCAGGGGCAAGGGTTACAAGGTGCTCAGTGTGGGAGCTTCTGAGCCAGGAGAAGGAATTTCACAAGATAATGTCATCAGTTAAGGCAGGAACCGGCCATTTTCACTTCTTTTGTGATTCTTGTTACTTCAGGCCATCTGGATGTATACATGCAGGCTTGGGCTCAGAGGCCTGACACTGAGGCCTCCCCAGCCATGTGGAACTTAAGTCCAATTAAACCTCTTTTTCTTCCCAGTCTTGTGTGTGTCTTTATCAGCAGTGTGAAAATGGACTAATACACCTTTATAGCAGTGCAAGAACAACCTAATAGAGAAAATTGGTACTGAGGAGTAGGGAATTGCAGTAAAGGTACCTGACGATGTGAAGGCAACTTTGGAACTGGGTAATGAGCAGAGGTTGGTGGACTCAGAAGAACACAGGAAGATTAAGTTAAGTTCAGAACTTCTTAGAGACTGGTTCAATGGTAGTGACCAAAATGCTGATAGTGATGTCAACAGTGAAGTCCAGGCTGCCAAGCTCTCAGATGGAAATGAGGAACTTATTGGGAATTGGAGCAAAGCTCACATGTGTTATAGCTGCATTCTGTTCATGCCCTAGGGATCTGTGGAAGTTTAAACTCCATAGTAATAATTTAGGGTATCTGGCAGAAAAAATTTCTAAGCAGCAAAGTGTTCAAGATATGGCTTGCCTGCTTTTAAGAATCTATGTTCAGATGCAAGAGCAAAGGAATGGCTTAAACTTTGAACTTATATTTAAAAGGGAAGCAGAGTATAAAAGTTTGGAGAATTTGCAGTCTGCCATAGAATAAGAGAAAGACTTTTTTGGAGAGGAATTAAAGCAAGCTCTCCAGCAACCACTTGCTAGATATATTTGCGTAACTAAAAGGGAGCCAAGTGCTAATATCCAAGACAATGGGAAAGACCTCAAGGCATTTTAGAGACTGTTGAGACAGCCCCTCCCACTACAGGACCAGAGGCCTAGGAGGGAAATATGGTTTCATGGGCCAGGCCCAGGGCCTAACTGTCCTGTGCAGCCTTGGGACACTGCTTACCACATCCCAGCTGCTCTGGCTCCAGCCTCAGATCAAAGGGCCTCAAATACTGCTCACGGTCCCTGAATTTATAAGTCCATGAATTAAAAACATTCTGTGGGAAATAAGGGTTGCAGATCCCAATCCATGGCCTCTACTTTGCATCTGGTTGAATACATGACACCTCAAAAAATGTAATCTGTTTCCTCAGGGAGTTCTCTGACTAGATTTGTGATCATCTTCAAGTCCTATGTGGTTAACAGTCACCAAGATATATTATTTGTGGACCCTACAAGGTTAATCCATGGATCAACTGACAAAATTGGGAGAAGAGAGCCCATCTACTTCCTAGATAGCAAATGTGTGGATGCTTTGAACCATACTCACTTTGAGGTAGCCACAATTCAATTATCTTCTAAAGCCTAAAACTCTGTCTTTCATAAGTACTATCTTACCATATGATGAACAGAAAACACCAACATTTTAAATCACAAATATTTATTAATGCCTTCCATGTGTGTAAAATATGGTAAAAGGCAATGCTATCCATATAATAAGTTTTGCCTTAGAAATCACACTTTAAGAATGTGTTCCATAATAATCTGCGAATCTTTTAAGCTTTTTCTATTATCCTTGTTGATGTCAGATAGATGTACTAGATCAAATAACGTTAAAGGCTTTAGAGGTGACTGCTAAAAATTTTCTTCTAATCCAAAAGGGAATCCCTGTCTAAAAATGAGTTTGGAAAGCCTCACTTATAATAAAAACAAGTTTACAGAAGTGATACTGAGATCATCCCACATCACTAAGTAGATTTATTGGAGGGGAGAGAACTTGTGCTGCTTTCTAATTCCCCAAAACATGCTCTGGCTGATGTACTTAAAATTAGAATTGATTCAAATATTGCTGTGGTCACATAATGTCAAAAGGCATAAAAATATTACTAAGGCCCTCCTTCCCTGTTCTCTGTCAGCCACAAATTCCCAGCCTCCACATCAATTTATGCTGCATCCATTATCTTTTAGGTTAGAAGATACAAAACAGAAAAAAGGAAAAACATATCTATTAGACTCAGCCCAGCTGGACTGAACTTCCAACATCTTTCCTTATATTTTGTTTAAAAATGACATTTGAGAATGCAGAAAATCATTTCAGGCAGTTCAATTCTTTATTTGTCCATTTATTTATTTGTTCAATTATTCATGTACTGTCCATCAAAACTTTGTTGAATGTCTTCTATTTGTCTGACTCTATGCTAAGTATTAAAAATACAAAGAAAATTTTTTTAAAAATGTAAGCACTGCTCAGGCAACTTCAGACCTCCTGTACTTAGTGTTTAATATGTGTATCTGCCTGTACCCAATCAGGTTATTGGCAATGCATATTTTAATGAGACTTATACTCAACATAGTATAAACTCTGAAAGATACCAGGTTTTTAATATAGCCAATTCCTCTTTGCTGATGCTGATAAACTAAGATTGACTTTCAATATACATTTCAATATACAGTATGTAGAAAAGCCATTGGGGAAATATATAGTCTTAACTGCTTAGCTGAAAGTTACCATCATGTCTATAAGAAATCATTATAGTCAGACATTTCTATCTCATACATGGTTAAATGTCTAGGAATAATTTTACACAAATCTATAGTTTTTCTCAGAAGGAATTTATATGTATAGTTGCCTAGTTTCATTATAATTATTACTATTATCGAGGACTCTCAGGAGGGAATCTAAAAGTTTTGGCTGCCACACATTAAGCACAGCCACTTCCTTTAGCCCTCATATCAGCTGAGTTCACAATGTTAATGTGGTAAAGTTTCTGTGGTAGTAGGACAGTTATTCTACCTGGAATATTTCATGGTGCTAGTCTAAGAATAAGAAGGACTCAGTAGGTTAGTTGGGTATTTTTTCCCCATCACTCTCAGTTCCTAAGGGCTTGACGGAATGATTGCATCATTCTAAGTAATGAAGTCCCTTGAGAACCTGTAGAAGGCAGCATGAAGATTTAAGGTTTCACTGCTCAAGATGTGACTGGATTGCTGACACAGAAAACTGGTTTTAAGCCACTGAACTTCTGGCTTGATGAGTACAGGAATAAAAACATGGAAGGCTAACAAGATCTACATGTGTTCTGAGTGCAGTCAACTCCTAGTAACCAACATTTTAATTTTGACTTTTGACTCCACTGCATCCAAATAAACGATGTGTAAGTGATTACATAAAGTTATAGCATATTTTCTCCTCACTATTCACTTGGCACTGCTATAGTTATATCTTCACTATGGACAGTAACATGATATCTGTTTACTTACATTCCTAGAAGGATATCAGTAGCTTATTATTTACACATGATACTGGCATGTTACCTGAAATCCATGGGCAGAATTACAATTTTACTAGAACAGTTTCGTTTGGCATAAAAATTTTTCTCTGTGTTCTCTAAAATTGAACCATGGTTGCATAACCTTTGTTGTATTTCTAGGACCCAAACAGTTCCTGTGGTACTTCTCTTTCTTCCTTCTTACTAGTGACAGTTGTAGTATCTCACAGGACCGTTTTTCCAAAAGACAAATGTTAACGCATCATTCCCCATTTCTCTCCCTACAGCCTGACTATGTTTCTCATTGCCCTCTGGATAAAGTCAAATTTTTTAACATGGCATGCAAGACCCAAAACATTAGAATTCCTATCTTCAGAAGTGTATTTTAGGCCTCTCTGTATCTTGCTTTCTCCACTCAGGCCATAGTGATCTTTGTATGGTTTTTGGAATATATCATGTTTTTTTCAGCGACATGAACTGTGAACATTCTGTTCTCTTTACTTGGAACTTCCACAACATTCTCCTTATTAACTCTTGCTCACTTTTCATGATTGACATCATTTCATGATGAAAATCTTCCTGAGCCCTCAGATAGGTAGTCTTCCTTTTTAAATGGTTTCTTTAGACCCAGTACTTACAAGTATAGACCCAGTACTTATAATAACTTTGTGCCCTTGAACTCACTTTATAAAATACTTAAAACAATTTGCTCAATATCTACTTTATAAGACTAAAAGCTTCATAATATCAGGGAATATACATTTTTGGTAAACAAGTGAATCTCCAATGCCTAGCACAATGTCTGATACCATTTTAATTGGTTTATTTCATATAAATACCATAGGACTCCAAAAATGAACTACATATTTATTTAAATCCCAGTCAGTGTCAGCCCTGCCCCATGCCATCACACAGCAGCAATGACATATATCACGTCACATATCTATGTGTATGAAATATCTAAGGAAAACTTATATAAAATAATATTCTATGTAGCTATTTTATAAATTTGAGACTTTTAGTCTCAGAAAAGTGAGAAGAAATAAAATGTAATGAGACTCTGTGTACTGTAGTGGTTAAGAGTGTAGATTCAAGAACCACACAATCTGAGTCTGAATCATAGTTCTGTCATTCACTTGCTGCATAAACTGAGGAAGGGTACTTAATATTGTTATACCTCCCTTTGGCTGTAAAGTACTCAATAATAGTACCTGCCTTACACATTGCCTATGATGATCAAATAAGGTCTATTATTTGGCAAGAGGCAGATGCTCTCTAAGTTGCTATTATCACATTTTTAGTATCACCCAATTTGGCATTTTGTTGTTATTATTTTATGGTTGTTTTGTAGGTTTTATTTCTGTTTTTAGGTTTTGGAGTGGGTTGGAGTAGTCCTCATGGACCAATAAATCAGCTAATGATGTATAAACAAATAAGTCATTCTGAAAGTTGTCAAAAACAAGGTTGTGGGAATTCCAGAAAAATGGAGAACTAATTGTAAAGTATTATTTCACATGGAAACATAAATAATCTGAAATATCTCAAGAACTTAATGACAAGATTTAAGAAGATAAAAAATTAAGAGATTTTACAAACTGCAGTACAGCATTAATGGCTAAATTGATCTCCAACATAAAGACTTGAGGCTTAACATATATACATTCAAAACAAAATGACAGATACAAATTAAATAACATAAATGGAATGATAATCAGAGACATTTCAGGAAAAGTTTTATGTTTGCATAGCAATAAGGTAATTATGCCTAGTTACACCATCGAAACATTATTAACACAAATGGAAGAAAATCAAATGATAAAGAGAAATACAAGAGCCTTGGTCACAGTCTAGACATACTTTCAATTAACTATGTTATTAATGGGAATGAGCTAAAAGTAACCAATACCTTACTCTCAACCACCTGGAACAGACATTGGAGATCACACACACACACACACACACACACAGAGAGAGGAGAGAAATTTGACTCACCTAACTCTGGGGAAGAAGTACTAAACTGACCAGAAATGCAGGTAGTTATTTTCCAGTTGTATGGAAAGTATATTTTAAGCTAATCAGAGCTAGAGTTCCCTTGTGCCAAGCCCCAGTTAGTTTCTACTTTCATTCAGAACCCGCATATACCGGAATGTTGTTTGGGGAAGTACAGGAGAAATGGATTAAGGTAAGTGCATACTGGAATGTGATTATAAGGAGAATATTGTAAACAAGGAAGAAGATTGGAAGAACACTGGGAGACTTTGTATTGTGGATGAAGATTTGCAAACACTTCAATTTAAAATGACATCTTATTCTCAAGTTTAGTAAAAAAAAAAAAAATGAGAGCTGTAACTAGATATTATCCAAATTTATTTGAATATGATCCAAATAAATAAATAAATTGCAAATTGATCTATGGCCTGATTGAACTGAATTTCTTGTCTAGTTGTGAAATGAGAAAGATGCCAGCCCCTAAGTAGACAGTAAAGGAAATTAGAGAAACCACACTTATTGTATCTTCTAATAAACATCATGCTTAGATTCACATCTACTGAACCAAGCATGAATTTTTAAAAACTGATATGGAGCTTCTGAAAAGATCTGGAAGCAAGAGAGAAAGGAAACTTTACCATAACTCAGAAGAAAACATAGATCTCAAAATATTTTTGTGATAAGCAGTGCATGAATGTTTTAGAATATATATATGCTTATTATCCTCAGTGGTAGACAATAAAATAGAGTTTATTAGAGAGATTTAAGAAGAGAATAGACCAACATTAAAGTAGAAAGGCAAAGAAATTTGACTAAAATAGTAAAATAATACAGGGAAGTACAAATTATAACAGAAATTTTAAAATTCGTATTATAGGTAGCAAATAGATGCAATATGAACAGAATAGACACAGGATAAAATCAAATCAGTAAGATGAAGAACATTCCTCATACAAGAAGCAAGAAGACATTGACACAATACCTTGAGCAGTAATTCTTAATATCTTGGGGATTGTGGTCATGTTTCAGAAGTTAATAAAATAATTATTCATAAACATATATTCATATTATATACTCTTCTATATAATTTCAAAAATTGACTCCTTTGAAGCCAGCCGGTGGTTCCCTAGGTCCATGTATAACTATGTAAAAACATGTTTTTTACAAAATTTTGAGAATAGAAGTCAATAACAACACTATATCAAGTCAAACATAAAAAAGCAACACAAATCACTTTTGTTATGGCATATTTCAGAGAATGTATGAGAAATATCTCAAAGGCAATTGACAGCTGAGACAAAAATTAGAATTCAAGAACTAAACATTGTGAAAAGGTATACTATGAAAGGATTTATTCTGATTTCAAAATACAAAGTATAATCCAGTATATTAGTTGTGAAAATAAATATAAGGAGGATAAACCTCTATTGAAATGTAAATGCTCTAAAATAGAAAAAAGTTATGACTCTGTGCTCTTTATAAGATAAAACTGAAGATTATGAAAAAATTTAGAAAGATTATAAATTAACAAATAGAAAAATATACACTAGGCAATGACAAAAAGAAAAATACTTAAAATATTAATAGTTTACAAAGTAAAACATAAGATGAAACTAAATAAGACATTTAGTTTTATGGTCATTTTATGTAGCTAAAAATTCAATTCTACAATGAATCTTACTGATCCAAAACACTTAGCATCAAACTATGTAAGGCAAAAACTGAAAAATATAAGCAATTTTTAAAAACTAATGAAGACTTCATTTTACTGTCACACATTAACACATGATTATCAGTTTTTAAGGCTGATTAAAATGGCTACAAGTAAGTCAGCAGGATGGCAAAATAGAAAGCCTGAGCCTCTCTTTCCTTGTATGGAGACAATAATCACAAATCCAGAAATAAATTTTGTGGCACCCTCTCATGTTAGTCCACCCTCAACAGCACCACACAACTGGGAGAAAATTCCAGGTTCCTGGCCTCTCCCTTGGGAGGGAAAGAAAAGACTACACCATATGTTTAATATTCTGACTTTCTAGGGGGTGGGAACTGCCTGGGGTACTCGTTGGTGTCTTGCCTGTCTGGAAGTGCTGATGGGATCTAATTATTCTAGATGACTTGGAGTGGGGGTGCTAAGAACAATATAAAAATAGCTATTTGGTGTACTGCTATTTCAGAAGACCCGTAGAATAAGTAGACAGAAGCTGATACAGATTTGGGGCCCCTCCCTCAGCAGGAGAGAAAAGAGTGCAATATGTAGCCAATGTATCAGGTTTTTAGGGGGCAGCCTGAGGAAATAGTTCCTATCTAACCCAACTCCGGGCACTGATAGGACCCAGTATAGCCTAGATGTCTAAGGGCAGCTGAGAAAAAGAGCTAGGTCATGTGCTACAGCTTTAGAGGAGCTGACATACAGCAGACACCAGAGGGAAAAAGAGACTATATGCACTTGAAAGAAAAGAAATCAGCAAGTCCCTCTAACTAGGAATCTACGTACATGATCTCAGATAATACATATCCACAGAAAAGTTTTGAAAGGCCCCCAGAATCTCTAGCCAGGCTGATTGGTAAAGGCTTTTCCAGTAGGGAGAAGATCGTCTATAAAGACTGAGAGGAGGATGTTCTTCAAATGCATTAATACCAACACAAAATTCTGAGAAACCTGATGAAACAGGGAGAAATGATCTAATCTAAAGAACAAAATAAATCTCCAACACTAACACTAAAAAATAGATGCATATGAATTACCTGACAAAGAATTCTAGATAACCTTTATAAAGATGATCAATGAACTCAGTAAAATGATGCATAAACAAAATGAGAATTTCAACAGAGATAAAAATATTTAAAAGATCCAAACAGAAATTTCGAAGCTGAAGAATGCAATAAATGAACTAACAAGTTCACTAGAAAGGATCAACAGCAGATTTGACCAAGCTGAAGAAAATTAGCAAACTTGAAGACAGGTTATTGGAAATTACCCAGTCATAAGAGCAAAAGGAAAAAAAAATGTGAAGAAATCCTGAAGGGCTTATGGGGTATTATCAAGTGAACAAATATAAACATTAGGAAAATAACAGAAGGAAAATGAGAAAGGGAGCAGAACACCTATTGAAAGAAATAATGAACAAACCTCCCAAGAACTCCTCCAAATACAATGAAACCAAAGTAGTACGCACTGAGAAACATTATAATAAATTTGTCAAAACTGAAAGAGGACAAGGGAATCATCATAAGACTATCTGCAGATTTTGCAAAAGAAACATTGAATGCCAGAAACAGTTGGGATAACATATTCAAATTGCTAATAAAAAACTCTGTCAGTGAAGAATACTATACCTGACAAAATTGTCCTTTAAAATGAAGCAGACATAAAGACTTCCTCAGACAGACAAAAGCTGAGGAACTTCATCATTTCCAGATCTGCATTATAAGAAATGCTAAAGGAAGTCTTTCAAGTTGAAATAAAAAGATACTAATAAGCAGCACAAAAGCATATGAAAATATAAAGCTGGCTAGTTAAGTTGAATATATAGACAAATACAGAATATTGTAATAATACAATAGTGGTATGTAAATCACTTTTAATTCTGGTTTAGAAGGTAAAAGGCAAATGCAAGAAAAAATAATTATAAAAATGTATTAATACAGAATATAAAAAGATATAATGTATTATATCAATAACATAAAATGTTTGGGGTGAAGTAAAAGTGTAGAGTTTTTATATGCAATTGAAGTTGTTATTAGCTAAAAATAGAACAACTACAACATATTTTACATAAGCCATGTGGTACTTACAAAGAAAAACCAAATAGAAGATACACAAATAAAAATGAAAAATGAACAAAATCATGTTACAAAAAAATCAATGAAGTACAAAATAAGACAGAAAGAGAGCAAAGGGGGACAAAAGGCCTACAATATAAACAGAAAACAATTATCAAAATGGCAGTTGTAAGTCTTTCCCTATCAATAATCACTTTAAATGAAAATTGACTAACCCAATCAAAAGACAGAGTGGCTGGATGAACAATAAAACATAATCTAACTACATGCTGTTTACATGAGAGTCACTTCAGATGTAAGGACACGTATAGGCTGAAGGTACAAGGATTGAAAATGACATTTTATGCAAATGGTGCACAAAACAGAGCAATAGTGGCCATAGTTACATCAGAAAAACATAGGCTTTAAGTCAAAACTCCCAAAGATAAAGAAGGATATTATATAATGACAGGAAGATAAGACAATTATAACTATGTATATACTCAATGTCAGAGCACATAAATGTATAAAACACATTGAAAAACTAACACCCAGGTATTAAGCCTAGAACCTGTTAGTTATATTTCATGATCCTCTCCCTCTACCCTCAAATAAGCCCAAGTGTGTGGTGTTCTCATCTATGTGTCCATGTGTTCTCATCATTTAGCTCCCACTTATAAGTGAGAATAGGTGGTATTTAGTTTCCTATACCTGCATTAGTTTGCTGAGGATAACGGCCTCCAGCCCCATACATGTTGCTGCAAAGGACATGATCTTGTTCTTTTTTATGGCTGCATGGTATTTAATAGTGTATAGGTACAACATTTTCTTCATCCAGTCCATCAGTGATGGAGATTTAGGTTGATTCCATGTCTTTGCTACTGGGAATAGTACTGCAATGAACATACACTGCATGTGTCTTTATAATACAATGATTTTATATTATCTGGCTATATACCCAGTAATGGGATTGCCGGGTTGCAAGGTATTTCTATCTTTAGGTCTTTGAGGAATCTATACCCTGTCTTCCACAATGGTCAAACTAATTTACATTTACACCAATAGTGTATAAGCATTCTTTTTTATCCACATCCTCACTAGCATCTGTTATTTTTTGACTTCTTAGTAATAGCCATTCTGACTGATGTGAGATGGTATCTCATTGTGATTTTAATTTGCATTTCTCTAATGATCAGTGATGTTGATCATATATTTTTTTCATATCATTATTGGCCACATGTATGTCTTCTCTTGAAAACTGTCTGTTCATGTCCTTTGCCCACTTTTTCATGGGGTTGTTTTATCCTTATAAATTTGTTTAAATTCCTTATAGATGCTGGATATTAGACCATTGCCAGATGCATAGTTTGCAAAAATTCTTTTCCATCCTGTAAGTTGTCTGTTTACTCTGTTGATAGTTTCTTTAGGTGTGCAGAGGCTCCTTAGTTTAATTAGATCTCATTTGTGAATTTTTGTTTTTGTTGCAATTTCTTTTGGTGACTTCGTCATAAAATCTTTGTCTGTTCCTATGTCCTGAATGGTATTGCTTAGGTTAACATTCAGGGTTTTTATAGTTTTGGGTTTTATATTTAAGTCTTTAATCCATCTTGAGTTAATTTTTGTAAATAGTATACAGAAGTGGTCCAGTTTTAATTTTCTGCACATGGCTAGCCAGTTATCCCAGCACCTTTATTGAATATGGAATCATTTCCCTATTGCTTGTTTTTGTCAGGTTTGTCAAATATCAGATAGTTACAGGTGTGTGGTCTTATTTCTGGGTTCTCTATTCTGTTCCATTGGTTTATGTGCTGTTCTTGTACCAGTACCATGCTGTTTTAGTTACTGTAGCCCAGTAGTATAGTTTGAAGTCAGGTAGGGTGATGCCTACAACTTTGTTCTTTTTGCTTAGGATTGCTTTGGCTATTCAGGCTCTTTTTTGGTTGCATATGAATTTCAAAGTAGTTTTCTGTAGTTCTGTGAAGAATGCCAATAGTAGTTTGTTGGGAATAGCATTGAATCTATAAATTCCTTTGGGCACTATGGCTATTCTAACAATGTTGATTCTTCCTATCCATGAGGATGAAACGTTTCTCCATTTGTTTGCCTTATCTCTGATTTCTTTGAGCAGTGGTTTGTAGTTCTCATTGTAGAGATCTTTCACCTTCATTATTAGCCATCTTCCTAGGTATTTTTTTATTTTTTCTGGCAATTGTGATGGGAGTTTGTTCACGATTTGGTCCTTGGCTTGAGTATTGTTGGTATGTAGGAATGTTAACAATTTTTGAACATTGATTTTGTATCCTGAGATTTTGCTGAAGTTGTTTATCAGCTTAAGAATTTTGTGGCTAATACATATGTGTATATATATATTGTATATTCATGTCATCCAGAAAAAAACACGGCTTGACTTCCTCTCTCATTTAAATGTCCTTCCTCTCTTATTTAAGTGTCTTTTTTTTTTCTCTTGCCTGATTGCCCTGGCCAGAACTTTCAATATTATGTTGAATAGGAGTGGTAACAGAGGGTATTCTTGTCTTGTATTGGTTTTCAAGAAAAATGCTTCCAGCTTTTCCCCATTTGGTATGATGTTGGCTGTGGGTTTGTCACATACGGCTCTTATTATTTTGAGGTATGTTCCTTTAGTACCCAGTTTATTGAGAGTTTTTAACATGGACGGATGTTGAATTTTTTGAAAGCTTTTTCTGCATTTATTCAGATGATATGTTTTTTTCTTTATTTCTGTGTCTATGATGAATCATATTTCCTGATTTGCATATGTTGAACCAACCTTGCATCTTGGGGAGTAGGCCCTCTTGATCGTGGTGGGTAAGCCTTTTGATGTGCTGCTGGATTTAGTTTGCCAGTATTATGTTGAGGATTTTTGCATCAATCTTCATCAAAGGTATTAGCCTGAAGTTTTGTTGTTGTTGTTGTTGTTGTTGTTGTTGTTGTTTGTTGTATCTCTGCCAGGTTTTGGTATCAGGATGATGCTGGCTTCATAGAATGAGTTAGGGAGGAATCCCTCCTCCTCGATTTTTTGGAATTGTTTCAGTAGGAATGGTACCAGCTGTTTTTTGTACATCTGGTAGAATTCAGTTGTGAATCTTTCTGGTCCTGGGATTTTTTTGGTTGATAGGCTATTTATTACTGCCTCAATTTCAGAACTTGTTATTGGTGTGTTCAGAAATTCAATTTCTTCCTGGTTCAATCTTGGGAGGTTGTATGTGTCCAGAAATTTATCCGTTTCTTTTTCTAATCTCTTAAAATTTGTACTGATATTATTCTCATTGGAAGATGAGATAAAAATAAAAAACAACAGTTATGAATCACCAATGCCATCTCTCCCCTGTACCTGGCAGCAGTGGCAGCATGGTGCAGAGAGCATATCCGGGTGCTGGGTGAGGGAGAGCACAGCAATTGTGATGCAATGAATTCAGCACTGTCCTGTTAGAGCAGAAAAAGAAACTGGACCAAATTCAGCTGATGCTCACCCATGGAGTAAACACTTAAACCAGCCCTCACCTGAGGGGAATTACTGATCCCAGTCATCCGAACTTGGGTGCCTGCCAACCTTGCCACCAAGGGCTATGGCACTATATGCCTAAAAGTAAAATATAAAGGCAGTCTAAACCATAAGGACTACAAGTCTTAGGTGATTCCTAGTACTCAAGTAGGTGCAGAGATAGTGGAATATGGGAGCACATGACATAATGAGACACCAGCTAGGGTATTCAGGGGAGTGCTGGCATCACCCCTCTCCTAAGCCCAGGCTGCACAAATCACAGCTCCAAAAGACACCCCTTCCTTCTGCTCCAGGAGGAGAGAGGGAAGAATGGGGAAGAATGTGGTACACCTCTAGGATCCCAGCCCAGCCACAGCAAGATAGGGCACTGGTCAACTGTGAAGTCCCCATTCCAAGCCCTAGCTCCCAGATGAAATTTCTAGAAACATCCTGAGCCAGAAGAAAAACTGATGCCTTTTAAGAACAAACCCAGTCCTGGCAGCATTCATCACCTGCTAACTGAAGAGAGCTTTGTCCCTGAAGAAACAGCAGTGATATATGGATATTACATTGAGGCCCTTAGGTGAATCTCTGAGACTCACTGGATTCAGGTGAGACTTGGGATATTTCCAACTGTGGTAGCTACAAGGCAAAATTCCTTCAGACTGAGGAAAGCAGAGAGAAAAGCAAAAGGGACTTTGCCTTGTATCTTAGGTACCAGCACAGCCACAGGGTGATAAAGAACCAAGTGGGATCTTTGGGTCCCTGATTCTAAAACTCGACTCTTGGATGGTGATATGGTTTGGCTGTGGACCACCCAAATCTCATCTTGACTTGTAGTTCCCATAATCCCCACATGTTGTGGGAGAGACCTAGAGGGAGGTAATTGAATCATGGGGGCAGTTACCCCCATGCAGCTGTTCTTGTGACAGTGAGTGAGTTATTATGTGATCTGATGGTTTTATTGGTGGCTTTTCCCTCTGTGCTTGGCACTTCGTCCTGCCATAATATGAAGGACATAATTGCTCCCCCTTCTGCCATGATTGTAAGTTTCTGAGGCCTCCTCCAGACATGCAGAACTGTGAGTCAATTAAACTTCTTTCCTTTATAAATCACCTAGTCTTGAACAGTTCTTTATAACAGCATGAGAATGGACTAATACAGTAAATTGGTACTGGCTAGTGGGGTGCTGCTGTACAGATACACAAAAATTTGGAAGCAACTTTGAAACTGAGTAACAGGAAAAGTTGGGAACAGTTTGGAGGGCTAAGAAGACAGGAAGATGTGGAAAAGTTTAGAACTTCCCAGAGACTTCTTGAATGGCTTTGACCAAAATGTTGATGGTAATATGGACAAAGAATTCCAGGTTGAGGTGGTATCAGATGGAGATGAGAAACTTGTTGGGAACTGGAATAAAGGTGACTCTGGCTATGTTTTAGCAAGGAGACTAGCAGCATTTTCCCCTGCCCTAGAGATCTGTGGAACTTTGAACTTGAGAGAGATGATTTAGGGTACCTGGCAGAATAAATTTCTAGGAAGCAAAGAATTCAAGATGTGACTTGGGTGCTGTTAAAAGCATTCAGTTTTATGTATTCACAAAGATATGGTTTGGAATTGGAACTTATGTTTAAAAGGGAAGCAGAGCATTCAGTTTGGAAAATTTGCAGCCTGATGATGTGATAGAAAAGAAAAATCCATTTTCTGGGGAAAAATTTAAGCCTGCTGCAGAAATTTGCATATGTAATGAAGAACTGAATGTTAATCACCAAGACAATGGTGAAAATGTCATTAGGGCATGTCAGAGACCTTCTCAGCAGCTCCTCCCATTACAGGCCAGGAGGTCTACTAGGGAAAAATGGTTTCCTGGGCTGGACTCACAGACCCCTGCTGTATGCAGCCTTGGGACATGGTGCCTTGCATCCCAGCTGCTTCAGCTCTAACCATGTCTAAAAGGGGCCAGTATACATCTCAGACTGTTACTTCAGAGGGTGCAAGCCCCAAGCCTTGGAAGCTTCCATGTGGTGTTGAGCCTGTGGGTGCACAGAAGTCAGGAGTTGAGGTTTGGGAACTTCCGCATAGATTTCAGAGGATGTATGGAAACCCCTGGATATCCAAGCAGATGTTTGCTGCAGGGGCAGAGCCTTCCGCTAGCGCAGTGCAGAAGGAAAATGTGGGACTAGAGCCCCCACACAGAGTCCCCACTGGGGCACTGCCTAATGGTGTGAGAAGAGTGCCACCATCCTCCAGGCCCCAGAATGGTAAATTCACTGACAGCTTGCAAGATGTACCTGGAAAAGCCACAAACACTCAACACCACCCTGTTAAAGCAGCTAGGAGGGGGACTGTACCCTGCAAAGCTACAGGGCCTATGGGAGGCCACCTCTGGCATCAGTATGACATGGATGTGAGACATGGAGTCAAAAGATATTATTTTGGAATTTTAACATTTAATGACTGGCCTACTTGATTTTGGATTTTCATGGGGCCTGTAACCCTTTTGTTTTGGCCAACTTCTCCCATTTGGAACAGGTGTATTTACCCAATGCCTGTACCCCCATTGTATCTAACAAGTAACTACCTTGCTTTTGATTTTACAGGCTCATAGGCAGAAAGGACTTGTTTTGTCTCAGATGAGACTTTGGACTTGGAGTTTTGGGTTAATGATGGAATGAGTTAAGACTTTGGGCTACTGTTGGGAATGCATGATTGTGTTTTGAAACTGAAAAGGGTATGAGATTTGGGAGCGGGCAGGGGTAAAGTGATATCATTTGTCTGTGTGTATCCACCCAAATCTAATGCTGAATGGTATTTCCCAATGCTAGTTGTGGGGAGCTGGTGGGAGGTGATTGAATTATGGCAGTAGATTTCTCCATGCTGTTCTCATGATAGTGAGTAAGTTATCACAAGATCCGATGTTTTAAAAGTGTGTAGCACTTCCCCCTCTCTCTCCTGCTACCATGAAAGAAGATGCTAAATGTCCTGAGGCCTCCCAGTCATGCTTCCTGTTAAGCCTGCAGAACTGTGAGTCAATTAGACCTCTTTTCTTCACAAATTGCTAGAATGAGTCAAGACTTTAGGGGACTGTTGGAAGGGCATGATTGTGTTTTGAATTGTGAGGACATAAGATTTGGGAGTGGCCAGGAGCAGAATAATGTGGGTTAGCTGTGTCCCTACCCAGATCTCATCTTGAGTGGTAGTTCCCATAATCCCCATGAGTCACGTGAGGGTGCCAATAGGAGGTAATTGAATCATGGGGAAGTTTACCTCATGCTGCTGTTCTCATGATAGTGAATGAGGTCTCATGAGATCTGTTGGTTTTATAAAAGGCTTTTCCTTCTTTGCCTGGCAATTCTCCTTCCTGGATCATGTGAAGAAAGATGTGCTTGCTTCCCCTCTGCCGTGATTGTAAGTTTCCTTTGGCCTCCCTGCCATGTGGAACTGTGAGTCTATTAAACCTCTTTCCTTTAAAATTACCCAGTCCAAATCAGTTCTTTATAGCAATGTGGGAATAAACTAATACAGATGGCATTTTGGAACTTCCCCAGGCCAGAGACAAGTCCGCTGCCTTGAAGGGTGAGTCCCAGGCCAAGCAGAATTCATGACAAGCTGACTGAAGAGACCTTGAGCCTTACGTGAACATCAGTGGTATTCTGGCAGTACAACTTGTGGCCTGAGGTGGTGGTGGCTATGGGATGAGGTGTCTCTACCTTTGGAAAGGGGAAAGAATAGAAGGAAGTGCTGCATTATGTGGTTTGAGTGCCAGTTAAGCCGCAACACAATAGAACACCAGGTAAACTTCTAAGATTTTTTTACTCTAGCCCCTGACACCTGGACAGCACTTTTGGACCCCTCACCAAGGACTTGGAGGACCTTGCCACCATGAAGGGTAGAACACAGGGCTGGCTGGCTCTGCTGTGATCTGATTGTAGAGCAGCAGGGCCTTTAATGAACATAGGCAGTACCCAGAGAGTGGTTACAGCAGGCCTTGGAGTAGACCCAGTTCTGCGGTGGCTTCTGATCTGACTCAGTGCAGTCCTAGTTGTGTGGGACACAGAGGTGCCTGTGTCACCCTACCCCCAGCTTTTGGTGACTGAGAACATAGACAGACACTGTACATTTGGGAGAAAGTAAAGAATGAGAACGAGAGTCTTTCCCTGGTAATCCAGATAATTCTCCCGGGTCATATTCAGGACCATCATGGTGGTACCTTTATCAGTCTGTAAAAATCACAATGTTACCATTTTTGAGGTGCTCCCTAAAATACATAAACTTTAGATCACAATATCCAAGTCCTTTTAAATATCTGAAAAGCCTTCGCAAGGAAAATGGCGACAAATAAGCCCATGGAGTGAAGACTACAATAAATACTGAACTCTTCAATGCCTAGACACTGAAGAACATATACTAGCATTAACACCATCCAGGAAAACATTACCTCATTAAATGAACCAAATAAGACACAAGCAACTAATTCTGGAGAAACAGAGATATGTGACCTTTCAGACAGAGAATTCAAAATAGCTGTGTTGAGGAAACTCAAAGAAATTCAATATAACAAATAGAAGGAATTCAGAATTCTATCAGATAAATTTAACAAAGAGATTAAAATAATTAAATAGAATCAAGCAATAATTCTGGATCTGAAAACTGCAATTGGCTAATGGAAGAATGGATCAGAGTTCTCTAACAGCAGAATTGGTCAAGAAGAAGAAAGAGTGAGCTTGAAGGCAAGCTATTTGAAAATACACAGTCAGAAAAGAAAAAAGAATAAAATACAATGAAGCATGCCTAGAGGATCGATAAAATAACCTAAAAATAGCAAATCTAAGAGTTATTGGACTTAAAGGGAACATAGAGAAAAAACTAGGGTAGAAAGTTTATTCAAAGGGAAAATGGCAGAGAACTGCAAAATTTCAAAAAAGACATCAAGATACAGGTGCAAGAAGGTTATAGAACACCAAGCAGATTTAACCCAAAGATTACTGCTTCAAGGTATTTAATAATCAAACTCCCAAAGGTCAAGGAAAAAGAAATAATCCTAAAAGCAGCAAGAGAAAAGAAACAAATAACAAGCAATGGATCTCCAATATGTCTGGCAGCAGACTTTTCAGTGGAAACCTTACAGTCAAGAAGTGAGTGGCATGACATATTTAAAGTGCTGAAGGAAAAAAAGTAACCCCAGAATAGTATATGTAGTGAAAATATCCTTCAAACATGAAGGAGAAATACAGACTTTCCTAGACACACCAAAGCTGAATAATTTCATCAATACCAGATCTGGCCTACAAGAAATACTAGAAATACTAAAGGGAGTATTTCAGTCAGATAGAGAAGGACATTATTGAGCAATAAATAATCACACAAAGATACAAAACTTACTGGTAATAGTAAGTACACAGAAAAACACAGAATGTGTTTTAATAATAATATGTAATAATAATAATAACACTGTAACTGTGGTGTGTAAACTACTCTTATCCTAAGTAAAAAGACTAAATAATGAACCAATAAAAGATAATCACCTCAACAAGTTTTCAAGATTTAGTCAGTATGATAAGATAGAAATAGAAAGAACAAAAAGTTAACAATTGGGGTGGAACAAAGTTAAAGCATACATTTTTTAAATTTCTTTTTATTTGTTTTATTGTGCAAAGTGCTAAGGTTTTATTAGATTAAATTAATCTTATAAGATAGTATTTGCAAACCTCATGGTAACCTCTAACCAAAAAACATACAACGAATACAGAAAAATAAAAAGTAAGAAACTAAATCGTGTTACCAGAGAAAATCACCTTCACTAAACAAAGACAAGAAAGAAAAAAAGACGGAAGAGAAGATCACAAAAAAAAAACCCAGAAAACAAATAAAAATGGCAAATGAAAGTCCTTATTTATCAATAATAACATTGAATGTAAATGGACTAAACTCTCCAATCAAAAGACATAGAGAAGCTGAATGAATGAAGAAAGAGCCATGGATTTGTTGCCTTTAAGAAACACACTTCACCTATAAAGGCACACATGGACTGAAAATAAAGAGATGAAAATAGATATTGCATTGCAATGGAATTCAAAAAGAAAAAATAGCAAGATTCACTGTGCTTAGACAAAATAGATCTCAAAGCAAAAACTATAAGACGCTACAAAGAAGGTCACTGTATAATGATAAAGGGGTCAATTCAGAAAGATATCACAATTTTAAATATATATGCACCCAACAATGGAGCACCCAGACATATAAAGGAAATATTATTAGAGCTAAAGTAAGAGATGGGCCCTGGTACAATAATAGCTGAGACTTCAACATCCCACTTTCAGCATTGGAAAGATCTTCCAGACAGAAAATCAACAAAGAAAAATCAAACTTAATCTGCACTACAGACCAAATGGATCTAATAAATATTTATAGAACATTTTATCCAACAGCTGTAGAATTCACATTCTTTTGCTCAGGACATGGATTATTCTCAAGGATAGACCATATGTTAGGTCACAAAAAGAATCTTCAAACATTCAAATGAATTAAAATAACGGCAAGCATCTTCTCTGACCACAATGGAATAAGAATAAAAATTAATATTAAGAAGAATTTTGGAAACTTTACAAATACATGCAAATTAAACAATATCCTCCAGAATAATCAGTGGGTCGATGAAGAAATTAAGAACGAAATTGCAAAGTTTCTTGAAAAAAATGATAATGGAAAAACAACATATCTAAACCTATGGGATACAGCAAAAGCAGTAATCAGGGTGAAGTTTATAGTCATAAGTGTTTAAATTACAAAAAGGAAAAACTTCAAATAAACAATCTAATGACTCATCTTTAAAAACTACAATGGTAAGATCAAACCAAGCCCAAAATAAGTAGAAAAGAAATAATGAAGATCAGAGAAGAAATAAATAAAACTGAAATAAAAAATACAAAAGATCAATAAAACAAAAAGTTGGGTGTTTTGTTTGTTTTTTTTTTTGAAAAGTTAAACAAAACTGACAAACCATTAGCCAGACTAAGGAATAAAGAGAGGATCCAAATAAATAAAATCTGAAATGAAAAGGAGACAATACAACTGATACTGCAGAAATTCAAAGGATCATTTGTGGTTACTAAGAACAATTATGTGCTAATAAATTGCAAAATCTAGAAGAAATGGACTAATTCTGAGATACATAAAACCTACCAAGATTGATTCAGGAAGAAATGCATAACCTGAACAGACCAATGAGAAGTAACAGGATCAAAGCCATAATAAAATGTCTTCAAGTAAAGAAAAACTAAAGATCCAATGGATTCATTGCTGAATTTTACCAAACATTTAAAGAAGAACTAACACCAGTTATACTCAAAATGTTTCAGAAAATTGAAGAGGAGAGAATACTTTCAAACTTATTCTACAAGGCCAGTATTACTCTGATACCAAAACCAGACAAGGACACATCATATAAAGAAAACTACTGGCCAACATTTCTGATGAATATTCATGCAAACATTCTCAACAAAATACTAGCAAGCCAAATTCAACAATACATTAGAAAGATAATTCATGACCAGGTGGCATTTATCCCTGGGATGCAAGGATGGTACAACATTCACAAAGCAATCAATGTGATACATCATATCAACAGAATAAAGGATAAAAACCACATCATCTTATAAATTGATGCTGAAAATACATTTGATAAATTTCAACATGTCTTTACGATAAAAATCCTCAAAAAATGGGCTTAGCGGGAACATACCTTAACATAATAAAACTGATATACAACAGACACACAGCTCCTATCATACTGAACGGGGAAAAACTGAAAGAGTTTCCTCTAAAATATAGAACACAACAAGGCTACCCAGTGTCACCAATGTTCAACATAGTTTTGGAAGTCCTAGATAGAGCAATCAGACAAGAGAAATATAAAAAGGGCATCCAAATTGGAAAGAAAGAATTCAAATTGTCTTTGTTAGCTGATGATACGATCTTATATTCAGAAACATCAAAGATTCCACATGAAAATGATAGAAGTAATCAACAAATTTAGTAAAGTTTCAGGAAACAAAATCAAAATACAAAAATCAGTAGCATTTCTATAAGTCAACAGTGAATAATGTGAAAAATAAATTTAAAAAGTAATCCCATTTACAATAACCACAAATGTAATCAAATGCCTTAGAATTTACCAAAGAAGAAAAGATATCTATAATGAAAATTATAAACAATGATGGAAGAAACTGAAGAGGACACCAAAAGATGGAAAAACATTTCATGTTCATGGATTGGAAGAATCTATACTATTAAAATGTCCATAGTACACAAAGCAATTCACAGATTAAATGCAATTCTTATTAATATGTCAAATGACATTCTTCACAGAAATAAAAAAAACTATCCTAAAATTTATATGGAATAACAAGAGATCCAGAATAGGCAAAGCTATCCTAAGCAAAAAAAGAACAATACGGGATAAATCATACTACATGACTTCAAATTATACTACAGAGCTATAGTAACTGATGCAGCATGATACTGGCATAAAAACAGACACGTAGATCAATAGAACAGAATAGAGAACCCAGAAACAGATCCGTACAACTATAGTGAATTTATTTTTACCAAAGTTGCCAAGACCACATACTGGGAAAAAGACAGTCTCTTCAATAAATGGTGCTGCAAAACCCAGATTTCCATAGGCAAAAAAATAAAATTAGGTCTCTATGTGTTGCCATATACAAAAATCAAATCAAAATGGATGAAACACTTAAATCTAAGACATCATACTATAAAATTACTACAAGAAAACATTGAAGAAACTCTCAAGGACATTGGAGTGGGCAAAGATTTCTTGAGTAATACCTCATAACCATAGGCAACCAAAGCAAATATGGACAAATGGGATCACATTGAGCTAAAAAGCTTCTGCACAGCAAATGAAACAATCAATAAGTGAAGAGATAACAGACAGAATGAGAGAAAATTCTTACAAACCACCCCTCTGACAAGGGATTAATAACCAGAATATTTAAGGAGCTCAACCAACTCCATAGGAAAAAAATCTAATAATTTGATCAAAAATGGGCAAAATATTTGAATAGAATTTTCTCAAAAGAAAACATACAAATGGCAAATAGGCATATTAAAAGGTACTCAACATCATTGGTCAGAGGAATACAAATCAAAACTACAATGAGATATAACTTTACCCCCACTAAAATGGCTCATATCAAAAAGATAACAAATGCTGGAAAGAATGTAGAGAAAAGGGAACCCTTGTACACTGTTCGTGAGAATGTAAATTAATACAATCACTATGGAGTTTGGAGGTGGCTCAAAAAACTAAAAACTGAGCTACCATATGATCCAGTAATCCCACTGCTGGGTATATACCCCAAAGAAAATAAATTTGTATATTGAAGAGGTATCTCCACTCCTACATTTGCTGTAGCAGTGTTTACAATAGCTAAGATTTGGAAACAACCTAAGTGCCCATCAACAGAAGAATAAATAAGGAAAATATGGTACATATACACAATGGAGTACTATTCAGCTATAAAAAAGATGAAATCCATCCATTTACAACAACATGGATGGAACTGGAGATCATAACATTAAGTTAAATAAGCCAGGCACAGAAAGACAAAAATGGCATGTTCTCACTTATTTGTGGGATCGAAAAATCAAAGCAATTGAACTCATGAATGTAGTGAGTAGAAGAATGGTCGCTGGAAGCTGTGAAGGGTATTGGGAAACTTGGGAGGAGCTGGGGATGATTAATGGTTACAAAAAAATAGAAAGAATAAATATGACCTACTATTTGATAGCACAAAAGGGTGGCTAAAGTCAATAAAAACTTAATTGTACATTTTAAAATAGCTTAAAGTATGTAATTGGATTTTTTTGTAACTTTGTAACTCAGTGGATAATTTTTCAGGGGATGGAAATAATGAATAAGTATATGTCATAAAACTGGTTATTCCAGAACAAATTTGTAAATTCCTAGAAACATATAACCTATAAAGACTGAATCATGAAGAAATAGAAAATCCAAAAAGACCTATATATAGTAAGGAGATTGAATCAATAACCAAAAACCTCCCAATAAATAAAAGCCAGGACAAGATGGATTCATTAGTAAAATTTATTAAACATTTAAATAATTAGCACTAATCCTCAAACTTTTTCAAAAAATTCTAGAGGAGGTAACACTTCCAAAATTGTTTTCTGAGGTATTACCCTGATACTAAAGCCAGGAAATTACAATACAATAAAAAAGTTACAATCCAATATGCCTGATGAGGAAACATGAATGCAAAATTTATCAACAAAATACTAGAAAATTGAATTCATCTCTACATAAAAAAATTATATACCATGATCATGTGAGATTTATTCCTCAGATCCAAGGATGGTTCAACATATAAAATTATGTTTTACATGTTGTGATACACCACAGCATGTGTGGTATACCACATTAACAGGATAAAGAATAAGAATCACAAGATCATCTAAATAGGTACAGAAAAATCAGCTGACAAGAATTAACATCCATTCATGATAAAGACACTCAACCCTCTAGGAATACAAGGAAATTACCTCAACATAATAAAAGTCATAGAGAAAAGACCACAGCTAATACTGTACTTAGTAGAACACTGAAAGCTTTACTGCTAAGACACAAAATGAAATGAGTATGTCCACTCTTGCCACTTCTATAATGTAGCATTGAAAGTTCTAGCAAGAGGAATTAGGCCAGAAAAAGAAATAAAAGAAATCCAGATCAGATAAGGAGAAGTGAAACTATCTCTGTTCACAGATGACATGATCATATATTTAAAACCACTAAAGATTCCACAAAGAAAGCTCTTAGAACTAATAAATAAAGTTTATTAGGATAAAAAGTCAACATTCAAAAATTAATTGCATTACTATCCATTAACAACCAAAAATCCAAAAAGGAAACTGAGAAAAAATTTATTTACAATATCATCAAAAATATATAAAATACTTAGGAATAAACTTAACTCACTTAGCAAAAAACTTACATACTTAGAAATTTGAAACACTGCTGAAGGAAATTAAAGACACAAATAAATGGAAAGATACCCCATGAACATGGATTGGAAGATATAATATTATTCATATGTCCGTACTGCCCAAAGTGAGCTACATATTCAGTGCAATCCCTATCAAAATCCCCATGACAATTATTACAGACATAGAAAAAAGCAATGCTAAAATTTATATGAAACCCAAAAGGACACCAAATAGTCAAAACTATATTGAGAAGAAAGACCAAAGCTGGAGACCAAATCAAAGTTCCTGATTTCAAAACACATAACAAAGCTACAGTAAGAAAAACAGTATGGTACTGGCATAAAGACAGACATATAGGCCAATAAAACAGAATACAGAACCCACAAATAAAACTACACATACATGGTCAACTGGTCTTTAACTTCAGTGCCAAGGAAACACAATAGGGAAAGGACAGTCTCTTTAGCAAGTGGTTCTGAGAACACTGGGCATCCACATGCAAAAGAATAAAATTGTACCCATATTTTTAGTCTGTATGCAAAAATCAACTCAAAATATAGGTTTAAATGTAAGAACTGAATCTGTAAAACTGCTAAGTGAAAATATAGTGGAAAAGCTTTCCGACACTGGATTGACAATGATTTGTTAGATATGGCATCATAAGCACAGGAAACAAAAACAAAAATATAAATAAATGGGACTACATCAAACTAAAAATTTCTGAACGGCAAAGGAAACAAAAGAATGAAAAGCCAAATTATAAAATGGAAGGCAATATTACAAAGCATATGCGTGATAAGGAGTTAATATTACAAATACATAAACAACACCTGTGACTTTATGGCATAAAAACAAATAACCTGATTTAAAATAGGCAAAGGACTTGAATTTGCATTTCCCCAAAGAAGACATACAAATGGATGACAGGTATATGATATATGAAAAGATGCTCAATACCGTTAAATGATCAGGGAAATGCAAATAAAAGCCACAATAAGATATCACTTCACACCTGTTAGTATAACCATTTAAAAAATAGAAATAAAGAAAACAGAAATGAAATGTTGACTAGGATGTGGAGAAATTGGAGCCCTTGCACGCTGTTCGTGGGAATGTAAAATGGTGTAGTCACTATAGAAAACAGTATGGTGATTCCTCAAAAAATTAAAAATAGAATAAAGAGATGATCCAGTAATCCCACTTCTGGGTATATATCAAAAAGAATTGCAATCAAGTTCTCTAAGAGATATTTGGCCTGTTACAATTTGAAACAACCACAGGTTTTTTTGAGGTAATAATACAGTTACAGAGTACATTAAAGCATTAATCACAATAGTCAAACAGTAGAAGCTTAAAAGTCCATTGATTAGTGAACAGACGAAGAAAATTTGATATATATGTACAATGGACTATTCAGCCATAAAAAGAAGAAAACCTTGTCTTATGTTACAACATGGATAAACCTTGAGGACATTAGGCTAAATAAAATAAGTCAGTCATAAAAGGACAAGTACCACATGATTCCACTCATAGTGAGATATATAATGTAGTAAAACTTATGACAGCAAAAAGTAGAATGGTGATTTGCAGAGGCTGGGGGAGGGGAAAATGGGGAGTTAGTTTGCAATGGGTATCAAGTTTCAATCATGCAAGTTAAAAGAGTTCTAGGGAGCTTCTGTGAAACACTGTGTGAATAGTTATCAATACTTTACACTTAAAAATTTATGAAGAAGGTATGTATTACTTTTATCACAACAAAAATGTCTACAAATAAAGACACAGAGGCAATAAATACAATTTAAAAGATTCAATTCTATAGCCTACAGCTGATTAAACTTCCTTTCACAGATTCATGCAGTAAGTTTTGAAACTGAAACTATACAAAGTCAGTAAGAAAATTTCATTGAGTTCAAGAAAGTACAAAATGGTCAAGCCATATTTTCTGGTCATGTTGCAACAAAATTATAAAGTAACAAAAAACACTCAAAGAAACAGAAAACTAACACTAATAGATTAAGTATCTCTCTCCAAAAATAACTAATGAATAAAGGAAAAAAATTTAAAAATGCAACAACTAATCTAGAAAATCAGAATGCTATGAAGCAAAATGTATATGATAGATCCAAAGTGTTATTCAGTAGTATATTCATATATTTAAATGCATTAAATATTAAAAGAAAAAGAATAAAGATAATAAACTAACCCTTTATTGAGGAAGATAGAAAAACAAAATCATAAAGAAGACAGAATCCCTAAGGGAAAAAATAATGTAAATAAAACTATAAACAAATAAATCAGCAAATGAAAAGTGTCAAACTTATTAATAAATCCAAATCCGGTTCTCCAAAAAGATGAGAGAAGAAAGGAGTAGAGGAAGGCAGAAAGGGAGGGAGGGGGGATGGAAGGAAGGAAGAGGAAGGGGAAGGAAGGGGAGGGGAGGGGAGGGGAGGGGAGGGAAGGGAAGGGAGAAGGGAGGGAAGGTAGGGAGTGAGGGAAGGGGAGAGTAAAATAATCTCTGGTAAATTAATTAGGAAAATATTAGACAATTGCACACAGCCAAAATCAGAAATGAGTAAAGGAGTTAATCAACTGACACAAAGAATATTAATAACTCCTAACAAACTAATTAGCTAATATTAATAATTTTGAATATCTTAATAAAATGAACATCTGGTGAAACAATTATCAAACCTGATTCAAAGAAAAATAGAAAATTATTTTTCATTATCAAATTATTACCTCAAAAAAACTTGTGGTTGTTTTCAAATTGTTACAGGGCAATTTTCATGAATAGGACATTTGTATGTCTCCATTTATCTAAATGTTTTCTAATTTTTATTTTTCTGGGTACATACTAGGTATATATATTAATATTTGTGGGGTACATGAGATGTTTTGATAAAAGCTTGCAATGTATAATAAGCACATCATGAAGGATTGGGTATCCATCCCCTCAAGCATTTATCCTTTGAGTTATACACAATCCAATTACATACTTTAAGTTATTTAAAAATGTACAAGTTATTATTGACTATAGTCACCCTGTTGTGCTATCAAACACTAGGTCTTACTTATTTTTTCTAACTATTTATTTTGTAACCATTAACTTTCCCTCTCTCCCCCAGGCCCCCACTACTCTTCCCAGCCTCTGGTAACCACCATTCTACTCTCCACATCTGTGAGTTCAATTGTATTAATTTTTTGATCCCAAATTAATTAGAAAATGCCATGTTTGTCTCACTGTGCCAGGCTTATTTCACTTAACATAATGATCTCCAGTTCAATCCATATTGTTACAAATGACTGAATATCATTCTTTTGGATGGCTGAATAGTACTCCACTATGTATATGTACCCTATTTTCTTTACGCATGCATCTGGTGATGGACACAGGTTGCTTCCAAATCTTAGCTATTGTAAATACTGCTACAGCAAATGTAAAAGTGCAGATATCTCTTTGATATACTGATTTCCTCTCTTTTGTATATGTACCCAGCAGTGGGATTGCTGGATCATATGGTAGCTCAATTTTTAGATTTTTGAGCAACCTCCAAACTGTTCTCCATAGTGGTTGTACTAATTTGCATTCCCACCCACAATGTACAAGGGTTCCCTTTTCTCCATATCCTTTCCGGCATTTACTATCTCCTGTCTTGTGGATATAAGCCACTTTAATTGATGTCGGATAATATCTCATTGTAGTTTTGATTTGCATTTCTCTGAGGATCAAAGATGTTGAGCAACTTTTCATACGCCTGTTTGCCATTCTTATGTCTTCTTTTCAGAAATGTCTATTCAAATCCTTTGCCCCTATTTTTATCAGATTATTACATTTTTTCCTATAGAGTTGTTTGAGCTCCTTATATATTCTGGTTATTAATTTCTTGTCACATGGGTAATATGCAAATATTTTCTCCCATTCTGTGGGTTGTCTTTTCACTTTGTTGATTGTTTCTTTTGCTGTGCAGAAGCTTTTTAACTTGATGTTATTCCATTTGTCCATTTTTGCTTTGATTGCCTCTGCTACTGCGGTGTTTGTCAAGAAATTTTTATCCAGACAAATGCCTTGGAGATTTTCCCCAATGTTTTCCTGTAGTAGTTTCATAATTTGATGTTTTAGATTTCAGTGTTTAAATCATTTTGATTTGAATTTTGTATATGGTGAGAGATGGGGGTCTAGTTTTATTCACCTGCATATGGATATACAGTTTTCCCAGCACCATTTATTGAAGAGACTCTGTTTCCCTACTCTATGTTCCTGGCACCTTTGTTGAAAATGAGTTCACTGTAGGTATGTGGATTTGTTTCTGGGTTCCCTATTCTGTTCCGTTGGCCTATATGTCTGTTTTTAAGCCATAACATGCTGTCATGGTTACTATATCTCTGTAGTATAATTTGAAGTCAGGCAATGTGATTCCTCAAGTTTTTTTCTTTTTGCTCAGGATAGCGTTGGCTATTCTGTTGAATTCTTCTTTTATGAGTTCATATAAATTTTAGGATTTTTTTTCTATTACTATAAAGAATGTTATTGGTATTTTGATAAGAACTGCAATGAAAATGTATATGGCTTTGGGTAAATTGGAAATTTTAACAATATTGATTCTTCTAATCCATGAACATGAAATATTGTTTTATTTTTTGGTTTCTTCTTCAATTTATTTTATCAGTGTTCCATAGTTTTCATTATAGAGATTTATTTTACTTATTTGGTTAATTCCTAGGTATTTAATTTTATGTGTGGCTATTGTAAATTGGATTACATTTTGATTTCTTTTTTGCATTGTCCACTCTTCACATATAGAAATGCTACTGATTTTTGTGTATTGATTTTATATCCTGCAACTTTACTGAATTTGTTTATCAATTCTAAGAGTTTTCTTGTGAAGTCTTTAGGTTTTTCAAAATGTAAGATTTTGTCATCTGCAAAGAAGGATAATTTGGCATCTTTCTTTCCAATTTCAATGCCCTTTATATCTTTCTCTTGTCTGCTGTTCTACATAGGACTTCCAGTGTCATGTTGAATAACAATGGTGACAGTGGGCATCCTTGTTGTATTCTAGATCTTAAAGGAAACACTTTCAGTTTTTCCCCATTCACTATGATAGCAGCGGTGTGTCTGTTGTATGTCAATTTTATTATGTTAAGGTATGTTCCCTCTAGTCCTATTTTTAAGGGTTTTTATGAAGAAGACATGTTGAATTTTATCAAATACTTTTTCAGCATCAATTTATAAGATTATATGATTTTTATCCCAGGGATAAATGCCACCTGGTCATGATGAATGATCTTTCTAACATATTGTTGAATTCGCCTTGTTAGTATTTTGTTGAGGATGTTTGCATCAATATTAATCAGAGATATTGGCCAGTAGTTTTTTTTTTTTTTTTATGTGTCTGTGTCTTGTTTTGGTATCAGGGTAATACTGGCCTGAGAGAATGAGATGAAAAGTATTCCCTCCTTCATTTTTCAGAATAGTTTGAGTAGGATTGGTATTAGTACTTTTAGTTTGGTAGAATTCAGCATTAAAGCCATTGGGTCCTGGGCTTTTCTTTACTGGAAGAGTTTTTATTATAGCTTTGATGTAATTACTTGTTATTGGTCTATTTATGTTTTTTCTTTCTTTCTGATTAATCTTGGTAGGTTGTATGTGTCTAGGAATTTATCCATTTCTTCCTGGGTTTTGAATTTATTGGCATATAGTCGTTCATAGTAGCTACCGATAATCATTTGCATTTCTGCAATATCAGTTGTAATGTCTCCTTTTTCATTTCTGTTTTTATGTATTTGGATCTTCTCTCTTTGTTCCTTAGTTATTCTGGGTAAAGTTTTGTCAGTTTTATTTAACTTCTCAAAAAAACAACTTTTTCTTTCATTGACCTTTGCATTGCTTTTTCATTTCAATTTCATTTATTTCTGCTCTGAATTTAATTCTTTTTTTCTATTACTTTTGGGTTTAGTTTGCTCTTGCTTTTCTACTTCTTTAAAATGCATTATTAGGTTGTTTATTTGAAGTATTTTCTCTATTTGGTGTAGGCAATTAAAGCTATAAACTTCTCTCTGAGTACTCTTTTGCTGTATCCCATAGATTTTGTTGTTTTGTCTTTTAATTATTGTTTGTTTCAGGAAATTTTTCAATTTGCTTCTTAATTTCTTCATTGACCCACTGGTAATTCAAGAGTATATTGTTTAATTTCCCTGTTTTGTATAGTTTCCATAATTCCTCTTCTTGTTGACTTCTGGTTTTATTCCATTGTGGTCAGATAAGATGCCTGATATTATTCCCACTTTTGTAATGTTTTAAGTGTTGTTTTGTGATCTAAAATATGGTCTATCTTTCAGAATGATTCATGTGCTCAGGAAAAGTATGAGTAATCTGCAGTCATTGGATGAAATGTTCTACACATATCTATTAGATTCATTTGCTCTATAGTGCAGAATAATTCTGATGTTTTTTGTTTATTCTGTGTCTGGTAGATCTGTCTAATGCTGAAAGTGAGGAATAAATGTCTCCAGCTATTATTGTATTGCAGCCTATCTTTCCCATTAGCTTTAATCGTATCTTCTTTATATATCTGGGTGTTCCAGTGTTGGGCGCATATATGTTTACAATTGTGATATCCTCTTGCTGAGTTGACCTTTTTATCATTATGCAGTGACTTTTCTCATCTCTTCTATATTTTGTCTTTAAATCTATTTTGTCTAATATAGGTATAGCGACTTCTGCTCTTTTTTGGTTTCCATTGGCCTGGAATATCTTTTTCCATTCCTTTATTTTATCTCTGTGTGTGTCTTTATAGGTAGAGTGTGTTTTTTTATTAACAACAGATCCATGGGTCTTGTAATTTTTTTTAACCCATTCAGCTACTCTATGTCTTTGATTAGAGAGCTTAGTGCATTTACATTCAATGTTATTACTGATAAGGACTTACTCTTGCCATTTTTTGTTTTCTGTTTTTTTGTGGTCTTCTCATCCTTTCTTTTTTTATTTCTTGCCTTCATTTAATGAAGGTGATTGTCCCAAGTGATGTAATTTAGTTTCTTACTTTTTATTTTTTCTGTATTTATTGTGTGTTTTTTTGTTAGAGGTTACCATGAAGCTTGCAAATATTATCTTATAACACATTATTTTACCTGATAACATCTTAACCCTGTTTGCATAAACAAACAAGCAAAAGGAAAACTAATAAAAACTCTATTCCTTAATTTCTCCCTGCTTTTTAACGTTTTGTCATTTTTATTTATATCTTATTGTACACATCTTGAAAAGATGTAGTGGTTTTTTATTGGTTTATCCTTCAGTATTTCTACTTAGGATAAGAGTAATTTACACATCATAGTTGCAATGTTACAATATTCTGTGTTTTTCTGTGTACTTACTATTACCAGTGAATTTTGTACCTTCTGGTGATTACATATTGTTCAGTAATATCCTTTGCTTTTACACTTAAGTACTGCCTGTAGCATCTCTTGTAGGATAGGTCTGATGTTGATGAAATTCCTCAGCTTTTGTTTGTGTGGGAAAGTCTTCATTTTTCCTTTATGTTTGACAAATATTTTCACTGAATATACTATTCTAGCTTAAATGTTTTCTCTTCAGCAC
The DNA here is from genome assembly GCF_006542625.1 of Nomascus leucogenys. Classification (NCBI taxonomy): domain Eukaryota; kingdom Metazoa; phylum Chordata; class Mammalia; order Primates; family Hylobatidae; genus Nomascus; species Nomascus leucogenys. The sequence goes on from NC_044406.1 coordinate 87,232,992, forward strand.
ATTACATATGTCATGCCACTCTCTCCTGGCCTGAAAGGCTTCTACTGAAAAGTCTACTGCCAGGTGTATTGGGGCTCCACTGTATTTTATTTGTTTCTATTATCTTGCTGCTTTTAGGATACTTTATTTATCCTTGACATTTAAGGGTTTGATTATTAAAGACCTTGAGGTAAACTTCTTTGGGTTAAATCTGCTTAGTGTTCTATTACAACCATCTTGCACTTGGATATTGATATCTTTCTCTGGGTTTGGGAATCAGACATTATTGCTTTGAATAAACTTTCTACTTGCATCTCTTTCTCTACCTCCTCTTTAAGGCCGATAACTCTTAGATCTGCCATTTTGAGGCTGTTTTCTATATCTTGTGGACATGCTTCGTTGTTTTTTATTCTTTTTCCTTTTGTCTCCTCTGCTGTTCATGTTCAAAACAGCCTATTTTCAAGCTCACTAGTTCTTTACTCTGCTGGATCCATTCTGCTATTAAAAGTCTCTGGTGCATTCCTCAGTATGCCAGTTTCATTTTTCAGCTCCAGAATTTTTTCTAGATTCTTTTATATTATTAAATCTCTTTGTTAAATTTACCTGAAAGAATTTTTGAATTCCTTCTCTGTGTTATATTGAATTTCTTCACGGTTCCTCAACACAGCTATTTTGAATTCTCTTGAGGACTGGTCGCTGGTGCTTTATTTAGTTCATTTGGTGAGGTCATGTTCTCTTGGGTAGCGTTAATGCTAGTTGTTGTTCTTCGGTGTCTGGCCATTGAAGAGTTAGGTATTTATTGTAGCCTTCACTTTCTGGGCTTATTTGTATCTGTTCTTCTTGAGAAGGCTTTCCAGGTAATTGGAAGGACTTGGGTGTTATGATCTAAACTCTATCTGCTTTAGGCAGCACCCTAAACCCAGTGACACTGTGGTTCTTGCAGACTCATAGAGGTCCTGCCTTGATGGTCTTTGGCAAGATCCAGAATTCTCTGGATTTCTAGGCAGAGACTCTTGTTCACTTCTCTTACTTTCTCCTAAACAAATAGAATCTCTCTCTCTCTCTCTCTCTCTCTCTGTACTAAGATACATAAAGCTGTTTTACTATTAAAACAAGCACCCCTATGACCACCACCACTATAACTGTGCTGGGTTAGACGTGAGGGCAGCACAGCACTGGGTCTTGCATAAGGCCTACTGTGACCACTCTTTGGTTACTGTCTATGCTTTCTCCAGGCCTTGGTGCTCTGACTGTAATCAGCTCATGGCAAAACCAGCCAGGCCTGAATTCTTCACTTCAGGGTGGCAAGATCTCCAGGTCCCATGTGGATCTAAGAGTGCAGTCCAGGAGTCAGGGACTAGAGTCAAAAACTGTAAAATTCTGCCTTGTGTTCTAGGGTACAGTGGCTTAGCTAGCACTCACACTGCAGGACGCAGTCCTTCCCACTCTTGCTCCCTTTCCAAAGGCAGAGGAGCCTTACCTCCTAGCTGCTGCCACCACAGGCCATGAAGAGTACTGCCAGACTACCGCTGATGTTTCCTTGAAGCCCAAGATCTCTTAAGTCAACCTGTGGTAAGTGTTGCCTGGCCTGGGACTCACCCTTCAGGAAAGTGGGTTCCCCACTGGCCCAGGGCAGGTCCACAAATGCCATCCAAGAGTCAAGTCCTGGAATTAGACACCCCAAGAGCCCACTTGGTGGTCTACCCAAGAGTGGCCATGCTGACACCAAAGATGCAAGAGAAGTCCCCTTTACTTTCTCCTCTGATTTTTTTAATCAGGAGTTTTGCCTTGTAGCCACCACAGTTGGTAATGTGCTGAGTCTCATCTGAAGCCAGCAAGTATCAGAGGCTCACCCAAAGCACTTGACTTAGTACCTGGGTATTGCTGCTGTTTACTGAGGGACCAAGGGCTCTTTTGCTAGCAGGTGATAAATGCTTCCAGGTATAGGTCCTTCCCTTAAAGACAGCAGGTTTTCTTATGGTCCAGGGTATGTCTAGAAATATCATCTGGAATCTAGGGCCTGAAACGGGGGGCTTATCTTTCTGACCAGCGCCCTATTCTGCAGTAGCTGTGCTGGTATCTAAGACATAAGATAAAGTTCTCCCTACTCTTTCATGCCCTCTCCTCAAGCCGATGAAAGGGGTTTCTCTTGGAGCTGCAAGCTGAGCATTGTGGGGTTAGGAGAGAGGTGATGTGAGCACTCCCTTGGCTGCCCCAGCTTGTGTCTCAATAGGTCACGTGCCACCCCAGTCCACTGTCTTTGGGGCCCAGTTCATCACTAGGATTCACCTAAGAGTTGCAGTCCTTATGGCCTGGACTGCCTTTCAAGTTTACTTAGAGACCCAGAGCACTTTGGATCTAGGTGGCAAGGTTTGTGGGAACTTAAGTTTTGACCCCCTGGATCAGCAATTTCCCTCTGGCTAGGGCTGGTTTAAATATTCCCTTCATGGGCAGGCACCAGCTGAGTTTGGTCTGGTATTGCTTTCTGATATATGTGACAGCACTGAGTTCAGAGCCTTACAATTGCTATGCTCTTCCTCCCCTAATACCTGGAGATGCTCTCTGTACCACACCACCACTGCTAGGGGTGGGTGTGCAGGGGTAGGAGGGGTGGCATCAGCCATTCAAGACTATTTTTTCTATTTCTTCAGTGCCTCTTTCAGTGATATGAAGTTAAAGCTGGGTACAATGTGTACTCATCTGATTCTTGGTTCTTATGAAGGTGGTTTGTTTTTTCCTCTATACATAGTTGTTCCATTGGTTTCCTTGAAGGGAAGGATGATTAGTAAAGTCTTCTATTCCATCATCTTGCTCCACCTCTCTCCCAATTTTCTAAATGGTAATTATTCTGATTTTTCTAAGTGCTTTAGGCCATTCTTGCATTTATATAAAGAAATTCCTGAGAATAGGTAATTTATAAAGAAAAGATGTTTAATTCGTTCATAGTTCTGTAGGCAGTCCAGGAAGCATGGTGCCAGCATCTTCCCACCTTCTTGGGTGGCTTCAGAGAGCTTTTACTTATGGCAGAAGGCAAAGCAGGAGCATGCATGTCACATGGCAAGAGCATGAGCAAGAATGAGAGCGGAGGTGGAGCTGCCACACACATTTAAACAACCAGATCTCACGAGTACTCAGTATCACAAGGATAGCACCAAAACAAGAGGGATCCACCCCCATGACCCAAACATCTCCCACTAAGCCTCATCTTCAATGTCGGGGATTAAATTTCATTATGAGATTTGAGGGTACAAATATCCAAACCATATCATTCCACTGTTGGGTCCTCAAATCTTATGCCTTTCTCACATATCAGAATGCAATTATACCTTTCTAATAGTCTCCCAAAGTCTTAACTCATTTCAGCATTAACTCAACAGTCCCAAGTCCAAAGTCTTATCTGGAGATGACTTCCTTCCACCTATGAGCCTGTAAAATTAAAGCAAATTATTTACTCCCAAGATAAAATGGGGATACAGGCATTGGAAAAATTCCCATTCTAAAAGGGAGAAATTGGCTAAAAAGAAATGAGTAACATGCCCCAATCCAATCTATAACCCAGCAGGACAGTCATTAAATCTTAAAGCTCAAAAATAATCTCCTTTAACTATGTTATCCCACATCCAGGGAACTCTCGTGTGAGTGGTGGGCTCCCAAGGTCTCTGGCAGCTCTGCCCCTATATCTTTGCAGGGTACAAACACTGAGACTGCTTTCAGAGTTGAGTTTCTGCAGCTTTTCTAGATGGAAGATGTAAGCTGTTTATGTATCTACCATTCTGGGGTCTGGAAGACAGTGGGACACTTCTTACAGCTTGACTAGGCAGTACCCCGGTGGGGAGTCTGTGTTGGCTCTTTAACCCCACATTTCTCCTTCACACTGCCCTAGTCGAAACTCTCTGTTAGGACTCCATGCCTGCAGCAGGCTTCTGCCTGGGCACCCGGCTTTTTTATATATCATCTGAAATCTAGGTGGAGAGTGCTAAGCCTCCTTAACTGTTGCACTTTGCACACCTACAGGATTAACATCGAGTAGGAGCCATAAAGGCTCATGGCTTTTGCCCTCTGATACAGCAGCCTGAGCTGCATCTGAGGCCCTTTGAGCTGAGGTTGGAGCTGGAGCAGCCTGAATGCAGGGAGCAGTGTCCTGAGTCTGTGCAGAGCAACAGGGCCCAGGGCCTTGCCCACAAAACTATTCTTTTCTTCTAGGCCTCTGCACCTGTGGTGGGAGGGGCTGCCTTGAAGATTGCTGAAATGTCTTCAGGGCCTTTTCTCACTGTCTTGGACAATAGCACTTGGCTCCCTCTAAATCACGCTAGTATCTCTACCAAGTTGTTGTTCCACAGCCCACTTGAATTCTGCTCTTGATAATGCTTTTTCTTTCTCTGTCATGTGGCGAAGTTGCAAATTTTCCAAACTTTTGCACTCTGCTTCTCTTTTAATTATACATTCCAATTTTAATTCGTTTATTTGCTCCCACATTGGAGAATAGGTTGTTAGAAGCAGCCAGGCACAATCTTGAACACTTTTCTGATTAGAATTTTTTTCTGCCAGATATCTTCAGTCATCATGCTTAAGTCCAAAGTTCTACAGAACCCTAGGGCATGAACACAATAAAGCCAAGTTCTTTGCTAAGGCATACCAAGGGTGACCTTTGCTCCCATTCCTAAAATCTTCCTTATTTTTCATCTGAGACCTTGTCAGCCAGGACTTCACTGTGCATATCACTATTAGCATTTTGGTCACAACCATTTAACCAGTCTCTGAGAAGTTCCAAACTTTCCCTCATGTTTATGTCTTCTTCTGAGCCCTCCAAACTTTTCAAACCTCTGCCTGTTACACAGTTCCAAAGTCATTTCCACATTTTCAGAAATCTTTACAGCAATACTCCATTCCTAGTAGCAATTTTCTGTGTCAGACAATTTTTGCATTGCTATAAAGGAATACCTGAGACTGGGTAATTTATAAAGAAAGGAAATTTATGGTTTATAGCAGCTTGTATGGAAAGCATAAGGCTGTTATCTGCCCACCTTCTTAGGAAGCCTCAGGAAGCATTTATTCATGGCATAAGGCAAAGCAGAAGCAGGAACATCACATGGTGAGAGCAGCAGCAAGTGGGTGGGGGTCCCACATGCTTTTAAACAACCAGGTCTCATGATAACTCACTCAATATAATAAGAACAGCACCAAGCCATGAGGGATCCAACCCCATAACCCAAACACCTCCCACCAGGCCCCACTTCCAACATTGTGAGTTACATTTTAATGTGTGGGAGGACAAGTATCCAAACCATATCACTCAAATTCTACATTTCAGTTGGTTAGGGGAGGTTTATAGGGCACTACTGGCACTCAGTGATTACAAAATTTTATGACATTATGGTTTTCAAATCCTATGACTCTGAAATCCTAAGGTAAAATGACCTTCTGTATTCAACATTACATTAGCTCTGATTTTAACATGCTCTGATAGTATGGTGATCAGATTTTAACTCTTTCTGTGATCCATGACATTGGCTAGAACAGTGCTTTGAGGAAATAAACTGCTGGATGAATAAAAAGATATACTTATTTGAATATGGAATAAACTATAGTCAAATAGAAAAGAGTAAAAAGAGGCAAATAAGTAACTGGAAACAATATTTGCTACAAAAAGATATGCAAAAAGTATTTCACTTACATTTTTTATCTTAGAATATGATTTTAAGAACAAATTTAAATATAAAAATACTATCGCCTCAGCTTATAAAAGAGTGAAAGACATGAACAGATAATTCACAAAGTTAGAAACACAATTTCTTATCTCTAGTGTCCTAAATTTCTATAATGTGGTTACATTACTACATAACGTGATTTTAAATATTAAAATAAAGAGAAAGCAACTGGAAGAACAAATATTAAATCACTGATTTGATGTATGGTTTAAGCTTCAAGGCTTTTTTTGTCGTTTTTGGGGATCATGTATACATTTGTAGAATACCGAGTCTACCACAATGGCTGTTTTTAATTATTTCCCCATTAACATATTATCCTTTGCCAAATTATGTCACTTGACTTTTTTTAAAAGTATTTACTTATAATGACACTTCATTTTTAAATATTTAAGTCTTTTTTATAACATAAATATATACAATAACATGTTCTAAAAATGAACTGTGCATAAAGAATAAGGAAATAGGCAGTTCAAATAACAGGAATGTCTACTGAGGGTACGATAGAAAAATAAATAATCAGGATTATCACTGCTATACTGAATCCCAAGTTTACTTTTAAGCTCAGAAATCAAAGTGAAAATTGAGGTCTTGATCATTATCAGAAAGAAAGGACAGTTCATGGAATAGCCTTTCAAAGACACTCTTCATTGTGTTTTCTCAGAGGGACAAAATAAGTGATGTGGCAGACAATGCTGTCAAAAGTATTGCTACAGAAAATGCACTAAGTGGATAAACAGAGCTTTTATTTACATCGGGTTGGAGAAATGTTGGGGAGAGGGGTTACTGTTTTATTTTATCTGAAGAAAAGCTGAAATAATAACATAAAACAGAGTACACTGTAGGCAAATCTGTGCAGAGTTGCAATAATATGGTCAACATATGGGGAATTTCTGATGGTCTTCCTGAATTGATTTGAACTTAGACCCTATTAAATACTGAGAAAACTAGATCGACTTAATTTCCTTTACAGAAGTATTACTTCTCTCCCGCAGCCTTCCACTTGGTCTCCAGCACTTCATTATTTAAATATCTTAGTTTGTGACTAGGACACAGTGCTGGTTTCATCAAGTCATTGTGAGCCCCTTGTTATCCTCCCTCTACAACTCTCAACCTACTAATCAGCTTGATAAGCTACTGATCATCCTAGTACTCAGGATGACTCTAACTGCAGGTGTTTCACTGATGACAGCTCTTCTTTCCCCATTTCTTACTCACCAGCTCTATTAGGACAGATGCCTACTAAAAATGTTCTAAAAATCAAAGAAATTAGCCATGTTAAACAGTATTTGCATTCCTTCTTATTAGTCTACAGCAGCTCTCCAGAACTTTTTAGTTCAAAGTGTTATTCTCATTCATGTGCTTAAAGAAACTCTAGATCATGGAGAAAGCCCATGCAGAGCCCAGCTCATCATTGGTCTATTGGGGATAGTATATAAACTGTAAGCTATGAAACTCTGTCTTGCTGAGGAACTTAAATGATGCAGGATGTGATCTAAAGGTGCACTTCAACATGACAAAAATACATTTTAAAATGCCATTGGCATATTCTATCAACTACAACAATACACACATTTAGAGTTCAAGATGTATGATGTACGTCTCAGGATTTCAACTTCAAGTCTTGGACCCCCTTTCTAGTTCTTATGGAATAGTGTGGTTAGTCTCTCCAATTATCAGCTAAACTGACCTACCATCTTATAAAAGCCAGTAGCAATTCACAGCACTTTCTATTTGCTTAAACAAAACAAAACAAACTTACCAAAAGATTTATTGACTGTGCAAGACTATGTCAGTAATCTATTTGAACATGTCTGTCAAACCTGTCACTGGAGCTTGCCATTTAATATCTAACTGTGTCCATCTATCTAATTTTCTGTCACTAATCTATTTTTTAAAAGCAAAAACGGCAGTTCTTCAAAATTAGATGAATGAGTGTATTGCTTTCTGAATGTATGGCAAAAGACATGCTTTCTTTTTATCCCTCACAGCACCTGGCATAGAACATGGCATGTAGCGAATTCTCAAAAATAATGGCATACTATATTTTATATTGTCATAGAGTTTCAAAATGCATCAAATCATTTTCTAACTTTATCATTGTTGTTGCTATTTTTAGTAACAATATATTACAGTTAATTGCTATTTCATTCAGAGGGTAGAGGGGGTGATTAATTGCCCAAATTCAAATGACTATCATGGCTGGATCATTAGATAGCCTGGATGAATATGACTGTCTGATTTCTAATGCAGTGTTCTCTTTGGAATAAAACTTCTTCAGCATTTTAAAAACCTACAATTCATGCAATTCATGTATAAAATAAATATTTATTGGGCACCTTCCATGCATGAGATGGTGAAGATGATACAAAGACAGATGTGAATGTGATGTTTGAATATTATTTATATTGCAAGCAGAGTATATATAATATCATATAACTTTGGAGGACAGAAGGGTGTTAATGGCTTTATACCAGTTCTCTGACTAAACTGCCTTTACCGACCATGGAATCAACAGGCAAAATTCTCATGAGGGTTGCTTTGCAGTCATTATTCTGTCCTGAGAACCTCAGAAAAAATCTTAGTCTTTCTTACAATCCAAGATCCAAATCCCACTCTTCCATTTAATCTCCACTTCTCAGCTGCTAGAACAACAACAAAGCCATGAATATTTGATTGAGTGTTTCTTAACAGCTTGAGTACTTTGTTATAAAGCTTCTCAAGACTCAATGGTTTCACAAAGGGTAGATATATTTTCTTAACTAAAAGTGAATATACCCAACAGAGGGCAGCTATTATCATGCATCCATACATATCCAGCTTATGTAATAATATTTATAAAGCCCATTTTAAAACACAATTGTTCTCACCTTTTGAGGCCATGTTGAAGGAAAAAAAAAACACATAAAGTTTACCATCTTATCCATTTTAAATATACAGTTCAGTGGTGTTAAGTATATTCACATTGCTATAAAACAGATCTCTAGAACTTTTTCATTTTGCAGATCTGAAACTCTATATTAATCAAACAACTGTCCTTTTTCTTCTCCCCAAAGGGAGAGGCAACCACCTTTTTATTTTCTGTTTCTATGAATCTGACTAATTTAGATACCTCATATAAGTAGAATCATACAGTATTTTTCTTTGTGTGACTGCCTTATTTAACCGACCTTAATGTTCTCAAGTTTCATCTATATTATAGTATCTGTCCATCTGTCAGGGTTTCTTTTCTTTTTGAGGCTGAATGATATTCCATTGTATGTACATACCACAGTTTGTTTATCCATTCATCCATGGATGGACACATGGGTTGCTTACGTATCATTGCTCTTGTGAATAGTGCTGCTATGAACATGGGTACACAAATTTCTCTCTAATATCCTGCTTTCAATTCTTTTGATATATACTCATAAGTAGGATTGCTGTATCAAAGGATAGTTCCATTTTTTATTGTTTTAGGAACTTCCATAAGGTTTTCCATAGCAGTTGCACCATTTTACCTTTCCATTAACAGTGCATAAAGATTACAATTACTCAACATCCTCATCACTATTTGTTATTTTCTGGAATTTTTTAATAGTAGCCATCTTTATGGATGTGAGGTGATATCACATTGGTTTTGATTTGCATTTCCTCCAGTGATGTTGAGCATCTTTTAATATGCTTATTGGTCATTTGCATATCATTCTTGGAGATATATTTATACAAGTCTTTTACACATTTCAAAAATAAAGATATTTAATATTTTTTGCTATTGAGTTGTAAGAGCTCTTTATATTCTGGATATTAACTTTTTACCAGATTTATATTTGCAAATATTTTCTCCCATTTTGTAGGTTGCTTTCTCAATCTGTTGATTGTTTCCTTTCTTGTGCAGAAGGTTTTTAGTTTGAGGTAGTCCTACTTGTCTATTTTTGCTTTTGTTGCTTGTGCTTTTGGTATCATATCAGAGAAATCATTATCAAATCCAATGTTATGAAACTGTCTTCTATGTTTCCTTTTAGGAGTTTTGTAGTTTCAGTTCTTACATTTAAGTGTTTAATCCATTTTCAGTTAATTTTTATATGTGTAAAATAAGAGTCCAACTGCATTCTTTTGCTTGTGGATATCCAGTGTTTTCAACACCACTTGTTGAAGAGACTGTCATTTCTCCATTGAGTGGTCTTGGCATCCTCATGGAAGATCATTTGTTTGTTGTCATTCAATTCCCATGGCCTTGGCCTGGGTGTCATTCTGCTAGTGACACACTGTTTTGTTACTATAGCTTTGTTATATGTTTTGAAATTGCAAAGTGTGAGTCCTTTAACTTTGTTCATCTTTTTCAAAATTGTTTTGGTTCCTTGGGCTCCCTTGAGATTCCTCCTGAATGTCCATGGGAATTCTTTTCTCTTACCAAGAAAATTAATTAATTTTAAATTATTTTTTCTTTCAAGTAATCTATTTCATTTTATTTTTTCTAGGGAATTTTAGAGAGTAAGTCTTGTTCCTTGCCTCACTGGCTATCCATTTATATGGTATGTTGTATATGAAACACTCCAGATTCTCTCCTGGGCAGAATGTTTGCTTGCGAAGAAGAGCAATAGAGGAGCATAGATAATGCTTCATCAATGAGGCCTATAAAAATTGAGATTTTTACAAATTGCTGATCTCCCAAAATTTAGGACAGGGCTGGACATGTTGTAAATTGTCAAAATATATATTGAAAGAATAAACAAAGGCTGAAGACAACAATATGATGTGAAAGATGCCAGGTGACCTAGAAGTTACCAGATGCACCCTCCTCTATGTGTTTATTCATAAATTGTTATCAGCATAATCCATGTACATATTTTTTCTTTGAATATTTATAAAAGGCTTATAATAAAAAGCAACATACCCTACTCCACCTCTCTCCATCCTGTATTCCCACTCCCAGAGGAAACGACTGTCTATTCTTTCAGCTGTGTCTTCTGGCATGTATTACTCTACTTCTTTTTTGTTTGGTTTATACATACTTATCATTGAACTCACACAGCGGGACCCATATCAAAATTAAAGACTGCTTTTCCAAATTATTTCTTTAATAATTACATCTTTTCTTTTAGATTCAGGGGATACATGTGCAGGTTCATTACCTGGGTACATTGCATGACGCTGAGGATTGGGGTATAATTGATCCAGTCACCCAGGTAGTGAGCATAGTACACAACAGTTAGTTTTTGAACCCTTGACTCCTCTCCTTCCTTTACACTCTGGCAGTTCTCGGTGTCTATTGTTGCCAACTTTATGTCTATGAGTACTTATTTTTAGCTCCAACTTAAAGGTGGGAACACAGGGTATCTACTTTTCTGTTCCTACATTAAATGGCTTAGGATAATGACCCTGAGCTGCATTCATGTTGTTGCAAAGGACAAGATTTCATTCATTTTTATGGCTAAATGGCATTCCATGGTGTATTTACACCACATTTCTTTTATTCAGTTAACCATTGCTGGGCAACTAGGTTGATTCCATGTTTTTGCTATTGTGAATAGTGCTGCGATGAACATGTGAGTTCATATGTCTTTTTAGTAAAACAATTTGTTTTCTTTTAGATGTAAACCCAGTAATAGGATTGCCTGGTTGAATAGTAGTTCTGTTTTAGGTTCTTTCAGAAATTTTCAAACTGCTTTCCAAAGTGGTTGAACTAATATACATCCCCAACAATAGTGTATAACCATTCCATTTTCTTCACAGCTTGGCCAGCATCTGTTATTTCTGGAATTTTTAGTAATAGCCATTCTGACTGGTGTGAGATGGTATCTCATTGTGGTTGTGATTTGTATTTCTCTGATGATGAGTGATATTTGTTGGCCACTTGTATTTTTTCTTTTGAGAAATGTGTGGTCATGTCTTTTGCTCATTTAAAAAATTTTTTTTTTAAATTCCTTGTTCAATTGTTTACGTGACTTATAGATTCTGGATATTAGATCTTTGTCAGCTACATGGATTGCAAATATTTTCTACCATTGTGTAGCTTGCCTGTTTACTCTTTTGATAGTTTATTTTGCTGTGCAGAAAGTCTTTAGTTTAATTAGGTCCCACTTGTCAATTTTTGCTTTTGTTGCAATTGTTTTTGAGGACTTAGTGATAAATTGTTTCCCAAGACTAGTATCCAGAATGGTGTCTCCTAGGTTTTCCTCTAGGATTCTTATAGTTTGAAGTTGTAATTTTAAATCTTTGATCCACCTTGAGTTAATTTCTGTGTATGGTTAAATTTCAATCTTCTGCATATGGCTAGCCAACAATCCCAGAACCATTTATTGAATAGCGAGTGCTTTCCCCATTGCTTATTTGTGTTAACTTTGTGGAAGATCAGATGGCTGTAGTCATGTGGATTTATTTCTGGGTTCTGTATTCTGTTCCCTTGGTCTATGCATGTATTTTGTAGCAGCACCATGCTTTTTTGGTTACTGTAGCCTTATAGTATATAGTATAGGTAATGTGAGGCCTCTGATTTCCTTCTTTTTCTTAGAATAGTTTTGGTTATTTGGGCTTTTTTTGGTTCCACATGAATTTTATAATAGCTTTTTTTTTCTAGTTCTGAGAAAAATGATGTTGGTAGCTTGATAGAAATAGTGTGAAATTTTTAGCTTGCTTTGGTCAGTATGGCCATTTTAATAATATTGATTCTTTCAATCCATGAAAATGGAACATTTTTCATTTGTTTGTATAATCTGTGACTTTTTTCAGCAGTATTTTGTAGTTCTCCTTGTAGAAATCTTTCACCTCCTTGGTTAGATGTATTCCTATATTTTTTTTGGCAGCTATTGTTAAGTGGGAAGGTATTCTTGATTTGGCTTTCAGCTTGAATGTTATTGGTTTATAAAAATAAAATGCTGAATTTTACATGTTGATTTTGTATCCTGACACTTTACTGAAGATATCTACCAGTTCCAGGATCCTTTTCATAGAGTCATTAGGGTTTTCTAGGTATAGAATTATATTGTCAGCAAACAGACATGGCCTGACTTCTTTTTTTTCTATTTGGATGTCTTTTTTTTTTTTTCTCTCTCTTGCTTGATTGTTCTAGCAAGGACTTCCAGTACTATGTTGAATAAGAGTCAGAGTGGGCATTCTTGTCTTGTGGGTTCTTGCAGGGGATGCTTCCCAGTTTTGCCCATTTATTATGACATTGATAGTGGGTTTGTCGTAGATGGCTCTTATTATTTTGAGGTATGGTCCTTAAATGCTTAGTTTTTTGAGAGTTGTTATCATCAAGGAATTTTACGCTTCATCAAAACCTTTTTCTTCAACTATTGAGATGATCATATCGTTTTTGTATTTAATTCTGTTTATGTACTGAATCATATTCATTGATTTGCATATGTTGAACCAATCTGGCATCCCAGGAATAAAGCCTACTTGATCAAGTGAACTATTTCATATGCTGCTGGATTCAGTTTGTTAGTGTTTTGTTAAGGATGTTTTTATCTACATTCAAAAGGAATATTGGCCTGTAGTTTTGTTTTGATTTTGTTTTTCTCAGGTTTTGATATCAGGGTGATGCTGGCTTCATAGAATGAGTAAGGGAGGAATCCATCTTCCCTGATTTTTTGGAATAGTTTCAGTAGTATTGGTACTAGTTCTTCTTCATATATCTTGTAGAATTTGGCTGTGAATCCATTTGTTCCTTGGCTTTTTCTTGGTTGGTAGGATTTTTTATGGCTCATCCAATTTTGGAACTCAAAATTATTCTGGTCAGGGTGTCAATTTCTTCCTGATTGTATCATGGGAGATTGTATATTTCCAAAAATTTATTCATTTCCTTTAGATTTTTCGGTTTGTATGCATAGAGGTGTTCACCATAGACTCTTAAGGATCTTTTGTATGTCTGTGGGAGCAGTGGTAATGACACCTTTGTCATATGTACTTGTGCTTATTTGGATCTCTCTTTTTTCCTTTGTTAATCTAGGTAGTGGTCTCTTGGTCTTGTTTATCCTTTCGAACAAACAACTTTTAGTTTTGTTAACTCTTTGTATGGATTTACATGTCTCAATTTCATACAGGCCTGCTCTGATTTTAGTTATTTATTTTCTTCTGCTAGCTTTGGGGCTAGTTTACTCTTATTTTTCTAGTTTCTCTAGGTGTGTTGTTTGATTGTTAACTTTTGAGATTTTCTAACTTCTTGTGATAGGTGAATAGTGCTATAAACTTTGCTCTTAACACTGCTTTTGCTGCATTCCTGAGGTTTGGGTAGGTTTTGTCTCTGTTTTTATTTATTTCAAAGAATTTTCTGACTTCTTCCTTAATGTTATTGTTTACCTAAAAGTCATTCAGGAGAAAGTTGTTTAACTTCCATGTAATTGTGTGGTTTTTGAGAGATCTTGTTTGTATTGGCTTTAATTTTATTCCACTGTGTTCCATGAGCATCATTGGAATGTTTTTTTTTTATTTTTTAAATTTATTGAGACTTACTTTCTGGCTGATAATGTGGTCAATCTTAGAGTATATTCTGTGTGCAGATGAGAAGAATGTGTATTATTTGGTTGTTGTGTGGAGTATTCTGCAGATATCTATTAAGTTCAGTTGGTCAAGTGTCAAATTTAAATCCATTATTTCTTTGTTAGTTTTCTGCCTTGATGCCTTAAAGTCTAATGCTGTCAGTGGGGTGTTGAAGTCTCCCATTATTATTATGTGGTTACCTAAGTCTTTCTGTAGATCTCAAAGTATCGTTTTATGAATCTGATTGCTCCAATGTTGGGTGCACATATATTTAGAATAGTTAAGTCTTCTTGTTGAATTGAACCCTTTATCATTATGCAATGGCCTTCTTTGTCTTTTTTTACTGCTGTTGTTTTGAAGTCTATTTTATCTGATATAAAAATAGCCACTCTTGATGTTTTTGTGTTCCATTTGCATAATAATCCTTTATCCCACCCTTTACTTTGAGGCCATGGGTGTCATTACTGCTGAGATAGGTCTCTTGAAGACAGCAAATGGAAGGGTCTTTTTTTTTAATCCAAATTGCCACTCTATGCTTTTTAAGTGGGGTGTTTAGACAATTTACATTCAAGGATGTTGATACGTGAGATTTTGATTTTATCATAAAATTGTTAGCAGGTTGCTTTGCAGTTTCCATTGTGTGGTTGCTTTATAGGATCTGTGAGCTATGTACTTAAGTGTTTTGTTGTGGTAGCAGGTATCATTTTTTTTCATTTCCATGTTTAGAACTTCCTTAAGGGTCTCTTGTAATGTTGGTTCAGTGACAACAAATTCCCTTAGTGCTTACTTGTTTGGAAAAGAATTTATTTCTCCTTTCCTTATAAAGCTTAGTTTGGCAGGACATGAGATTCTTGGTTGGAATTTCTTTTCTTTAAGAATTCTGAAAAGAAGCTACCAATCTCTCCTGGCTTGTAAGGCTTCTGCCGAGAAGTATGCTTGTAGCCTGCTGGGGTTCATTGTATATGTGATCTTACCTTACTCTCTAGTTGACTTTAAGATTTTGTCTTTAGCATTGACTTGAACAGTATGTTAGTCTGTTCTCATGCTGCTAATAAAGACATCCCTAACACTGGGCAATTTATAAAGAAAAAGAAGTTTAATGGACTCACAGTTCCACATTGCTGCAGAGGCCTCACAATTATGGCAGAAGGTAAAGGAGTAAAGGCATGTCTTAAATGGTGGCAAGCAAGAGATAGTATGCAGGAGGGCTACCCTTTATAAAACCATCAGATTTCGTTAGATTTATTCACTATCATGAGAACAACACAGGAAAAACCTGCCCCGATGATTCATTTACCTTCCATCGGGTCCCTCACAAAACACATGGGGATTATGAGAGCTATAATTCAAGATGAAATGTGGGTGGGGATACAGCCAAACCATATCAAACAGTCTGCTGACTATATACAAACTGTTGTGTTGGTGATGTTCATTTTGTAAAGTATCTTGCAATGGTTCTCTGGATTCATTGTATCAGGATATCTACCTCTCTAGTGAGATAGGAAAATTTTCTTGATTTATTCCCTCAAATATGATTTTCACGTTGTTTTATTTTTCCCCATCTCCTTCGGAAATATCACTAGTTCATAAGTTTAATTTTTTACATAATCCCTTATTTCTCACTTTATTTTTAAAATTCTCTTTATTTTTGTCTGACTAGATTAATTTGAAAAACCAGTCTTCAAGCTCTGGAACTATTTTTCTGCTTGGTCTAGTCCATTGATAAAGATTTCAATTGTATTTTGAAATTCTTTAAGTGGGTTTTTTTTTTAATTCCAGAATCTCTGATTGATTTCTTTTTAAGATGTTTACCTCTTCCTTCATTTTCCAGATTGCTTTAGAAGTGCCCTTGTTTTGACTTTCAACATTGTCTTGGATCTCAATGAAATTCCTTGCAATTTACACTTTGAATTCTTTTTTTAAAATGTTTTATTTCAAGCGATGTTTGAGTACAGGTGGTTTTTAGTTACATGGTTCTTTAGTGGTGATAGCTGACATTTTAGTGAACCTGTCACCCAAGCAGTGTACACGGTACCCAATATGCAGTTTTTTTTTTTTTTTTTTTTTTGACAGAGTCTCGCTCTGTCATCCAGGCTGGAGTGCAGTAGTGCGATCTTGGCTCACTGCAACCTCTGCCTCCTGGGTTCAAGCGATTCTTCTGCCTCAGCCTCCTGAGTAGCTGGGATTACAGGCACACACCACCACACCCAGCTAATTTTTTTTTTTTTTTGTATTTTTAGTAAAGATGGGGTTTCACTATGTTAGTCAGGCTGGTCTTGAACTCCTGACCTCATGACCTGCCCGCATCGGGCTTCCAAAGTGCTGGAATTATAGGCATGAGCCACTGCACCCGGCACCCAATATGTAATCTTTTATCCCTCACCCCTCCCAACCTTTTTCCCCCAAGCCCCTGGAGTGCATTATATTAGTCTTATGCTTTTGTGTACCCATAGCTTAGCTCCCACTTGTATTTGGTTGTCCATTCCCAAGTTACTTCACTTAGAATAATGTCCTCCAGCTCTGTTGTGGGAAGTCAGGGACCCCGAACAGAGGGACTGGCTGAAGCCATGGCAGAAAAACATAAATTGTGAAGATTTCATGGACATTTATTAGTTCCCCAAATTAATACTTTTATAATTTCTTATGCCTGTCTTTACTGCAATCTCTGAACATAAATTGTGAAGATTTCATGGACACTTATCACTTCCCCAGTCAATACCCTTGTGATTTCCTATGCCTGTCTTTAATCTCTTAATCCCATCATCTTCGTAAGCTGAGGAGGATGTATGTCGCCTCAGGACCCTATGATGATTGTGTTAACTGTGCAAATTGTAGAGCATATGTGTTTGAACAACATGAAATCTGGGCACCTTGAAAACAGAACAGGATAACAGCAATGTTCAGGGAACAAGAGAGATAACCTTAAACTGTGACCGCTGGTGAGCTGGGTGGAACAGAGCCATAATTCTCTTCTTTCAAAAGCAAATGGGAGAAATATCGCTGAATTCTTTTTCTCAGCAAGGAATATCCCTGAGAAAAAGAATGCGTCCCTGAGGGTAGGCCTCTAAAATGGCTGCTTCGGGGGCAGCCGTCTTTTATGGTCGAAGCTGTAGGGATGAAATAAGCCCCAGTCTCCCGTAGCGCTCCCAGGCTTATTAGGACGAGGACATTCCCGCCTAATAAATTTTGGTCAGACCGGTTGTCTGCTCTCAAACTCTGTCTCCTGATGTTATTAATGACAATGCATGCCTGAAACTTCATTAGCAATTTTAATTTCGCCCCGGTCCTGTGGTCCTGTGATCTCACCCTGCCTCCATTTGCCTTGTGATATTCTATTACCTTGTGAAGCACGTGATCTCTGTGACCCACACCCTATTCGTACACTCCCTCCCCTTTGGAAAACCACTAATAAAATCTTGCTGGTTTTACAGCTCGGGGGGCATCAGAGAAACTGCTGACATGTGATGTCTCCCCCAGACACCCAACTTTAAAATTTCTCCCTTTTGTACTCTTTCCCTTTATTTCTCAGACTGGCCTACACTTAGGGAAAATAGAAGAGAACCTATGTGAAATATCAGGGGTGAATTTTGCCCGATATCTGGCTGAATTTCCCCCGATACAGCTCCATCCAAGTTGCTGCAAAAAAAATTATTTTGTTCCTTTTTATTGTTGATTAGTATTTTATGGTGTATATATACCACATTTTCTTTATCCATTTGTTGGTTGATGGGTACTTAGGTTGGTTGCATATCTTTGCAACTGTGAATTGTGCTGGAATAAACATGCATGTGCATGAGTCTTTTTCATATAATGAATTTTCCTTTGGGTAGATATCCAGTAGTGGGATTACTAAATTGAATGGTAGTTCTACTTTTGGTTCTTTAAGGAATCTTCATATTGTTTTCCATAGTGGTTGTACTAATTTACATTCCCACCAGCAGTGTAAAAGTGTTCTCTTTTCACCACACCAATGTCAGCCTTTATTTTTTTTTTTTTGACTTTTTAATTATGGCCATTCTTGCAGGAATATGATGGTATCTCGTGGTTTTAATTTGCATTTCCCTAATGATTACTGATGCTGAGCATTTTTTCATATGTTTATTGGCTGTTTGTATATCTTCTTTTCAGAAATGTCTATTCATGTAGTTTACTCACTCTTTGATGAGCTTTTTTATTCTGATTTGTTTGAATTCCTTGTAGATTCTGGATATGAATCCTCTGTCAGATGCATAGTTTGCTAATATTTTCTCCCACTCTGTGTGTTGTCTGCTTATTCTACTGATTAATTCTTTTGCCATGCAGAAGCTTTTTTAGGTTAATTAGGTTCCATTTATTTACTTATTTATTTGCATTTGCTTTTGGGGTCTTAATCATGAATTCCTTGCCTAAGCTAATGTTCAGGAGAGTTTTTCCAATGCTATCTTCTAGAATTTTTATGGTTTCAGGTCTTAGATTTAAGTCTTTGAGGCATCCTGAGTTGATTTTTTTATAAAGTGAGAGATGGGGATCTAGTTTTATTCTTCTAAATGTGACTTGCCAGTTTTCCCAGCACCATTGGTTTCTATATTGGTTAGGGACCTTTGCTGTAGAGCTGGTGTTATCCTTTGGTCATGTCACTACAGATTCTTTATGGTGCCAGAATTCTTGTGCTAGTTCTTCCTCATCTGGAGACCCTAGCATTTGTGGGTTTTGTTTTTATTTTCATTCATGTCTAATTTTTTATTTTTATTTTTCTTTCTCTATAATATATATTTTTTCTTTCCCTTCCCGTTTGCATTCCTCCCTGGGGGCTGTGACTCTAGAGAATTCTGGGTAGGGTCTCTTGGGTTTTCTTCTGTAGCCCTATGCACTTCTGGAGATGGGTTGTACACTGGGCTGTGCAATTCAACCTACAAGCCAGCAGATGGTGCTTATGGGTGAGAGCCAGTTTTGACCAATGTGGCTGCATATATACATGATCATTGTTTACCGGGAGAAGTTCTCTGTTGCCTCAGAGAATGAACTGATTCATGGTGTGGACAGTAGTCTGAGCCCCCTCCTCAGCCCTGGAGTGGTAGAGGGTAAGATGGACAGGGCAGGAAAAGACTGGGCAGGTCCAACTACAAATTCCAAGATGGCAGGAACAAGCACTGGTGCCAAGGGACAATCCAATGACCAGCCACCAAGTACCCAGATGTGTGCCTAATCATGGAGGTGGGAAACCTCCTTGGCCCCAAGTTCTCTGCACAGGAATAGGGGGCAGCCTAAACTCCTAATTCAGGAGAGTGAGTGCTTCAGAAGCTTGGAGATCTGCCTGGGCATGGAGCAGAGAGGGGCCCCCTGCACCCAGATCTCTTCACAGGAGGGGTGGGGTGACTCAGGCTGCTGAACCAGACAAGCAGGTGCTCTGAATGCTTGGATATCTGCCTGGGTTGAAACAGAGAGGGCCCTCCTGCACCCAAATGTCTGGGCAGGAAAGGTGGGGCAGCTCAGGGAGTCAATCCAGCTGAGCAGACACTTTGAATGCCTGGAGAACTGCCTGGGCATGGAATGGAGAGGGCCCCACTGCACCACTGTCTATGTGCAGGAAGAGTGGGACAGCTTAGGCTACTGAAAAAGGTGAGTGTGCATTCTGAATGCCTGAAGGCCTGCCTAGATATAAAGCAGAAAGGGATGCCGCTGCACAGTATCTCTGCACAGGAAGGGTGGGGTGACTCAGGCTACTGTCCATGCAAGCAGGTGCTCCAAGTGCCTGGAGATCTGCCTACATATAGAGTAGAGAGAGCCCCACTGCACCATGATCTATGCACAAGAAGTGTCTGGTGGCTCAGGATGATCCAGATGAGTGCTCTGAATACCTAGAGATCTACCTGGGCATGGAGTAGAGAGGGCTTGTTGTACCACAATCCATGTCCATAATGGGTGAAGCAGCTCAGGCTGCTGTTCCAGGTAATCAGGCATTCTGAGTGCCTGAATTTTTGTTTGGGGGTAGGGCAGATAGGGCCTTGTAGCATCACGATCTCAGGGAAGCAGGCTAGGCACCTGGCAATGACACACACAGGCCAGTTCCAGGTCATCAAGCTGGCCCTGGCTGCAAGTCTCATCATCCAGGAGAAACTGTAGCTGTAGCAGCTCTCCTCCCACCCCGGGTCTGCGATGGGAGATAGTACAATTCCGGTGCCTACTGCTGAGGCACTTTCCATAGTTCTGGTTGTAGAGGCCCCTAACTCATTTAAAATTAGAGGCCCCAATGTCTGGCCTGAGACTAAAATGCTTGTACAGTCATGCTGCCAGGTCACCAAAGAATGGGTGATTTTGTATGTGCCTGGGTTAAAACTGGGATCCTGCTTTCCATCCCAGGTCAGGGAAAATGCCTGCAGTTATTACTGGCATCTTTCCTTCAGAACATCTCCAAGCCTCTCCTCAAACGAGCTCCAGGGTTCAGGAGGAACAATGTGCTCTCCCTCAGCCTGGGTTGCTCAGATCTCCAGGGGAAAGGTGAGTCACAGAGGGAGGCTCTCTGCCTCTGTTGTGTACTGGGACTTCACTCACTTTTACCAGCCAGGTACTGTCACAGGGCTGTTTGCCCATGTTCTCCTCCCCAGGATCTGAGTTGTCCTTCATGATGCTGGTGGACTCCCATTTTCCCTCCTGAATTAAAGGTCGCATAATTGATCTTTATACACTGTCTTGCTATTTTTAGCTGAGCCATGCTAAAAGTGTCTAATCTGCAATCTTTGAGAAAAACAAAATTATACTTCTAAATACCATGATGAAACTGTTATTTCTAGGCTTTTGGTTTTAAAAAATTATACATCAACTTTATTCAATGGAAGACAAAGTTTTACATTCTTCACACTCTCTAATCACGTGTGAACACATATGCATGTATGAACCTATGCACACACATACATACTCGCATACACTCTTCTCCTTCCCTGTTCTCTCAATAGATTTCTTGGTTAAAAAAATTATTTAAAAAAACACTTTTCATTGTTTATATTACTATAAACAAGTATATAGTAATAGAATTTTGCATTTCCTTTTCTGTTATCTCTAGATTTAATACTTGCATTTATTTATTTGCAAGTTTTTCTACATACTTTTATCTAACTTATCTCCAAACTCTCCACCAGAGATGTAATTCTTTCAATTCTTTTAGCTCATTATGTAATCTATACATTTAATTACTTTTCTTGAAGGCAGTTTTTCAAGAATCTTTCATCCTCTGCTTCACTTTGGGCAGGAGGTTCAGTAAGTCTATTGCATAACTGTCTTTTATGTCTCCCTTAAACATAATTCTAGGAATACCCGTTCTTATTTTCTATGTTGGATTTTTTATATATTATGTTTTACTCTTTTTAGATAATTCTCTGTTTTGGAGGAGGATCACAATCTCTAGCAGATTCCTGAGAAGAGTATATGGGAGCCAAAAATTTGATACCTTGCATTATCTGAGCACGCTTTTCTTCTATTCTAACATTTGATTAATAGGTTGGGTATAAAATTCAAGCTACTTTTTTTAAATCCCTCAAAATTTTGAAGGCATTGGCTTGTTATTATATCATAACTTGAAATGTTTCTATACACAAGTCTCAAAGTTACTTTGTAATGCTTCTGTTAAATTTTTAATTTCCATTGTCACATTTTGTGTATTTCAAGAACTCCTTTGAATCATCTTAATTTTTCCTTCTTATAGCCTTCTGTTCTTTTTTCCTATACTTGTAAGGATAGCAATAATGCTTTTTAAATAAGTATTTTTCCTATGCTCTACATTGTCTCTCTTTTTTTATAAATTTCTGTTACCTTTTGTATTGTTTTGTTCTGTGTTTTTTGCTATAGGTTTTCCTCAAATATCTAGTGACTATGGCTCTACACTCATATTTAAGAGTGAGTGCATAAAATACTAATCAGAAACTTTGTGCGTAGATGATGCTTTAATGAATTAATAAATGGTTGGCTTCATGTATGGCAATATGATTGAGATATTTCTTTTGGGAATTCCCAAGAGTCAGCAACTGTATATCTCTTCTCTTAGGTTATTGAGCTTCTCCACAGCATAATCTTCTAATTCCTGTCCTGGACTGCATCAGCCTGTCTGCCAGAATTCTTGAGTCTTAATGGCGAAAAAGACTTGTGTCCTCATCATTTTTACCAAATTCCTCTGTAGTCAATGTCTTTGCATTCTGCTGTACTGGGAATTCTCAAGTCCTGAGTCTCTCCAGTTCATCTTGAGAGCAAGCCTTCATTCTTCTTACAGTTTAGAAGAGGCAATCCTTCAAATATGTGGAGTAGGGAGGGCACCTGGGATCTATAGCCAATCCTCCTCCCACATTAAACGTTCTTATTCCAATTCTTGAGCATTTCTGTGGTTCTGTGGTCACACATTGGCTTTCTCCTGAATTGCTTTCATGCTACCTCATCACTTCCTGGCTTAAGTTTCAGCTTTCTCTGGTTTGCTAAATCATATGACTACCAGATTCAAAAATTTTGCTGTTTCCATCTTCTTTTCTGTTCTCATTTCCTAAGTCATTTATGTCCCATATAGTCTTTCGTCACTGCCGTTTTAGTGAGGTGTGAGAAGGAAGCAGAGGTAAGTAGTTGACTACAATCCAGAAATATTTACACCAGAGACTCTAGGGTTTTTTGTTTTTAAGTAATTTTCTGCAGATTTCAGTATTTGATAGAAAATAATTTTCATCATGATACAAAAAACAAATATTTTCAAATTTGGTAGAAGTTGGCCCGTATATTGTTTACAGGAATAGTTTGCTCTTCTTTGAACATAATTTCTAATTTCATTTAGCCCAGGAAAACTACCTACTTTATCATAAAGTATCAGTTTCTGTATCTATTAATGATTCAATGAGGACAGCACACCTAGTTTTAACTATCAAGCCTGTCAAAATAATTAGAATATGTTTTTGGTACTTAAAAATGCTACATATCTTATTTCAAGAAAGTAAATAAAGTTTACATGACAATTTCTTTTAACCATATCTTGAATGTAAATGTTAATTTGATAGTTATTCATGTAAAACTACCAACTAAAAGTGTATGAAAGGGGTAGTATATTATTCTGTAACTGAAAATAGGGATGGGACCAAAAGTATGCTAGGTCCTTTCCAATAAAATGTTTTTCCTTACATCTTAAATGAATTGAGATATACAATATACCTAGAACATTGTACGAATTCAAAAAGTATTGGTACCCCCATGCGTTTCTTTTTTCATTGTTTACATTTGCTTACTGCCAACATTGCATTACACATTGTGCATATAGTGAATAAAAAATATTTTATTTTACTTATTCTTACCATCTGTTGTGTTCAAAATCACTTGAGCTTCATTAATTCATCACAAGTGATTTAAATATGTAAACCAGTTTATCTTCTGAAATATCTTAAAATAAAAATTGAGTAGCAACCTATTACGTCATTTGTTCAAACATATCTCTCAGTTTTTGCGAAAAATCTGTCTTTCAGGGTCAGCATTGATTTAAAGAGAAATGTGCAACTTACGTTTCATCTTCATGCTGTATTCAAGTAAGAGGAGGGCTATATTAGCTAATGTATCCAACAGAGCAAAATATTGTATAAAATTCACATCACCACATTTCCCACTATGCATTGTGATGGTCCATTTATGGTAAATTGAACAAAATTATTCAATATTTAAAATTGACTACCATCACTTTTTAAAATAGTAAAATAATTTGGAAATGATGCATTAATAGAGAACTCCATTTGGTTTCATGCTGTAGACATAAAATATTCACATACACTCAATACATATACTAAAAACACATACACCCAAAATACATAACAAACATAGTAAGCCTTCTAATGCTACAAGATAGGCCTTGAATGTTATTAAACTCTATAGTTGAAACAAATAAATGGCCATTCTAAGTTATGATGGTGATATCTGATTTGCATTACTCTATCTTCCCATTTGAATTCCTGTGAAAACACAGAGCATGGTGTAGAATTTAAACAGCCCTAAGAATTACTTTTAGTAGATGAGCAGGACTAAGAGGCAAAAGCTCTTAGTATCTTAAGATGTTAAACATCTGTAAAAGTGGCGTGGCCAAATAAGCATAGATAAGAAAAGACGGCTTACTCTCATTCTATATTGCCACATTAGTGACTCAAAGATGGGAATATAGACTAGAAACTGTGTTGGCCACTCTCTACCATTCTATTAGCTTTTAAAGTCAGAGATGTTACCCCTAGAAGGCCCCCTTAAGTACTTCTTGCTAAGTTCCTTAAGGAAACTATAGTTTTTTGTAATGCAATCGTCCAATGGATGAAAGGGAATAATCAGTAACTAAAATTCTTTTCAAAAAGTTTCTAACATATGAGTCAAGAATACACATATATTTTTAAAAGTACCCCATAACTGAAAATAAGAACTCAAGGATAGGTTTGTTTTAGTCATTCATAGTAATTAAACTTATAAAGACATATTTATATACTTATTAATTACAAGAAATAAAGTGATACATAAATGAATAATAAAATAATGAAATAATTATGTAATAATAATTTAAATCTATAATCATAAATTATATTGGCATACATTGGCAAGTGCTGAGAGAATGTAGTAAAGATGCTAAATATTTCAACTTACATAAGAATAAATCAAATGTAATGTTCACCAATTTTATAATTATAAAAATATTGTTACAAATATAATTGTAAAACTTTGTAAAAAAACAGAAAAAAGTAAAAGTAAGAAGTATTAAATTGGCCATTTTCTTAAGATAATACCAATTTTTTTTAAGAGGATGAAATATCAAAAGTATTTTGATATATTGTTTGTGGAACATAAATTGGTATAGGCTCTCTGGAAAGAAATTTGACAACGTGATTAAATAGCCATAATTAACTCATTAATTCTACATCCCAGAAAATTTACTATGAGTTCAAAAGTCAGAGCAATCACCTAGGATATATGTGCAATAATGTTCAATACAGCATTATTTATAATAAGATATAAATGATCAAATAAAAACAATTTAAATGTGCAAAAAAAAGAACCAGATGTATAAACTATACTATGTATTTGTACTACAATATATTGTTTACATTAAAATTAATTTTCAAAACATATCTAATGCCAAGGAAATTATGATATGATTTTAAATTAAAAATAGATTACATAGGATATGACCTCAATTTATTGAAAGAAAAAATGTATATAGCAAAAAATAATGAACAAAATGGGAAAAAGATACATTAAAGTATTATTAAATCTTACTAATATGTGGTGGTTTTACAGGTGGTTTTCATTTTCTCCCTTATAACATTTGGTACATTGCAAATTATCTGTAAGTGAATATGCATTACTTTTAAAATCAGAAGAAATAAGCTAAGTGACCACAAACACTGATCTTTTATTACAGATATATTACATGTATTCCAGTGTTTCCTTGAAGCTAGTCCAACTGAAATAATCTGAAATCCACAAATGAGTATTTTCACATATTATTGCATTACACATGGTGACAACCATTCATCTTTATTAATTTTGTAACACTTGAAAAATAGAATCTCTAGGTGTCTTTCTACTGCTCTTATCTTATTCTGGCCCATCTTCCGTTATAAGTCAAGTGGCAGGTGCTCTCTCATCAATAAAGCATTGCTTCTGAGATTGTAGGGGGAGGGAGACCAATAAATAAGGGTCATTAAATTTTCTTCCTAGGTCGTAGTAGCATATTTTCTTGAAATAAAACAGACTAGACTAGACAAGAGTAGAATAAAATATAAAGTTGAGTATAAAAGAGCAGAATGGAATAGACTAGAACAGGATATATCAGTAAGGGAATTATTGTTGCCAAAATCTTTTATTTTAGCTATATATGTGCTGATGTACTGAGTCTTGAGTTCAGATTTATGTTTTCACATGGGTCATGATTTTTTAAACATGGAGAAATGAGTTCTGTAGGATGAATATGGTTAACTATATTTTATTGTATATTTTCAAAAAGCTAGAAGATAGGATTTTGAATATCCACAACATAAAGAAATGATAAATGTTTCAGGTGATACATATGCTAATTATCCCGATTTGATCTTTACACATTGCATACATGTATCAAAATATCACTCTGTATTCCACAAATGTGTATAATTACTAGGTGTCGACTAAATTTAAAAGGAATAAGTATATTTGAAAAAAAATGCTTGAAAGCCACTAAACCAAACGGTAATTTAAGAGCAGAAAAGATATTTTGCTAAACCTAACTAAAGTGTTCTTGCTACTTCTGCCATAGAATAAAAAAGATGTGGCCATTAAATATTTGCTTGAGTTTCAAGAAACATGGTATTTCATTTCTTCCCTGTAGCTCACATTTCTATAGGAAAACAAACATGACTGAGGATTCCAGCACTGGACCTTCAAAAAATGTGTGCTACACACCACATTTTATTGATCTCTTATTTCAAACTCCTCCACCAGCCAATGCCTTCATCTGCAAACCAACTACAGTAACAGGCTTCGATTCAGCAAAATAGGAAATTTACAAATGTACACTGAATTTGAAAACATATACATGGCAAATTGAGAATTCAGCCCACTAGAAGCAGACTATAAATGCAAACGTTCCCAACAGCAACTTTCAAATAAATAGGCTGCAAATTGGAAACATGAACACAGCAAACTTATGGACCTCAGATTGCAAATCACAGCAGCAATTCCCTGAAAATAAGGCCGTCCTCTTTTCTTTTGTAAAGCATGTTAAGTATCTTTTATTTTCAGAATCCTGGAGAACTGAATAATGTTTATAGAACCTTAGGGGAGATATTTTTCATGATCTGGAATTTTTTTAAAAAAACATATATTTGTGATGTTTTTGTGAATAGGTTTACATTTAGT